>NC_064631.1:14744600-15047631 GCF_023864275.1 Schistocerca cancellata | reverse complement strand
TTCCAGTAGAAGATGCAATTCTCCTTTGTACATACCTGTCTAGCTACGAGATAAACAGGTGTAGAAACGCAATTTATCTGCTGAGCTGAGCGAACTCGGCCTGCCTTCGTGACGTACGCGCCACGGCCTTTCTTTCTAGTGGGCCTCGAATGTTTCTCGGGAGGAATGTTTTGATGGACGATAGTGTAGCCTAGTTGGCGAGCTACTGTTACATTAAGTACACAGTGTGAACTCATATGAAAGTATTCCCCACTGAGTGCTGTTGTATCTATAAAAGGAAGCCGTACTTTGTCTTGCCAATCTTGTATCTGAGGAACTGGAGCATATAACGGACAGGTCAGACTATTTATCTGTTTTCTAAAATAATGCTGTTTATTTGTAGTAATGCTCATTCCATTTGAGTACGTCGTGAATTCCGTCGTGTTATTTATGTAAATCAGGTACAGTAAAATGACGAATCGTACCAAAATAGCCTTGTTTCGCTGGCGTGTGTTACAACTGCTACAGTAGCGAAAAGGACTGTTTAGTTTTATTAAGCAGACAGTGCCGTAATAGACGTAACGAAACCGAAAATCACACCAGTTTTGTGTACTATGTGTACCAATAGCTTTTTATGTTTTTGACGAAACATAGATTTTCCAGTTGCAAAACGTTTTGGTAAAACAGTAGTGTTCGAGTTTCATCAATAGCAGAAAATATTGGTCCGCTCTGTTTTCTATTAAGAATGTCCCTTTTTGTAAATACCACAGAAGTGTCAGAACAACTTGCTGTCTTCGGGCGAAAATATTAGTATCACAGGCCTATTACTGCTTGAGAGCTAGAACATTGTACCCCACTTACCATTATTCACCGAAGCCAGAGAAGTATTTGTTCTTACTCAAGTTAAATTTAACACAGTAAAATTAATAAGAAAATCTGTTTTTTAAAGAAAGCTGTAGCAGATAGCTGTTATTTTCTCTGTTGTTAGTATTATCCACATAGCTACATTTGTATTTATCATAAAGTAATCATCTCTGTGTTAGAAGAACATATGTAGTTGTCATTCAGCTAACAGGAATCTTTAGTTATTGAATCTACATAATCATAACAATGGAAGGAGTGGCTGACATATTACATTTTTAAATTTGTCTTGAACTGTCTCATGTCATTTTTTTCTTTCTTTCAGATATGATTATGTTCCACCAATGAAGCAGCTACTACACACACTCAAATATTTTGCTTCTTGTGATTTCTTTTTGTCCATTGGAGACTTCATTGGTATTGGCAAGGGGACAGACAACATAAGTACTAAAAGTGGACGACATGCACAAGAGACAATTTTTTAATTATTTCAGTTCTCTGATATAATTAAAAGAAAATAAAATAAACAATGCATATTGATTAATATATTTTATTCTTAAATCATTTGGCTTAATTTTTGTTTTCTGATACTAATTTTGAGCTTTATGATCCTTTTTTAATCAATACAGTTCCTTCTCCCTTCTCTGTTTCTTGTCAAGCTACTTTCGAAGCAGCATCATCTGCAACTCTGCTAATTCTTTCACATTTGAGAACAAGTATTATTATTCTGAAAATAAAACTGACAGTTCTAAGCTGAGATAGCAAGAAAAGAAGGAAGAATACCGTGAAGATGTCAAGCCTTTGGTTACTTCCCTTTCCTTCCCAGATTACACATAGCTGCTAGGGATGATTGCACAAGCCAAAATTGTGTGTGAAATACTTACTGTTCCTCAAATATTTACTGAGAGATGCAACTGGTTGCAGTTTGATATGTGCCATAGGTACATTTCTACCCAAGGATTATAAAAAAAATAATGGTTGCTTGTTGTAAAAGTTGGCAACTTACCCTTCATATGTACCCAGTATAATTAATAATCACCACAAGATAGAAACAGAATTTAAAAGTGCAAAGAACTGCAAAACTGGATGCACAATTAGTGTCCAATAATTCAGCAAGGGCATTTGCTGTATACCATCCATTGGTGCTGTAGTGAATTAATCATTTTAAGATGAAAATACAACAGCAAGCTAGCCAGTAAAAAACAACTCTCAGAATTTTCAGTCAGATCAATCTCAATGACATCTGTATCGTCACAGTTTGTTGGAGAGACTGAAAAGACCAATTGTTTCTCAAAGACTACATTTCACAGGTGCTTTTGTATGATACCTCGACTCACATTTCACCATCTGCCACGAAGCTACATCCGATGGAATACTATCATGTAGAATTGTTGTGTCTGAATCTAACTGACTGTGGCATCCTTCTGTCGATAACTTTATCAAGTTGTGTATTTCATTGTACACTGATTGGAACTTACATTCCACATATGGGCACCACTGATCTGTACATAATATTTACGTATTTCCTTCTTTAAAATAATAATAATTGTACATCTGCTGTAGCAGCTCTTTCGATCTATGTGACGTTGTTCGCAAATGAGAACTGTTGTGTATTTTTTCCTGTTCTTTATTCGGTAATCCAGAAAGATCTCTTACTGTCCAAATAACAAATACCTGATCGTTTAACTAATTTCAAGATACAGTGATATTCATATAGTTACCCTACCGATTTAGTTAAATGTTTTGCACTAATATTTTCAATGAATGAGACTGCAGCAGTTCTCGTGTTTTCTTCTTCACTCTTGAACTCATTTACAGCATCTACTAGCCTCAGAGTATCCTCTCGCGAAACGTTTTACGTTCTAGATCTCTTATCACTCACGTTTGACGTGCTATTTCTGCAGACGATAACTAAGTAAATATGAAATGATGTACGCGAAATTACGCAGAGTGCCCTTCAGCTGTTGCCAACTTAACTGGGCATGAACGCTGTTCCACGAACAACTAACTGGGGAATAAAATAGCGACGTACAGCGTGCACTCCAAGTTAACCCGTGGTTAGCCTATTTATTGGTTAGCTAGCACTGAATTTATCACGAGGTTGTATAACCAGGCCTAGGACTGGGATAGAGCAGAGTGGTTTGCAGTGACCAAGTCTCGAGAGCTTCTGTAAAAAGTTGAATGTTCTTGTCTCATAATGCTTGTACTGAAAGAGAATGTGATTGATATTATGGATTGGAGAACCCTGTAAGCAAAGCCACCATGTTTGAGTTTTCCAGTCTTCTATTAACGTATCTTTCCTTCAAAGTTGGTTACATATCTGTAACTGCTTTTGGAGTGCTGTTTCAGGAAGATCCTCTATCATTTGATAGTGGATTCCATCGTTGCCGTCCTTTTCATACGAAAATGGCACTACGAGAGGATGACTGTGATCCCTATATATCAGAGGACAAAATGGCTGCTCGGATAAAGAAGCTGGCTCTATTATGTTCACAAAGTCTTCTAGCCAGACATCAGTTAACTGACGATTAGTTGACTACTTGTGTTTAAAAAAAAATAATTTTTTCCATTCATCAGCAGGACAGACACTGTTAGTTAAAGATTTACAAAAGCTTTTACAACTGTTGTTTTCAACGTCCTTTAACTGTCGCCGAACTCTCACAGCTGTTTCTGATATGCAATGAAGTTTTCTAGCGTCTGTTGTTTCCCAAAGATACTACACACAAATTTTCGCTGTGCTGCAGCTCTAGAGCACTCTGGTGTCCACCACATAGAGTAATGTGTCGACGCCAAGTGCCTGCAACACTTGCCACCCACGGAATGGACCAGTAAAGCAGGCTCCAGAGTGAGCACGGACTAACTTTGGCGGTGCCCCAGTGTATGCAAAGTCTCATCAGTGGTCAGTAGGCAGCCTCACATGCGCCACCAGAGGTCGTGGTATCAACGGTTCTACTTTCATCCATACACCACATGGTGGGACATAGTAAGCAATGTATCATGCAGAAGCATGTGCGGTATTCTCATTGAGTGAGCCACTCCTGGTAGCAGCTGAGGCACTGTCCACCATCCACCGATCACTGACACGTCGACCCCTAGAAGTCCTCATGTTGCTGGCATCCCAGACGGTTGAGTGCTCTCCCAGGCTTACTCGAGTAGCTGTTGGTGATTAACTTTTATGGCAAGGTCGAACTTCCATATTACATAAAGATACTAAGTTGTGTTCGAACTGAAACAGTTTTTTGGTTTAAATTATGTATTGTGGGCCTCAGAAGTGACCAGTAAAATGGTTACTTTGTGTGTCTTAAGGATCTTTTTGGTTGACAGTTAGACTTATAATAAAATCTTTATAAGTGGCTTGGAACTTTTTCTTTCTTTCCGTAGCCAATTTACATATCTGTGGCAACGAGGAACTTTAATTTCGTTTTTTATGCTCACATGTGCAGGCTTGCTTCATTAGGATGTGTGTACTGTTCATTTTGTAGATTGTTGCAGTACATCAAGCATGGTAGAACAAATGGATGCTTCTAACCGCATGTTAGTTCTGCTTCAGCAGGTGCAGCAGATTAACCAGCTTCTTGTCGAACAACTGGAGTCACTGTCAGGCACGCCTCTGGACGTCTCGCAGCATCTCATCAGGATTGACACCTTGGTCAAGAACTTACAGATAGCACCCCCACTGCTCCAACAGTTTGACAAGAAGGTGGAACCTTGGGCTAATTACGTGTTGCATATGGAGCAATTCTTCATGGCCCACGCCATCATTGGGGCCAGTATGCCTACCTCCTGGCGTATGTGGGGGCTGAGATCTAATGCCTCATACAGCAACTACACCTGGAGGTAGGACCCCATGCTCTTCCTACAACACTCTGAATGTCAGTCTTTCTGAGCACTTTGATGCACAGATCCATGTGGCCACTGGCTGACAAAATTTTTTTAGGTGTTACAAAACCACGGTGCAGTCTTACTAGGAATGGATTGCGCATCTTCGAGGTTTATCCCAGGACTGATGAGTCCTATGTGGTTTCCCTGGTGCATGACATGATTGCTCAATCACCAGATGACAATCTCCATAACAGTCTGTTAAAGGTAAAAGATCCCTCTTTGGACACATGTCTTATGGCTGTACGGGTATTCAATCAGTCATTACACACCAGTGCCTCTCTCCAGGATCCACAAACTGTGTATGCCACCTGACCAACACGCCGGTCCCACCCTCCTCTGGGTATATCCACATGCTTGGAGGCACTGACTGCAGGTGCTGACTTTTGCAGTTAGTCACTGCCCACTCCCACTGCCGTCATGCCGACATTGTTTCTCCCAGCATCCATGAAATCAGTGTCTCGACCGGCTGCAACAAGCATCACCTGTGGTAAGAGGGGACATATTGTTAAGGTCTGCCAGTCTTCCACCAAGATGTTGGATGATTCCACACATTTAGATCTGTCTGATACTGGGGAGGACGAATCAGCTGGCATCTTTCGCACCATTCAGTTGGTCTTTCCTCATTTCACGAAAGCCATTTCCGTCTGACTGTCAATTAAAGACGTGCTCCTCCACTTTCAGGTCGATACCGGCTCATCTGTAACTACCATTGATTGGGGGTCGTATCTGTGGATAGGATCGCTACCCTTATGCCCATTCGACATCCCTCTTCACAGTTATAGCAATGATATTATTCCGATAAGAGACCAGTATTCTTCTTCTGTCTAGCACCATTCCACTTCATCGTCACTCAGAATTTGATCATTAATTCTTCTGGTTCCAAAAAACTCTTAGGCATGGACCTTTTCAATGTTTTGTTCTGCTCTCTCTCTATCCAGGCAATCACAGACAGTTCCTGCTAACAGGAATTGCTGACACAGTTTGTTTCTGTCTTCGAGCAATCCAGTATGGGCATCGTTGGTCTGAAGCCCATGTCATGGCAACACCAAAGATTTTTAAGGCACACAATGTAATCTTTAGCCTTAGTATTGCACTCTGCCAGGAGCTGTAATGGCTTCAGAATGCGAATGTCCTCACTCCAGTACCCCACGGTCAATGAGCATCACCGATTGTGATAATGGAAAAACTTAATGGCATGTTGCGCATTTGTAGCAATTTCAAGTATACTGGCAATGTCCAGTCAGTAACCGACATGTACCTCATTCCCAAAGTCGACTGCGTTCTCTCTTGTCTGGCAGATATGTCTTCGTCAAAATTGACCTCAAGGATGCCTGTCTGCAGCTACTGTAGAATGCCAATCCTTGGCAGCTTCTCATTTGTTTCGACTGTTTCACTATAACAGGTTCAGACTGGTCTCTCCAACACACCCGCCATATTTCAGCGATTTATGGAACAATTAACATATGAGGTACCAGGCACAGCCAACTATGTAGATGACAATCTGGTGGCAGGCAAAGATGACCAAAACCTTTCTAACAATTTTCGTTCTTTGTTTACAGTTTCCAGAACGCCAACCTTAAGGACAACAAGGACAAATTCTGTTTTTTTTGTCAATCAAGTGGAACACTTAAGACATGTGTTCAATGCAGTGGGGATCAGGTCGATGCCCCAATATGTCGATGCAATCAACATCTTCCTCCTCCCTCCAACACTAGTCAGTTAAAATCATCCCTGGGGCAGTTAAACTATTATCACAGTTTGATTCCTCATCTGACAGCCATGCCAAACCCTTACACTGACTACTTCACAAGAATGTAGAATGACACTAGTCATCCAACTGTGACAAGGCTTTCCAGGTGAGAGAGGACAAGCTACTCTCTCATCTATTTTTCGCATACGGAAAATTGTTAAAGATTTTATTACAACCTGACGCACCCTGAGCGAGACTCCAGAAAGTTAATGGCCTGAGCAGACGCTGATGGAGCCTGGTAGGGCGCTAAAAGCATGATGTATTTTTATGATTCTTGGTTCATAGAAACGGCTTGTTGGAAGTTGAAAGCAATTGGCGGCGAGCCCATCCCTTAGCAAATCTCGCCGGACAGGTCCACAGCCATACAGAGCAGACAGGGCAGCCCCTCATCTGGACAGGGCTCCAACAGAACAATGCCGTGATACCTGCCGCGGCGCCAGCAGAAGCCTGGGCAGGGGTGATGGTCTAAAGCAACATGTCTACACAGTGGAGTCATAAACTGGGCATTGTGTGCAGGGCCACGTGTAATAAAAATTCACTTGTTTTTGTGTTTGCTGATATTGCAAGAAGGCCAGTGAGCCACTTCCCTTGGCCGTCCCTGTCGTATAAAAAAACTCCAGCATCTGAGAAACGTTTAGAGATGGAATCTTTATTACACCTCATAGCTAGGACTAACAAGCTCCAAGGCACAGGCGATTTAGATAAAGATCTTTGAGATTGCGTCTGTTTGACTGTTGCCATGCGAAAAGACACGACTTTGGAGAAAATCATCTTTTCTCCTTCTGTGAAAACTTAAAAAAGCCAGGAATTGGCGGTTTCTTTTTTTTCAGAGACACAGGTTTCTTAACTCTTGCCCTGGTTCTACATGAATTTGCGCTGTCGTGAGGTAGGGAAGATTTAGCGCCTCTAGAGCCTTATGATTGGCTCAAGGCAGTGAAGGCAGTGACGTCCGTGCACTTTGCGAGAAAACAGTATTTTTTTCGGGGTAGGTGGGAAGCTCTCAGGTGCAGGACTTTGGTGTGGTAGGCACATCTGGTCGAAACTGGCATGTGTGGTTGGTACTTGGGGCCTGTCCTGAGACTGACTTTACTTGCAAGTAGTTTAGACTGGGGAGTCTGTGGTGAATTTCTTACTGTGCTGACAGTGTGGCCTCAAACATCTTGGACTTCTCGTTTGCACACTTATTCCTTTTTGGTTTACCAGTCTTGACATTTGGTATCCTTGCGTGCTCTGTCGTATAAGTAAGCCAAGTTGGTGCTTGGTACAACCAGCGAAAGGGTGTGTCACACACTGAAATCTACCATGATTTCAGGGCTCTGGTAAAGAGTAAATTGCGATCCGGCTACCTGATCGCTAGACCATGAGATTATTGCATTTGTTTTGTGGCCGCGATCGATTCACGGGTGCCAACTCTGCATCTCACCTCCTCTGCCACACACATCTCGCCAGCTGCAAGTCATATCGCTGCAGGACGTAACAAGGTAATGGACTGCCACTCTGGCATCTGCACCTATGTAGAGACCCTTCAGTAGATTTGATCAGTCAAAGTCTGCCCAGCGCCAGATCAATTCAGCTTGTGTTTTCCACATTTTTAGGGCCAGAGTACCTGACTCCCTAACCACCTAGTTAAACTGTCTTTGCCAACCAAGCGCTACCCAGTGGAGTGTTTAATATATCTGTTAATTGTTTATGGAATTCAATCTATAACTTGTTTAGTATAATTTATGTCTTGTTTGGTAGGATAAATGTTGTTAGTACACAAAAATTTTGCCAACATTCGCAGTCAGTTAAGTAGTCCCAGCCACTAAAGAAGGCTCTGCTGCATTCCATGAACATGGTAGCATATGGTCCACCCACAGCTCTGATCTTAACTGCCGACACTTCCAATTACTGCCAGTGTTCTGTCCTGTCCCAGTTTGTGGATGGTGTGGAGAGACACATAACCTCTATGTCTAAGCCTTTGTCAAATGCTCAAAGGAACTATAATCAACTTGAAAAAGAATCGTTGGCAATTATGTCCACTTCTGTCCCTACATAAAGCGCTTGCTATCTTCATCTGTGGGCCTTAATCTTGTCTAGTTAAAACTATGACATTCACTACCACTCCACTCTCATCATTCCAATACTTATTTACTTTCCCACTTCACTTGGGTAGGGCTTGGACTGTATTTCCACTTAGACGCTGCAGAGGAAGAAACGATCACCAACCTGCCACTGGATGCCATACTAGTCGCCCGGAACATGGCCACTGACCCTATTCTGTGGGAAGTTCTTCACTGGAAGCGCGCCAGGTGGCCGACCGACCGCCAACAGTTGCATCACCTGGAGCTGCAAGCTACCTGGTGCCGCTGAAACGTGTTGTCCGCTTTCCAGGGTGTCCTACTCCAGGGCGACAATGGACGGACAAGGGTCATCATTCCATGGCACTCTGGCAGTTGGTTCTCGCTCTCTTACATAAGGGACAGTGGAGGGTGATGCTCACTAGGAGACAGAGCTACCAACATCTCTATTGGCGGGGCATGGACGTGGACATCACCACAATGGTCATTTCTTGTCACATGTGTCAGACTAAGCAACAGCCAACCTAGCCAGTTCTTTTCTTGCCCCAATACCTCAACTCTTCGATCGACATCGTCTCCACATTGATTTTGCGGGACCATTTCTTGGGCACACCTGGCTTATACTGGTCGACACCAGTGCTGGGTTTCCAAAGGTCTTGAAAGTGCGCAAAACTTTAAGATCATCAATTTACATCAGCAGACTCTTCCAATTACTACTCCCATAACAGTATTGAACTTCCTTACATGGCCCCATTCCATACCATGTCTAATAGCGAAGTGGAGCGGTTCGTTCCAACATTTAAAATGAAGATGTACAAACTGATTCTCCACAACCTGTCAGAGACTGTCTTACTGCTCTTTTTGGAATCTTATGGGTCTGCTCCTCAAGATGGTTCTACACCGGCACAGTGCTTGCATGGACATTCCCACCAGTCTTTACTTTCATTACTGCATCCATCCCCATCTCTACACCGCTCCCCCTCCCACCCCAGATGAAAGACCCAGCATCACTGGGCACCAGACGTAATCTCCCATCTGCTCGGATGGTCCATACCGGAGATTACCTGCCTCACAGGCCCAGTGTGTCGGAAATACAGAGTGTTCCACTCAAACCTCTTTGATTTCAAGGACCCAGGAGGGAAAAACCACAGTAGATACGACAGTGAAAAATGCACCACGTTGTAGGGCATCTCAAAGAATTTATATTTCCACGTCAGAAGTGCCAAGTGTCGTCGCCAGAGTGCAGCATGGTCGCATGAAGTGTTAACTGGCGACTTCACAGCAGTGCGCACAAGTAGTAGTGTGGTTTGCAGAAACAAAATCGCCGATTACTGTGCAAAGAAATTATCGTCATATGTATGAATGTGATCCACCTTATGTGACAAAAATTAAGGAATAATATAGGAAGTTTCTGGCAACTGTTCTGAACATTCTGGCAGTGCACGTTATGGAGTTTAAGAAGAGATAGTGGAAGACATCAGACAAACGTTTCCCAGAAACCCATGTAAGTCAATTCATCAAGCATCTAGACAACTTGATGTACCTCGATCAACAGTACATCGTGTAGTTCACCAGCGCCTTAGTAAATGTGTTTACAAAGTGCAAATTCTGCAACATCTGACGCCGAATGACAAACCTTGCTGACAACAATTTACTGCGGATATACTGCAGCGTATTGATATGGATGCCAGCTTCCTGGCAAGATGTTTGTTCTCAGATGAGCCAACCTTTCGTCTATCAGGAAGGGTTAATAGGCATAATGTTCGGATTTGGGCTTCATAAAATCCGCACGTTGTCATTGAACATGTTCGTGATAGCCCAAAACTAAACGTCTGGTGCGGTCTAATGCACGACGGGATTGTTGGATCGTTCTTCTTTGCCGATCAGACAGCGAATGGGTCAGTGTATCTGGACATTTTGGAACAGTTTGTGTACCCTCAGATATAAGACTTGTAACCCAACATTATTTTTCAACAAGATGGAGCTCCGCTCCATTGGTCAACGGATGTTCGCTAGTTCCTGGATAGGAAATTCCCCAATCGTTGGATGAGATGCGGAGGACCCATTGCCTGGCCACCACGTTCACCTGATATTACGCTGCTTGATTTCTTCATGTGGAGATTCGTGAAGGACCGCATGTATGTGACCAAAGTGGACGATATTCCTATGTTGCGACATAGTATCATTAATGAGATTGTAACAATAACAGAGGAAATGTTGCAAAGAACTCGGCAAGAAATTGAATATAGACTTGATATTCTTTGTGCTACAAATGGTAGACATGTAGAGGTGTACTGATGATAAATAAATAAATTCTTTGAGATGCTCTACAATGTGCTGCATTTTTCATTGCCGTATCTACTGTGGTTTTTTTTCCCTGAGTGTTTGAAATCAGGGAGGTTTGTGTGGGACATCCTTTATATTAAGATTCTGTGGCCCCACTGTGGAGGGACCCCTACTTTCAGTGACTTAACTTTTCCTTGTGTTGCAGACAGCAGCCTTCCCAATCACCAGGAGCCAGAGATGCTCCCTACACCTGGGCCTGACACTGCTGGTTGGGGCTCAGCCTTCTCAACTGATCATCCATCAGTGCCACCAACTCCCATGGACATGGACCCCAGCATGCCAGCCGCCCCACCCACTTACACAGGCCTGGCAGAACCGCAACACCATCCACCTGTAGAACAGACCTGGAAAGCGGGCCCCAGACTGAGTAGGGATTAGCTTTGTGTATGCACACTCTCATCGTTGGCCACTAGGCAGCCTCACATGCACCACCAGAAGTCACGATATCTCCGGTTTTTTTTCACACGCCACATGACAGGGCACAGTCAGAAATGTATAATGGAGTGAGCATACTATATAGGCCTGTGCCAAGGCACCGAGTGAGCCACTCCAGGTAGTAGCCGAAGCACTGTCCACCCTTTGCCACACGACCCGTGGAAGTCTTCACGTTTTCACCATTCCAGACAGATACATTGTATCTGATGATGCTTTTCCAGTCTTTATCAAGTAATTGTTCTGTTGATTAACTTCTGTGTCAAGGTCGAACTTCTATCTTGCGTAGTGATATTAAGTTCCGTTTGAAATGAGCCATTTTTGTGATTTAAATTCTTTATTGTGGGCCTCAGAAGTAGAATGGTTACTTTGAATGTCTTAAGAATCATTTTGGTTTGCAGTTAGACTTGTAATAAAATCCTTATAAATGACTTGGAATTTTTTTCTGTACATAGTCTGTGGACATAACAAATAGGGCCATTTCTTCAAAGTGAGGACTTCTTCTTTCCACAGAATGGATGCTGTAGCAGTTTCTTTGATAATCAAAAGTAGCTATTGATAGGCACCTTTCGAACCAACACGTTGTTAGAGGAGTAAAACTTTTCCTGGACTTTAGCAGTGTACAGTGACCAGCCTGCTTCATAATATTCCACCCACTGGTTGGATAAATAACACTAACTGGATTTGTAGGGGATATATCACAATTTCCTGACGAAAAAAATATGGCCCAAGAGAGTCTTTTTTGGCTGTCCACTCTGTTACACGGTGAAAGTCAGCAGAGCACAAAGTCAAATCAATAGGTGATAGTCGTATGTGTGGGTTATGTAGCGCTGCAGTGGTGTGCATTGAAGTCTGCACAAAGGAGAAATAGTGTTTGAATCAGACCAAGACTCTGATTCAGGACAAGGTTTCGTAATTCACACTGATGAGGTTCGTATATGGCGACAATAGTAAATGCTCCATCAGGAGAGTAAATTAGAGAAACAACTAGTTTGAAGTCCATCATCCTGATACTGATATCATAATTCTTAAACTGAATTGTATTCATAATTGTGGGGAGTATGAATGACTTATCCAGATAATATAAGAATTTGACATATATGTAACCCATTTTCTCAGAACTATCCAAGGTAATAAAACAAAAATTTGCCAGAAAGTAGAGTCATATCTTATATATTCATTGCTGTACCCTCAAGTGTTTATCTTTGATAGGATTTTTTAAAATGAAGGTCTTGAAAAATTTATGTAATATTTTTATTATCAAACTGTGAATGCTATCTCTGCCATTGTAGACCCATGTAAACATAATAGCACTGCCAATAAGAGGCAAAAATTTCAGAGCTTTAGCTGAAGTGGTTTGTGAAATAATGGGGAACATAAGCAAAAAAGTAGTTTTCAGAAATTGCACTTGATAGTTGAACTAAAGGCAAATTCACTGTTGAATGAAGCATCAGCCTAAAACTCTCAATTTTTGTAATCTTTATCTACTTGAGGATCAACCAGATGCTGTCTCTTTCTCCATCTGAGGGTTCTTGCTGCTTTTGTTGCAATTTTGCCCATAATTTTTGCCAGTTCTTGCGGGATTGCTTCTGTATTATGATCACATGCAATTCCACATTGCTTCACAACCTTTATTCTGCCCACATTTCCATCACCAGAGATGATCACGGCATCATTGACCACAGTCTTCAGTGTTTTCGAGCCTGCAAATACGTTTTGTGCCTCCTGGTCAGTACAACAGTGTTGAAAGACTCATTTCCTTTTGAGTCTTTCCTGTGAGGCATTTCTTCAGAAGATATGGATGTGTTAGGTCTCCATATACTCGCTTTATTACTGCCCTGACAGCTTCAGGGAGGTGTTTCTGTATTAAGATTCGGTTCTTGCTACCTCAAATTTGCAGCATTTACACTGACTAGTTGAACACAAGTTGTGCAGTGACTTTTTATCACTTGTCTTCTGGGAAAATGTTTCCCATAGTGCTTTTCTTATTCCTTCTACATTGTCTATATTCTTTCTAATGGCTTGGCCATAGTATTCACTTAGCTGATTGATTACTTTGTCAGACAATATCCTGTAATATTCTTGTCATCTTCAAGCTTTTTGTTAGATAAGTTCTGCCTGATTTTACTCAGTCGAGTATCCATTCGTTTCTGAACATGATGGAGTCTAACTATTCCTGCTGTCAGTTATTGATATGAAAGAACAGGAATCGCCATCGCCAACGAATTTAGCACAGCGAATGCCACATTGTTCTTGAGAACTGAGGCACTTTCATTCCTCCACTGGATCCCTCATATGTTTTCTTATAGTTGTGCTCATGCAGTTGCTTCTTTTCGTTATTGGTACCCACGTTTTTGCTTCCATGGCGATGTTTTGACAGTACTTTAACACGAAGAACCCTCCAGGTACCAATTTTTATGGCAGCTGCATAAGAAGTTTTAGATTAATGGTACCTTTTCTGACATGATCCGTCAAACACTTTGTAAGTGTCATTGTTACCATCACGTTCTTCAACTGCATCCACTGTTGCGGATTTCATTGATTCTTCTGTCTCAGATCTTTCTACGTGTGCCAGACGTCCAAAATTCTTTCTTACTCTCACAACTCGAAAAAAAGAATTCCAAACTAAGAAGTAAACAATTTTTTTCAAGACATATTCAGAAATTATTATTTCTCTTCCACACAAATTACAGCATACAGTTTGATTAAAGGTTATTTTTGCTACACTTACACCTAATATTAAACTGTTATCACTGGCAGTGGTTTCACTGTACACTTGATTTCTGTTTGTAAGCTTCTTCTTGGAAACACTTGGTGGTGAAGAAATCTGTTAAGAGTAGCTTGGCCTAACATCGTTCTCTGGATGTGTACTTTAAATAGGACATGTTCTGTGGGATCTATTTCCCTTATTTCGTCACCTCTTAAATATTTCGTTCGGTAGAGTCATGTTAAAGCAAGAAACACAACTCAATGTGGACAAAGCCCAAACATACACAACGGAAGGTGTAACGTACCTTACAAAACGTGATTGATACCTGCATTATACCACAAACAGGAAGTGATATCACAGCAACCAATAGAGCCAGCCTATGCAGCAAAATGTTTACTATAAATTAAAATGAATCACCGCCTTCTAGAGCAATCAATTCCTGAGATATCTTTTCGTAACTGAACGAGAGCTCATTGTGCCTGTTTATTTCAAAATAAATCAAAAATACCGACAGTCATTCAAAATCAACTGAACATACCAGCGCATCAAATTAAAGAGAAAGTTCCAAAAAACAGTTTTCCACAAAAAATAAAACTTTATATTTTATATACACTCCACGTAACATCGGGAAACCTCATTTTCCATCCTCTCTGTCGTGTCTGTGCATTGCATAGTCTTTGAAGTACACTCGCTGGGACAGCTTAAACGTATTTCCGCGAATTTAAGCTTCCGATATGTGATTGCTAATAATTTCTCTATAAATACTTTCTTTGTTCGAATAGCTGATCGTGCTTTCCAGTGGAGAACTTTAAAAGTCATTGTCAGATTTGCAGGAGTCTTCAACAGCATTTTTTTTAAGGAAAGAAAGATCTGCAATATTAAAGCACAAAAGCTGTTATGAGCTGCTTTTCGGCCTGGCTGAGAGATGGCCAGAGGATAGATTGCCCTGTATTGAGCTTCATGGATCCTGAAAGTCGTATAACATGGCAGAATATCTGTGCTTACATGGACTGCAAGTGAGTGTATTATTTGTATAAGACCTGTGAGCTGGATCCGATATAACTGCTTACTTTGGCCCTGGGTGGAGTCTTTTTCCTGTTATTTGCAAACCCTCTGGCCCCATAACCTTTAGGCCAGTCAGAAGGACAGAGCACTCGAAACGGAGGAATAACAGCAGCAACTTGCGCAAATGATGGATGTTGTGACGGTGCATCAAACACATAAGAGATACAGTAGGCTTCACTGTGCTTAACTTCCATGTGCTGTTGGTAAACTGGCAGCGTGATTTCCACTGCAAGCAAACATCTGAGGACTCCACTATTGGAGCACTGAAAAGCCTCATGGACTCCTATACATTTAGCACAACAAGCATTGCTGCGTCAGTGTGCAGTTAAATGGAAATATCGAAGACAGTTCTGGCATTGCAAAACTGACTGGACATGTACTGCACCTGGGCAGCACATATGGCACAAGTATATATTTGGGGAAGGTATTGCGATGTAAATGTTAAGACACATTTAGATCTGGGAATGCAGTTCCCCTTTCCATCTCCAATGTTTTCATTGGGGAATCTTCTCACATCTGTGACTAAAAATTGACTTTATTTCTGCAGGGATGTCTTTATCAGATAACCCAACATCAACTTCTCAAACGTCGCCCCACCTCCTTGTGAGAAAATTAGGAATGTAATCCTCTGCACTTCTCTGCCAGAAGACCCCAAGCAACCGTAACTTTTTTTCTGGCTGCTCATATTTTGTTTCTATTTTATATCTGTTTCTATCAGAAGTGGAGATCCTAAGAATTTCATGCCGCAAATTGTTACTTCCTTTAAAAAACATTCTGTCCAGGACCATTCGACGCAACTTTCCCATATTACCGATTCTGTTTCCTAAAAATAAAACATGTGGATTCTTATCTGCTGATTGATATTTATTGTCCTTGGTAGCATATTTCCTGTCACTAGGGAATGGTATACAGGAGTGACTGGTGATGCCACTGAACTGTTTAAGTTCTTACTACTTGACTGTTTTGGAATACACTGCCATTTACAGAATTAGCACACGAGTTACCATCTTTGGCTACGATGTCCACAGTGTAGGTGACATCTGCAACATCAGCCGTATTAACATCCACTACAACAGTATTACAATGAAGGCCACTTGATTTTACCTTTTTTGGCGTGTTTTCGCCAGAACGTGGCACCTACTGTGACGACAGTGAGCAATGTCTTTTCACTTGTCCCTGAGTGTTGTGCATCCGAGGCTACTATGAGACAGTTAACCTAAGAATGATGTTCCAGTTCCATCTGATCATTCTGAGAAGAGTGATCTTGAAAGCACATTATAGTGGTACCCAAATAATGTGGATCTATAATTTGCACTGTTGACAGTGAATGCATCATAACTGGCTCAATGTTATGGCCTGTATGAAAAGCCATAGACGACCCTTGATTGGATATTAACTGGAATCATGTAATTAGTTTCCATTTTAACTATAGGCCCTGAGAGCTATCTTCCAGCGACTTACAGGATCACTTATAATGAACGATGTGTGAGCTGAAAAAATATACATAGGGAACCTAAACAAAACACAGAAAAACACACTGCTGATAGAGTAGGGAATGCATACTGCTCTGCACTAATCTCACTCTTCCATGTCTCAGCAATGAGTGCTTGCTTATACTATTAGACAGTTAGGCCCATATTACACTGTACAAGATTTTTGTCAAACATAGTTTAGAAAATTTTTGACAATATATTGGCCTATTTTAATACAAATCATAATGTGGCCCTAGTTTTATACGATCTTTGTCAAAGACTTTTGACAGTATGATGCGAGCATTATGTATAAAAACTATTTTTGGATGGCCCACACTTCACTGCTACTTTTTTATGGCAATTACTTTTCTTTGTACATTGAAACAGAGAAGCTTAGTAGTGGGTTCATGGACTTCAATGGCTAGTATTCAGAGGACAAACCCATAACCCCATGAAAGGAAGGCAGCAAGAAGAAAAACTGCTTTATTTCTCACAGATGTAGAGCTTAAATTTCGTCATGGTTATCATCAGGTTTACTGCTACTGTCTCAAATTTTGCTCTGCTTGGTGCTGCAATCCACAATGAAAAATAAAAACAAGAAATCAAAGATCTCCCAGTTGCTGAGGATATGCAAGATCTACTCTCAAGGCTGCTGATCTGCAAATGCTGAACTTCCACAGAGATAGAATTTCATCTTTAAAAACAATTGGAAGTACTCATAGACACCAACATATTCCCACCACTACTAGGCAACAGCAAATAGGCATCCCAGCTAGCACTCAAGCTTATTTCAAGGTGGATATTGAGTTTAGGTTCAGTTGAAAATTCAAGATTGAAAAATCAACCTGTTACACAGCGTATTTCAAGGTGGATATTGAGTTTAGGTTCAGTTGAAAATTCAAGATTGAAAAATCAAGCTGTTACACAGTTTACATCAAGCTGTAAAAATTTAGCTTGAATTAAAATAATTTTCCCAAGCTTGAAATAAACTGTAATTTCCCTGGAAGGCTGTACAGCAGATGCGCACGCAGCATAGCTTCCATAGACGTCCAAGGGAAGCGCCACAAGTGTTTATAAGCGTTGCACTGACGGCCATTTTACATTTGTGACGCGTGTTAATGATCGTTGACTGTTGTGAAGTTTGTTTTATACTGGAAAATAGTTTGGTAAGCGTGTGGCGTCTGAAGAAGATATATAGTGTATTACAGGTACGTTGGTGCATTTTTCTCTAGTGGTACGTTAATATTACAAATGTTAAATACTATTACGTAACATAAAGAAATATCATATTCTTTTACATAGAAAAATTGAGCCTGGATGAAAGTGAAATGGATTACCAGCTAAGAATACATATTACAAGTTGTTCAGCAAAAAGAGATCATTTTAAACTAGCTCTCTAGTACATGGCACCAATAAATTAAAACTTAATGTTATTTTACCTTTTTAAAATCTCGCCTTTTTATATATATTGCCCTATTACATTTGTTTACTTGTAAGTACTCGTGTGTGTCACACCATGAATGAATAATCGTGAAGTGCGAAAAGTTTCTTTGTGAATACAAATAGTAATGACATGGTGAACGGGAAAAAGTACATCAAGAACCAGTCACTGCATAGGTGTCAGTCTTTTTTATTTACGTAGCTTTGACTGCTCTTTAATTGCGGTAATATGAAATTTCTTCCCATTAGTATGACACTCTTGCACAAAGTAAACATACTCAAGAAATTCAAGTCAAATAAGTCTTAAAGTTGGGGCAACAGTAAAATCAGAGTTGCAGTCTGTTATTACGCCATCAGTCTTGAGAGATTTTGTTGAAGCTGTTAATTCTTTCTGTGATGATGGACACAAAATTTCTTGTGACTCGTGCTTGGCAAAAGTTAAGCATATTCATAATAAGTGTAATATTACTATTCATGGAAAGTAGTGGCAAATTTTGGATCTGGGCTGTACTGTGAAGGATGAATCTATTGAGAATGATTGTAGTACTGTTGAGAAAGCTTACCATATTCCAACATTTATGAACAACAGGGGACGCTTCTCATTTGACTAGAACTTTAAAAAAATCTGAGTTTATTGTGAATGTTTGTACCTTTTTAATGTTGTATTTAGCTTAAATAGTGTGTGTTTAGTTTCACTAACATAATTGGGGATAGAATAAAACGTCTACATTTTTCTAAACAGTAGTTTCCTTATAAGCTTACAGTATGAGGTGTGTATGATTTCAAGTAATTGTTTCTTTATAATTCAGATTAAATGGCCCTGAAACTGTTATAAATAGTGATGTGTGGCTTCTTCATGAAGTCATCGCAAAATTACCGAAATGTAATCTTTACTTTAAAAATTTCAAACAAAAAGTTATTTCAAATTACTTTAAAAACTCTTTGGAATGAAGTCACCAGAAGCAGCTACTTACTCAGTGACGTTTATACTAGTTAATGATTCTTACTTCATCACTGAGTTTGAAGTTATTTTGGTAATCTGGGGCATAAATTATATTTAGGTTGATCAGTTTCAACTTTTTACATTTTTTATGTTTAGGTACGGCTAACATTTTCTTTTACCTGTTACAGGATCATTATACCGGCAGAAGTCAGCGATATTTGATCCTGCTCTGGTCTGTGTGCTGGGGCCGGAGGGGCTTCAGAATAATTAAATTTGAAAACAAAACAATTTTAAACACTTTGAAAATAAAATTTTTTAAAAATACATGTCTTAATAATTTGTTTCACACCATTTCCATTCTGATATTTATTTAATTAATTAGGTTCAATAAATTCAGATTAATAATTATATAGCTTAAAACAAGCTGTAAATACCAGGCTGTACCCCACGTGTGTAGATACAGCTGGAGCCAAACTTGATAAGTCAAGCTTGAAATATAGCTTGAACTCTGCCAACTTTGATGTTTGTTTCAAGCTTGAATCCAACTAACAGTCCTGAATATTCCAGGTTTGATCAAGCTTACATACTTGAACTTTACATCTGGAAACAAGTTTGAAACCAGCTTACTGTGCTATCTGGGATACTATCTGTCACTGTGACTCTTCTCAGCTTTGGCATATAGCGAAGGGTACAGCCCAACTGAACAAAATAAGAATGGGCCATGATAAATGAACAGAACTATTGCATATATGGGGAAACTAACCTCTCCAAAAGAATGGCCATGTACACTTGGATTTACATTTATAGATTATTAAATGTTTCAGAGATACTGAGGTAACTTATGTTGTACACAAATTTCAGTATAGGAGAAATTTTAATTCATTACACTCTGCTCTTCCAAACAACATGTGGCTAATAGTGGAGCAATTATGTTCTTCTTTACACGCACTGCTAAAATTCGTCTGTTATAAGACGTTTTATCGTTACAACAAGAGAGATAACAGTATAGCCTTGTCACATTTTTTGTTGAGATTATTTTGCAATTGACTCATTCAATGGATAAATTTTATTTAATAGTTTGTCGTTTTAATTCTAAAACAGTGTAAATTCAGTATTTATTTCTGAGTGTGAATATTTTATGTTTCTAAAGATCTATATTTTACAGAAATTTCCAGCACAAAGATTTAAGGGGTAGTTATTGCATAAAAGTCCATTCACTATTCATGAGTCAGAAGTTAAAAAATTCTCTATGAATCAAACAAGTATCTAGGTACAGATGTGTATCCAAATGATCTTCTTTATCGTCGCCTTGTCCCACGTAACATAAGGTCAGCGTTGATCTTCTGGATCCTTCTCCTCCATAGTACTCTATCCATTGCCTCTTCCTTCTTCCATCCTTTCTCCCTTAGGTCCGCGGATATCTTATCCTTCCACCTCATCTTCAGTCTTCCTCTCCTTCTCGCTCCTTCAATTTTTATATCTTCAACTCTGTTTCCGATATACTCTTCCCCTTTTCTCTGTAAGTGTCCATACCACCTTAGTCTGCTCTCTTGTATCTTTTTCCCCATGGGTCCCACTTTCACAGCTCCTCTAAAAAATTAATTTCTAATCCTGTCCTTCCTTGTTACCCCACGCATCCACCTCAGCATCCTCATTTCCGCCACTTCCATCTTCCTTTCCTGGGCTACTGTGATTGGCCATGTCTCTGCCCCGTATATCATAACAGGCCTTACCACCGACTTGCACAATGTCCCTTTCAACCCAATGTTCACCTTCTTGTCACACAACACTCCACACATTTTCCTCCAGTTGTTCCAGCCGCAATTTATTCGGTGTTGTATATCACTTTCCAGTCCTCCGTCCCTCTGTATGTACGACGCAAGGTATTTAAATTTGCAAATCGATTTCAGCTCAACATCCTGGATCTTGCAAGACCTCATCTGCACATCCTTCAGTGCTAAATATTCTGACTTTGTCCTGCAAATTTTTTTCCCTCTTTTTTCTAGTGCCTTCCTCCAATCCTCCTGCTTTTTCTCAATCGATGCTCTGCTCACAAAGAACCACATCATCCCCAAACATCATATTCCACGGTGCTTCCTTCTTCACGTCTTTCATCAGGACATCCATAATCAGGTCAAAGAGGTAGGGACTAAGTGCAGACCCTTGAAGTAACCCTACTTTTACTGGAAACTCCTTTGTCACTGCCACACTACCTCTCACCTGCTTCATTGCTGCTTTGTACATTTCCTTCACTAACCTCACATACTTCTCTGGAACGCACTGCTCTCTCATGCTTCTCCATATTTTGTCCCTTGGGACTGCCATATGCTTTCTCCAAATCAATGAAAGCCACATGTAGATTGGCTTGTAGCTCCCCTTGTCTCTCCACTATTTGCCTTAAAGCATGTATTACATCAGTCGTTCCTCTTACAGGCATGAACCCAAACCATTCTTCACACACCACAGTCTCCTTGCATAATGTTGCTTCTATAACTCTTTCCCAAATTTTCATTGTGTGTGCCATCAGTTTAATACCTCTATAGTTACTGCAGTCCTGCACATCACCTTTCCCCTTAAATATTGGGATCAGTATACTAGTTCTCCACTCGTCTGGCATCGACTCCTGTCGCCAAATCTTCTTCATTAAATCCCAAAGGAGCTCAGTTCCCCTTTTACAGAGACACTTCCATACCTCAACGGGGATCTGGTCTTGGCCAACTGTCTTCCCATTTTTCATCTTTTCAACTGCCTGATTGACTTCCATCTTTAATCCTTCGTTTTCCCCTTCTTCCTCAGTTTTCACTCTTACATTCACCAACTTCTCAAAATAATTCAACCACCTTTGGATTATTTTTCCATGGTCATGCATAATTATTCCTGTTTCATCTTTCATCTATTTTATTGCTGTTAGATCCTTAGAAGCTTTATCTCTTGATTTGCCTATCCATATCAGTTGTTTCATATCGTGATTTTTCTGTAGTTGTTCGTATGCCTCCCTTACTGATTCAGCTTTAGCTTTATCCATGGCTCGTTCTGCCTCCTTTTTTCCACTTTTGTATGCTTGCCCATCCTCAGCACTTCTGGAGATATCCCACTTCCTCTTAGCGTCTTTCTTTTCCTTCACAGCCTTCTGCCCCTCTTCATTCCACCACCATGCTTCCTTATCTTTTGGCACCCCTCTCCCAGATGTTAACCCAAACACTTCCTCCCCGGTCTTCCTTATAACAGCACTATTCATTTTCCACCACTCCTGCACACTCTCTGCCAATTTTACCTTTCCCAGTACTTTTTCACTAAACTCCTCTCTCAAATTCTTATCCTTTAATCTCCACCACTTAATTTTCCTTTCACATTAATTTATGTGCCTCTGCCTTTTTCATCTCACAATCCGCTACAATCAACTTATGTTGTGTTGCTATTCCTTCACCGTATATGACCTTAGTATTTCGCACCTCCCCACTATTTTTCCTTCTACATAATATGTAATCAATTTGGCTTTTATTTTCGCCACTCCTGTATGTTATTAGTTTTTCTCTTTTTCTTTGGAAGTAGGTATTCGTAATCACTAGATCAAAAGCCACTGCAAACTCCACTATCTTTCTTCCTTCCTCATTTCTCTCGCCATACCCCCATCCTCCATGCCACCTCTCTTCCCCACCTTTCCTTCCGCCAACATGGCCATTTAGATCCCTTCCGACTATCACTAGATTCTGTTAGATTAAAGAAAATCAAGTAGATGGGTACCAGTTATCATTGGAGCCTACATTCTGTCTTTTGAAATGAAGAAAAGTTCCATTTACTTACGTTAGATTAGTAAGGCTTATGTATAGTGTAAAGATCGTTTGCCTTACCGTTCCATAAATTGCACAGTTGTTGGTAACGACAACTTTTTAGACATTTTTGGCTACTGTGAAACACATTCACACTGCAAATTAATGACATGTATAATTGAAAATGAATGGCAATTTGATGGTCGACTACAGAAGGTATGTTGGGTTTGGCTGCCAGACACTGGTCATGCATAACCTAAAATACAATGCTGGCAGAAGAATATGTAGCGGGTTATTTGCGAACACATCACAATGCGGAAAGATATATCGAGGCTGGCTGCGCCTCCTTGGTGCGAACTATCGGCAGTCAACAATATGAGCACCTCTGATCGCAGTAGCAGCCAACTGAGTTGCCCCTGATGGCATGTCATTGTTGCTGCTGTCATGTGGAACTATTAGAATTTTAACCCTTTCAGTCCTGATTTTTTGCTGGAGGAAAGAATACTTTTCTTTATGTGGTAATGAGCTTTGGTGTTTTTTAATGATTTTTAGATACAAGATAACATACTTTGTACACTGGCTTCATTTAGTGGACTCATGTTTTAGCTATTCATGGTGGTGCCCTATCATGCTGGTGGGCAGTATGCCCTGGCACAGCGATAAACGACGTTATTTTTGTCCTTCTTTGCTCAATAAAAGCTTATTTAATGAAAATTCCTTCACCAACTTATGTTGTTATTTAAACACAGTGTAGGCATCAGCTCTGTTCTGCTATTGTAAGACCTAAATCATTATTTGCTTCCAGAAATCTGGCCTCACTCTGGGAAGATATCGAAATCAACATGGAACATTTGCAATTTGCCACACAAACAAAGAAAAATAAAGATTAAGAAGAAAGAAAAGCACGAAATCCACTGGTATGACATGATTGAGCGAGGCGCAAAGTAAGTTAACTTCCCATGTAGCAAATGAGAAGACTTTGGCGACAGCGTAACACCGCAGTCTAACATAACAGTCGCGACACTTCGCTTCAATTTTGTTGCCTACCGCGCCAGCAACGCCCCAAGGGGCCAGTAACTTAAACAGTGAGTTCGGCGCGATCGTGAAAGCGAATAGTGTCTGTTTATTTTATTTCTACAATGGTTTTTACAAGCGGGAGCGTATGTAGCGCAATAAATTGCTGCAACACAGGAAGAAGACACCACATCTGTCTTTTTTAGGTTTTCTAAGGATCCTGAGAGGGATATACCATTATGTTGCTAAACTGTATCGTCAGGATTCACTTGCAAACTACATGTGTATTAATGTTTCGTTTTAGGAGCAGAAAATTGCTAGTTAATAGCAGACGAGAAGACCTTATGAAAAAAGATCCAGTTTACCTGGTTAGGTTTTGTTCGCTATTTCGAACAAAACCAGTTCATGAATGCAGACAATAATAAACTCATGTGGAATGCAGTACCCACACTGTTTGACATCCCAAATAAGCCACATCGACTGACGATGAAGAGGAAACTGCCACAAAGATTCGACAATCCATCTAAAGCTGTAAAGCAGTCCTATGACACAGAAGCAGCCAGTTCAGCTCTCCATGCATCAGTGTCACAGTAGTGTGAATCGTCAATATGGACCTGCTTCAACGATGAAGTGGTTCGATTAAGTGCAGTTATTCGTGTCTTGCAAAAGCGTAATGTTTGGTACGTATTTCATTCACTTCTGTTGTTAGTCACTTAATTTTCCTTGATTCCTTCGTGTGATTACATTATTTTGTCAGCACCTTGTTCGCTGACAGATTGAAAATTATTCAAATATTTGGTTTTGTGTGAAATGTAATGAGCTCATGATAATGTTTTCAACATATTTCATCCCCCTATTTGGCAGTTGCTTTTTTTTTTTCTTTAGCGTTATTTTGAAACCTGTGTACAGGCAGGCCAGCAGCAGCATACTACGCCGCTCTTGGGCCGCAGAGAAACACAAAAGATACAAATGAAGACACTGAGAGAAAAAAATACGGTGGACATATAAACGGAGACAAACACTTCTTAAAATACATGGAGCTGTTCACGGGCGTAGAGTCCAAGATAAAATTTGTTCAGACACTTCGACACATACATAGACGAAAATTGTCACACGTGAACGTAGGTGCACAAAACGAATAACACTGAACCACTTAACCACAAAACGACGGCACACACAGAACACGATGCGTTGATCTCCGGCGCGCGAATGTTCACTAACCGTATATGAGTGCGGGGACCTGCCAAGAGAGGAGGAGGCGGGGGGGGTGGGGTGGGAGAGGGAGAAGGGAGAGCAGATGCCACAGGCAGGGGAGATAGGGGGAAGGGAGGAAGGGGGAGGGGAAGCCCGGGGAAAGAGGGGTGGAGGGAGGGGATGGGGGAAAAGGAAAGAGAAGGGAGGGAGGGTGCATAAAGGAAAGGACACAGGAAGTGGGGGGGGGGATCAGAGTTGGTAGGAGGGGTAGATGGAGGGGAGCTGGCGGAAGCCACCTTGGGAGAGGGTAAGGAGGGTGGAGAGATGGAGACCGGGTGGGACGTGGGAATACAGGCGCGGCAGCGAGCGGGGGTGGGAGAGGATGGGTGAGATAAGCGGATGAGGAGGATCGAGTTTGCGGGAGGTGTACAGGATTCGTATCCTTTCAAGGAAAAGGAGGAGGTGGGGGAAAGTGATGAGATCATATAGGATCCGCGTGGGGGAGGGGAGACGGATGTGAGAGCATGGCGTTCAAGGATTTGGAGGGATTTATAAAAGGTAGGGGGGGGGGCGGAGATCCAGGCCAGATGGCCGTAACAAAGGATAGGGCGGATGAGGGATCTATA
The DNA here is from genome assembly GCF_023864275.1 of Schistocerca cancellata. Taxonomy (NCBI): domain Eukaryota; kingdom Metazoa; phylum Arthropoda; class Insecta; order Orthoptera; family Acrididae; genus Schistocerca; species Schistocerca cancellata. The sequence continues at coordinate 15,022,087 of NC_064631.1, read as the reverse complement.
GGTGTGGAGTATGGTGGAGGGGTCCAGACCCCACGGACGGCCGGAGAGGAGCTTGAGGAGACGGAGTCAGGAGCGTGCCTTTGCTCGGATTGTCTGGAGATGGGGAGTCCAGGAGAGACGACGGTCAAGGGTGACATCTAGGTACTTAGGGGTGGGAGTGAGGGAAATAGGACAGCCATAGAGGGTGAGATAGAAATCAAGGAGGCAGAAGGAAGGGGTGGTTTTGCCTACAATGATCGCCTGGGTTTTGGAGGGATTGACCTTGAGCAACCAAGCGTTGCACCAAGCGGTGAACCGGTCAAGATGGGATTGGAGAAGGTGTTGGGAGCGCTGCAGGATGGGGGCAAGGGCAAGGAAGGCGGTGTCATCGGCAAACTGGAGAAGGTGGAAGGGGGGTGACGGCGGCGGCATGTCCGCCGTATACAAAAGGTACAGAAGGGGGGAGAGGACGGAGCCTTGGGGCACACCGGCAGAGGGGAAAAAGGTGTAGGGGTCTGTGTTATGGATGGTGACGTAGGAACGACAGTGGGAGAGAAAGGAGCCGATCAGATTGACGTAGTTAATGGGAAGGGCGAAGGTTTGGAGCTTGAAGAGGAGACCGGAATGCCATATGTGGTCATAAGCTCGTTCGAGGTCCAGGGAGAGGAAGATTGTGGAGCAATGGGAATTAAGCTGGTCGGAAAGGAGGTGAGTGAGGTGAAGGAGAAGGTCGTCGGAAGAGAAGGACGGCCAAAAGCCACACTGGGTAACGGGAAGGAGACGGTGCTGGAGGAGATGCTGGTGGATGCAATGGGTGAGCATAGATTCCAGGACCTTGCTGAAGACTGAGGTAAGGCTGATGGGACGGTAAGAGGAGACGGCGGATGGCGGTTTGCCAGGTTTAAGGAACATCAGGATACGGGAGGTTTTCCACAGGTCGGGGTAGTAACCGGTGGACAGGACTACATTGTAGAGCCTGGCCAGGGTGGCGAGGAAGGAGACAGGAGCTTCACAAAGGTGACGGTAGGTGACACGATCGTGACCAGGAGCGGTCTTGCGTTTTGTGCGGAGTGTAGCAATGAGATCCTGCGTAGTGATAGGGGCATTGAGTTCCGTGTGTGCAATGTTGTCCAAGTACTGGAAACCAGGTGTGAGGGGAGGGACAGAGGTGTCAGTTCGAGCGCGGACATCGGGGAATAGGGAGTAATCGAACTGGAGATCATCGGGGATGGAAAATACATCGGAGAGGTAGGGGCAAAGTGATTGGCCTTACTAAGGGTGTTAGGGAAGGGGTGATCATCATGGAGAAGAGGATAGTAGGGGGAGGGTTTAGTTCCGATAAGGCGACTGAAGGCTGACCAGAACTTCGACGAGTTGATAGGTAGGGTAGCATTTAAATGGGTGCATGTCTGTCGCCAGTCCCGGCGTTTCTTAGCCACAAGCAAATTACGAATGTGTCGCTGGAGTTGCCTGTGGCATCGTAGTGTGTCCGGGTCATGCGTGCGGAGGAAGGCACGGTAGAGATGGCGGGATTCACGAAGGAGGAGGACGGACTGTGGGGGTAAGGTAGGACGGTGGGGGTGGATGGCGACAGCAGGGATGTGGGCCTCCACTGCCTCAGACAAGGTCTGCTGGAGAAAGGAGGCGGCATGGGTTACATCATCAGGGTGGTGGTAGGTGAAGGGGTGGCTATCGACCTGGGTGGAGAGGGTATCCCGGTAGGCATTCCAGTTGGCACGGGAATAGTCATGGACGTACTTAGGGGGAGGGTCAATACGAGGGTCGGGGCAGGGGCGACGACCGTCTGAAACGGTGAGGACAGGGAGATGGTCGCTACCAATAGGCTCCAGGACATCCACCGTTGGGAGGTTGGGGGAGGAGAGGATAACATCGGGAGTGGAGTTGGATTTGGGACGGGTGTGCTGGGGGATGGGGATGGGGTCGCCTTGAAGGGAGGAGAGGAACTGATGCCACCACCGTAACTGGGCGGCGCAATGACTATGGATGTTGAGGTCGGCGGCGATCACGTAGGAGGAGAAGGTACGGTCAGTATGGGAGAGGAAGTCAAAGGGAGTAGGGGCATTAGGGCATACATAGATGGTGGCGCAGGTAACGGTAAGGCCGGGGAAGAAGAGACTGAGGATCAGGTGTTTGGTGGGGTCGGGAAGGAGAGGTTGGAGCCGAATGGGGATTTGGTGGTGGTGACCAATGGCAACTCCACCACGCGCAATCGGGAGGGGATTATCGGAATGGTGAAGGAGGTAGGGCAAAGTGTGGATGGTGTGGTGAGGTTGGAGGAAGGTTTCATTGAGAAGGAAGGCATCCACGCGGTGGGTGGCAAGGGCGTGCAGGAAGAGGTTCTTGTTGGCGGGAAGGGAGCAGATATTGCTGAAAAGGATACGGTGCTGTCGCACCATGACAGGGATTTAGACGAGGGTGTCAAGACGGGAGAAGCTGAAATGGGCCTGGTTGTTGGAGTAGGTGTCGTACATTTTTAGGTGGAAAATGGAACGGGCGGCGAGGGAGATCTGTTGGAGGGTGTGGGGGCGCTGAAAAGGATGAACATTCTGAAGGACGATGGTGAGGAATCTGATGATGTCCTCAGCGGTAGGGGGTGGGCGAAGGGAATTGCCGGGAGGGGTGGGGGTGTCCAGAGGGCGGACAGGAATGGTGAGTTCAGGATTGGTAGGAGGAGGTCGGGCCTTACTTTTCTGGGAGTAAGTAGGATGAGGGAGGTTACAGGTATTGCAGGAGGGGGGGGGACTGGAGATTGGGGCACTGCCATAAGAAGTGGGCTTGTCTACAGTGCGGGCAGGTGGGGGCCTCGCGGCACTTAGATGTCGTGTGTGCACTATACCGCAAGCACCTCTGGCAGCAGAGGGATTGAGAAGGGGAACGGGAGGGGTCAACTTTATAACGTTGGTTAGAAAGGAGGGCACCCTCCTTCAGGAGACGGTCTATGGAGGGGGCGTGCTCGGAAAAGACCCACATAAGGCGGCTGGGGCCGGCAGAGTTGTGGATGCGGCGAACCGCATGCACCTCCAGATGGGGATGTGCCTGAAGCTCCGCCAACACCTCCTTCTCCGTGATCGTCGGACTAAGCCAAGTGATCATGGCAGTGAGGGTCGGCGGGCGACGCGGAGGTTGGGGTTGGCGGGACGGAGGCAGGGAAGGGGCAGGAGTGAGGGAGGCATGAGGGCCAAAGCGGGTGACAGGGATTCGGGAAAGGAGATCTGTGTGGAGGGTATGGCTGGGGGAGGAGATGAGCACCAAATCACGGCGAGGAATGAGGAGGGAGATGGGGGCACCAGGAAAATTCTGGCGAAGGAAGAGGGTGAGGTTACGGGCCTCAAGAAGGGAGGGATCAGGACGGGAGAGGAGGTTGCGGTAGGAGGAGGGGGTGGTGGAGGAGGAGGAGGAGGAGGAGGGGGCAGGGACAGGCGGGGAGACATCCATGGCATCATGGGTGGGGGAAGGGGGACGAGGCGGAGCCTGTTTGGGAGTAGACGAGGCAGGGGTGCCACTGGGGTGCTTGGCGGTGGCGGAGGTGGTGTGGGGGATGGGAGTGACCGGAATGTGGCGGGGAGTGGCAGGTCCCGGTGCTGAAGTCAGCGCCAGAGATGGTGAGTCAATGGCGAAGGCGACGGTGAAGACGATGATGATGAAGGCGAAGGGGGGAGTGGAGCATGGGCCGTAGCCCTCCGGGCGACCACCCTAGCAGGGGCCGCAGAAACGGAAGGAGCAAAGGGAGGGAGTGGAGGGAAGGGATCAGAGGAGGCGCGGGAGGGAGGAACCGGGGATGGGGCGACAAATAGTGAGGGAGAGGGGAGAGTGAGGAGTGGGGGGATGTACTGAGGGGGGAGTGATGCGTCACACCACATGATAGTGGTGGCGGCGGTGGAGGGGGATGTGTATATGATGGCAGTGGTGGTGGCAGTAGTGGCGGTGGTGGGGGTTGACATTACGAGAAGGGGAAAAGCACAGGACAGGACAAAGAAGACGACGAGAAACACAGAGTAGAAGGGACGGAGGAACTATGAAGGAGACTGGGGCCGAAGCCCCACTCTGCTGCTGCTGGCGGGGGAGGCGACCTGGCTGGCAGGCTGGTGGGGACGCTATTGCTGCTACTGCTGCTGCTGCTGCTGGACGCTGGCTGCTGGGAGGAACCGCTGCTGGCTGCTGGCTGGGACGGCTGGTGGACGCTGGCTGCTGGCAGGAAACGCAGCTGGACGCTGGTTGCTGGCAGGAACCGCTGCTGGACGCTGGCAGGAACTGCGGCTGGCTGCTGGACGCTGGCTGCTGGGAGGAACCGCTGCTGGCTGCTGGCTGGGACGGCTGGTGGACGCTGGCTGCTGGCAGGAAACGCTGCTGGACGCTGGTTGCTGGCAGGAACCGCTGCTGGACGCTGGCAGGAACTGCGGCTGGCTGCTGGACGCTGGCTGCTGGGAGGAACCGCTGCTGGCTGCTGGCTGGGACGGCTGGTGGACGCTGGCTGCTGGCAGGAAACGCAGCTGGACGCTGGTTGCTGGCAGGAACCGCTGCTGGACGCTGGCAGGAACTGCGGCTGGCCGCTGGACGCTGGCTGCTGGCTGCTGACAGGAACCGCTGCTGGCTGCAGGACGCTGTCTGGGACCGCTACTGGACGCTGGCTGCAGGCTGCTGGTAGAAACCGCTGCTGGCAGGAACCGCTGCTGGACGCTGGCAGGAACCGCTGCTGGCTGCCGGCGGGGACCGATGCTGGCTGGACTGCTGCACGTTGATGGGCTGGCTGGCACCTGTAACACCTACCGCTTCGATTGGTACCGGAATAGCACAGTCAAAGGGCGGTATTCAAATGAATTTCCGCCGGAGATGGCAGTTGCTTGTCCCACCTAGAATAATATAACGATGAAGGTCGTACTTGTGGCAACAGGCGACAATGACAAACACAGTAGGCCTGCAGTACGATAAATGAGCTGCCGATCGCTTTTGCATGTGGAGGTACATGTTTGTGCTTCTTACGTGTGAATCTGTGTGTTTAGATTCTTTTGATATCAACGAGGTAAGCTGCAATTCTATTCAAAGTCACAAGTGTTTCTTCACGAATGTGTTGTACTGTTGTAGCTTGCCACTCGATTCATGGTTTTTGTCTACACTTGCGCTTATTTTAGAATCAATTTTAGAATACTACGTAAACCCTTGGAGGCAAGAAAATAGCTCAAATATTTCGTAAATTACGTAGGAAATGATTGAAAAACAAACCTTATGCTCACGACGAGTCTGATGTTCACCTTACTCGCCGCTTGGAGCGCTAGTGTCGCTCCATCCGTCAAACTGTAACAACTTTTACAGCAGTAAGTGTCGCGACTGTTATGTTAGACTGTGGTAACTCTGGAAATCACGTTATAGGTAGTTCACAGGGCTTACCACATCCTGTTGAAGATGTGAGTTTTAACTTTGAAGTCGAAATTTTTTGCGAGAAGGATGGTCTGTGGTCTGTGTTATTTTCGTGAGGTACATTTAGCCACGTACTACTTATTACAATCTTCAGAAAGACTCATGAAGTAGTTAGGCTATAATATTTTAATTTTTTATTGCAACGAAAAGCCCATATTAACATTGAATCAATAACAACAGAACTATTATACATAATCAAAGAATAAACAATCTGTCCCTTGTGTGCGCTGCCACAGAATAATGCTATCCTTCACTGTGCGTCTACAGATGTTCTGCTGGTGACTCCCACACAGGCCCCCTCCGATAGAGCGGAGCTCTGGGAATGTAGGGGTATTTATATTTCACCCAACGCCCATCTCTTGTGTGTACTGAAGGCATTGGTTGACCTTCTTCAGCTTCTGTTGTTGGTAGTGACGGTACCGCTTCCTCTTGTGGTGGTGAGGTGGTGTCATCCTGGTCCAGTGGTGTGGAAGGTGGCGCTTGGTGCCTGACCTCTGCGTCCTCTTCAGTCAGTAACATATGTACAGGTTTGAGCCGTTCCAATGATACCACTTGACTCTTTCCATTTAGATCTATCTGCATGGTATATTCATCCTGTGAGACCACTCTTTTAAGTCCAGAATATGGAGGCTGCAGCGGTGACTTGACAGCATCCGTCCGTAGCATCACATGTGTACATGAGCATAGATCTTTGTGCATGAACATATTTACCACTCCATGTATCGAGACGGGAGATGGGCAAAGTCTGGCCATATGCTCGTTTACCGTCTGCAATGTAAATGGCAATTCGGTCCATCATGCCCCTTCTTTATCGGTGAACAATTCTGCAGGCAGTCGTAAGGGTTCACCATAAACCAATTCTGCGGTGGATGCCCCTAAATCCGTTTTCCATGCTGTGTGTAGGCCCAACAAAACTAGTGGTAATGCTGACGACCAAGATCGTGCATGGCACATTAATGCAGCTTTTAATGCTCTATGCCAGCGTTCCACCATCCCATTGCTTGCTGGGTGGTACGCTGTGGTGCGATAATGTTGGAACCCGCAGAGGTTGGCCAATTCTGAGAACAACATCGATTCAAACTGACGCCCCTTGTCTGTGGTGACATGTAAAGGGCAGCCGTCACGTACGATCCAAGATGAAAGAAATATGCGTGCCACCGTTTCTGCTGAAATATCCGATAACTGAATCGCCTCTGCCCATCTGGTGAAGCGTTCCACCGCAGTGAGGAGATAACGGTATCCTTCCGACGGAAAAAGTGGTCCCACAATGTCCAGGTGCACGTGTGTGAAACGTTGTGTGGTAAGTGGGAAGTTTCCTACCGCTTTGTGCACGTGTCGTCCCACCTTGGCCCTCTGATAATCCAGGCATGTTTCTGCCCAATTACGGCAGTCTCTACAGTGGGCCACACAAATCTGTCTGTCATTAGTTTGACGCTGGCGTTTATTCCCGGATGAGCCAGTCCATGGATGCTATCAAATAATTGTCGTCGCAATCTCTCAGGTACGAATGGTCTCGGTTTTCCTTGCAATACATCACACCAAACTCGGAAGTGTTCACCTGTAGGTTGTATTTGTTGCAAGTGTAACCCGGACGTACTATCACGAGAGAATTTAGCAAGTTGCTGGTCTGTTTCCTGTGCTGCAGCTATTTCCTTGTAGTCAATAGTCTGAGAGATTGTTTCTAATCTCTCGGGTACGAACGGTCTCGGTTTTCCTTGCAATACGTCACACCAAACTCGGAAGTATTCACCTGTAGGTTGTATTTGTTGCAAGTGTAACCCGGACGTACTATCACGAGAGAATTTAGCAAGTTGCTGGTCTGTTTCCTGTGCTGCAGCTATTTCCTTGTAGTCAATAGTCTGAGAGATTGTTTCCAACCTAGACAGGAAATCTGCCATGATGTTCTCAGCTCCTTTTATGTGCTGCAGGTCTATCGTAAACTGGGCGATAAACTCGAGTTGTCTAAATTGTCGCGGTGAGCAACCATCCTTGTTCTTACTGAAGGCAAAGGTAATTGGCTCGTGGTCTGTGAAAACAGTGAATGGTTGGCCTTCTACTTGCGGTCTGAAATGTCTGATGGCTTCATAAATTGCCAGTAGCTCCCTATCATAGACACTCCATTTTACTTGCGGGAGAAGAAACCTAAGGGCTGCCAATTGTTTCCCACCTTCTGGTGAAGAGCTGCACCTGTTGCCTGCTGGCTTGCATTCACAACAAAATTGCCAGTCGAGCTTGAGGAACCGGATGTGCCAACATTATTGCCTGACGTAGATAGGTTTTGATCTTGTCGAATGCCATCTGCATTTCTGATGTCCACTGTAAAGGTCATTTGCCGACTGCATCCTTGCTGACTAGTGCTGACGTCAAAGGTGGTTGAATGGCCGCTGCATTAGGCAGATGTTGTCTATAGAAGTTAACTGCTCCGAGAAACCGGCGTAGTCAGCAATAGTCGATGGGGTGAGTCATCTCTTCGATAAGGTCGAGTTTGCCTTGCAGTGAGCTGATACCGGCTGCTGTCACTGACTAGCCCAAGAATGGCACCTGATGTTGTCGATTCATTGACCGAAATGCCATATACCTCAATACGTTGGTAAACAGTCCTTATATGTAGTTCGTGCAATTCCTCAGACAACGAAAAAACCAAGATGTCGTTGATGTATGCGAAACAATATGGTAAACCTTTGAGGACTTCGTCAGTGAAACGCTGCCAAATTTGTGCCGCATTTGTTAACCCAAATGGCATACGGAGGTATTCGAATAATCCGAATGGTGTCATGACAGCCGTGTTCGGTATATCAGCAGGTGCGACCAGTATCTGGTGATACGCTTTTTTGCAATCAATGACACTAAAAATGGTCGCGCCTGCAAGTGCATGCGTAAAATCCATGATATGTGGTATCGGATAATGATCGGGGATGGTACAAGTATTTAGTGCCTTGTAATCTCCGCATGGTCTCCAACTCCCATCTTTCTTCTTTACGAGGTGAAGTGGCGATGACCACGGACTGTCACATCTACAGATGATTCCTGAGCGTAACAATTCTTCGAACTCTGCCTTCGCTGCAGCAAAATGACCCGGAGCTAACCGGCTTGGGTGTTGAGACACTGGTTGACCAGGTGTAGTCCTGATGAGATGTACCGTATTGTGCTTTATTGTCTGCCCACCAGACATTGATTTGCAGTTTGCTACTTGTCTGCAATCAGACGTGGACATAGGGCTTCGTCCTAGGGTGCCTCTAATGCCCTGTGTCCCCCCGTCAAATGCTTACTGAGCTAATAGATACCTCAAGTGCGTAATGAAACAAGAAATCTGCACCCAATATTGCGTCTGACACATTGGCAATTACGAAAGTCCATGGTAAACTTTCATGGAACCCGAGGTCTACAGCTATCTGACATTTTACATAAGTCGCTATCGACGTCGGGTTTGCTGCTGTGAGTTTCAACTGAGGTGGAGAGAGCTTCACGTCACAGTTTCTAACAGGCAATGCACTAACATCCGAACCTGAGTCTACTAGATAAGCATGGCCGGACTTAACATCTGTAACAAACAGCCGATGGGACAGTGAAGGTAAAGAAGAAAGGTTACTCACCCATAGGTGCCCCTCGTCGATCTCACCTCATAACAGTAAGCGCTGGTACTCGAACTCGCGACCAGCGGCGCCTAACGCCGGCCGCTTTCGCCATTTGGATGATTGCAGGGTGATGTGCAGCGCGTCGCCGCGCTTCTGAATCGTCAATGGTACCAGCAGATATGCTCCTTAGACACAATGTCATCTTCCTTGCTCTTCCTGTTTGTGCCTGTCTTGCATCCGAGCAACGTTGATAACTGCTGCTTCAATCTGTCAACTCGTTTTCATAGGTCATCCAGTTGTTGAGAAACGTCCGGCTGTTGGCATTGTTGTATCGCTGCTGTTTCCTGTGAGTCTGTACTGTTGTGTCCGAACATTACTGTCGACGTATGCACTGCGTCTAACGAGGTGTAGACCTTGTCGGCTAATGAGATCAACGATGAGATATGTTGTGCGTCTGAGAGCACCATAGCTGTTCTAACTGCCTCTGGCAACTGCACATGCCATACATGTTGCAGTGTCATATCTGGCAACTTGGTGTCATTGACTAAACTTCGCAGGTGCCGCCAAAACTCCGAAGGTGACTTAGCTCCTCTTTTTTCACCATGCAATACTTGCTGGATACGTTGCTCCACCGGCCGACGTAGTCGCTCAATGAGTAACTGCTTAAAACGTGTATACTTTTGCGTGGCGGGCGGCTGAAGTACACTCCTGGAAATGGAAAAAAGAACACATTGACACCGGTGTGTCAGACCCACCATACTTGCTCCGGACACTGCGAGAGGGCTGTACAAGCAATGATCACACGCACGGCACAGCGGACACACCAGGAACCGCGGTGTTGGCCGTCGAATGGCGCTAGCTGCGCAGCATTTGTGCACCGCCGCCGTCAGTGTCAGCCAGTTTGCCGTGGCATATGGAGCTCCATCGCAGTCTTTAACACTGGTAGCATGCCGCGACAGCGTGGACGTGAACCGTATGTGCAGTTGACGGACTTTGAGCGAGGGCATATAGTGGGCATGCGGGAGGCCGGGTGCACGTACCACCGAATTGCTCAACACGTGGGGCGTGAGGTCTCCACAGTACATCGATGTTGTCGCCAGTGGTCGGCGGAAGGTGCACGTGCCCGTTGACCTGGGACCGGACCGCAGCGACGCACGGATGCACGCCAAGACCGTAGGATCCTACGCAGTGCCGTAGGGGACCGCACCGCCACTTCCCAGCAAATTAGGGACACTGTTGCTCCTGGGGTATCGGCGAGGACCATTCGCAACCGTCTCCATGAAGCTGGGCTACGGTCCCGCACACCGTTAGGCCGTCTTCTGCTCACGCCCCAACATCGTGCAGCCCGCCTCCAGTGGTGTCGCGACAGGCGTGAATGGAGGGACGAATGGAGACGTGTCGTCTTCAGCGATGAGAGTCGCTTCTGCCTTGGTGCCAATGATGGTCGTATGCGTGTTTGGCGCCGTGCAGGTGAGCGCCACAATCAGGACTGCATACGACCGAGGCACACAGGGCCAACACCCGGCATCATGGTGTGGGGAGCGATCTCCTACACTGGCCGTACACCACTGGTGATCGTCGAGGGGACACTGAATAGTGCACGGTACATCCAAACCGTCAACGAACCCATCGTTCTACCATTCCTAGACCGGCAAGGGAACTTGCTGTTCCAACAGGACAATGCACGTCCGCATGTATCCCGTGCCACCCAACGTGCTCTAGAAGGTGTAAGTCAACTACCCTGACCAGCGAGATCTCCGGATCTGTCCCCCATTGAGCATGTTTGGGACTGGATGAAGCGTCGTCTCATGCGGTCTGCACGTCCAGCACGAACGCTGGTCCAACTGAGGCGCCAGGTGGAAATGGCATGGCAAGCCACTACATCCAGCATGTCTACGATCGTCTCCATGGGAGAATAGCAGCCTGCATTGCTGCGAAAGGTGGATATACACTGTACTAGTGCCGACATTGTGCATGCTCTGTTGCCTGTGTCTATGTGCATGTGGTTCTGTCAGTGTGATCATGTGATGTATCTGACCCCAGGAATGTGTCAATAAAGTTTCCCCTTCCTGGGACAATGAATTCACGGTGTTCTTATTTCAATTTCCAGGAGTGTATTTATCTATGCTGATCGCTGCTGTTTCATTGTCAAGCGCACTAACGGCGATCATAAATTTTGTCTCTTCATTTACAATGCCATGATGCTGGATAGTCAGATCAAGCATTGCAAGCCACAGTTCAGGTTTATCAGGTATGAACTGTGGTGGGCGTAATTTCATCTTGCTACTGTTCTCTGTCAAAAGGACATTACTTGATGGTGCAGAAAAATTGAACACAGCGTTTTCTTGTTCTTCAATGTCGCGTCGTAATTCCTCAATGTTCTTTAGCAAAATGTCGTCCCGATCCGTAACACGGTGTGCCGCGTGGACTCTCCTGGTAGACGAAATTGAACTGGGCTGCATTTGTTCGTCTACAACAAAATTCTTTATACAGGGTCACCACTTTAGCCATGTACTACTTATTACAATCTTCAGAAAGACTCACAAAGTAGTTAGGCTATAATATTTTAATTTTTTATTGCAATGAAAAGCCCACATTAACACTGAATCAATAACAAAACTATTATATATAATCAAAGCACAAACAATCTGTCCCTCGTGCGCGCCACCACAGAATAATGCTACCCTTCACTGTGCATCTACAGATGTTGTGCTGGCGACTCCCACATATGTAATGGTACTGTGAATGTGAACTGTAGGGCTAAGGCTATTCGGATTTCTAAGAGACGAAAATCTGAACGCAAAATGGTTGCAGAATTGTTGGAAAGAGAATAGGAAACGTAGTATACATTTACATTTAGGGAGGCAAGTAAATTGATCAGTTAAAATTATAGTAGATAGAATGTCATATTTTCACTTAGAATATAATGTATATAATTTATTTAATACTGTGACCCATGCATTCAAGCTTCAAGTGAACTCTAGAAATGTTATAAACTGCAGATTTAGTTTCATAGTCATGTGCATATGAAACGGTACACAGCGAAGCTCTATGCAACTTAGTACTGTTGGAATGACTTTTGGAAGGCTTCTTTGAAGTTAACTCTCATTTAAACATTTTGGGTTGTTTAGTAATGTAATTCTTGAACTTTTTCAACCACTGAAATATTAAGCGATGAAACTTGCAAAAAGTGAGAGGAGACATGGAGCAAACCTGGAGCAAAGTTGGATTTGCAAAACAAAATGTTAAAATAGAAGGTAACAATTTATATGAATATCTTGGCTGACACGAAGAAAATTTGTAAATCAAATCAGTGTCTACTAAATTCATTCTTTATAAAAACCCATAAGTACTATTAGGGATGTAAGTATAAGCATTTCATTGTTAGAAAGGACAATTTGTAGATATTAGGAGGTTGCTTAAAAAGATTATGCTGTACGATGAAATAAATAATAAATGGGTCATTCCATGTCAATTCAACCAATTTGAGAAAATGTTCCAGCTGATAGTCTCAGATTTGGCTGCAATTTCGCACACCAATGCTACCAAGTGTGGAACACTCATGTACAAAATTTTAAGCTCCCCTGCCAATTACCTAGTTCCAGAATTATGGCTTGTGAAAGAAGGTGGTGCGACCCGGAAATTGCAACCCACATCTGGCAATCTACCTTCAGACCCAACTTCAGGTCTTAATAATGTTGGAACTATTCCACACAGTCCAGTGAAATTTTTACAACACAGTAACATCAACTTAGAGAACACACTCTATGAATCAAAACACCAACAACATATTTCTGAGGGAAAATAAAAAAATTTCAAAATGTGATTTAAAAAATGTAGTGCTTTAGAAGGTAGGTGCCCTCTAAGCCAAACATAATTCGCTCAAAAAGGGTATAAATTTTTTTGTGGTAAGCTTAATTCGGCCTAAACAACACAGAACTCATGCCCAATCAGTTACAAAAACTGAGTTACATGCACACGAAAATTTGAAAAATTACCTGAAAAAACATCGATTTTCGAAGTGTGGTAGAACAAAGGGGACAAGTGGTATCCAAACCAAATTTCACACACTGCATAAGTAGACCATACTGATATATATCTCAATGTTATTGCAAGACATTTGTGTACAATGGAAGTTGAGAGAGATGTATTTGGTTACGTTTCTTTTAACACAATTTAGCAAGTAATAGTGATGATGCAGACAGCTTGTTTCAGATAAAGCTGCAGCAATTGTTGGGAACCATTAGGTTAGTTAAACAATGGTAGTTTTCAGGGACAGAATGAGTCATTGTTAGGCAGGAACAACAAAGGGAACAAGCAACAATTACAGATTACTCATGTTTTTAAGATTCTAGTTCAGACTGGTCAGTACTGTTGTGGAAAGTCAGTATGGAGGCGGAAGAGTGTACTAGTGGTGCTTTTGTTCAAACAAGTTGCAGTATTGGCAGAGCACAAGCATCTGAATGTCATAAAACAACATATGGAACAAAATGTGGCATTGGCTTTATACTGTATGATCTGGATGAATCGGACCAAGATTTGTTGCTATGGGGATCTGGGATACACCCTGTGGGCACAAGAAGTACAGTTCCAGGAAACTTTAGTGTTTGTTATCATCATATAAAAGTGTTTCTAGATAAGTATTCTTTCCACAAAGAAGTTGTTTTGATACATTTTGGATTCATAAGAAGACAGTGAAGTGTAGCCTCAGAGAAATTGATATAAAATCAGTATTGAAAGTGAATCAGTGCATGGGTCTTAACATGAAACCAGGACAAAAGTTATCTTCCAGGTGTGTTACACTGCTAAAAAATGAAGAATATTCTGATAATTTACATGACTGTGACGAAGAGTATGAGCCATCTACAACCATAGCAGATGAGCAATTAAATACTTCAGTGACTGCTCTTGATTTGTCTCCCATGAAGACACCACAAAGGTGGAAAAGAGACAGGCCCAGCTATGGTAGAAGAAAACTACAAGAAGCTCAAATGGAATTAAAACACAAAATAGCGGACACACTAATGGTGGAAGAGGAAGAACTATCTGCTCCAAAGGAACAGAAATCATGCCAGAAATGCTCTGATTTGGACAAAATTGTGCATGATTTGAAAGAAAAATGTGCCACATCCACATGCCAGAAAAAAGTAGCTATTCTTACCATTGCACCTTCAGCTGGTCTATTGACTACACTGGAAAGGAATTCAATGTTTCTACATATATGGTAAAGCAAGCTAGGAAAATAAAAGCAACCTAAGGAGTGCTTCCACACCTTCAGCAGGCTCAGGGTAAGCAATTGAGTTCAGAAATAAAGGTGCTAGTGTCAGAGTTTTATGAAAATAAAGACTATAGCCGAATAATGCGTGGAAAAAAAATTCTATGTAACAGTGAAAATGGGAAATGTAGGTGTACAGATGCAAAAAAGACTGTTGCTATGCAACATATCAGAACTATATGTAGAATTCAAGGAAAAGTATCCCAATACCAAAGTAGGTTTATCATCTTTTTTCAATCTTTGGCCAAAATGAGTTGTGCCTGTAAGTGCAAGGGGCACACACAATGTTTGTGTATGTGAGACCCATCAAAATGCTAAGCTGATGTTTGCTGCTATAAAGGATTCTGGTCTGTATTACAATGGTGTAATGAAGCTGCTAGTGTGTGACATCAGTTCCTACCAGTGCATGGTACACAGGTGTGAAAAGTGTCCTGGTAAGGCAAATCTTGCAGAACACATGAATAACAAACTGTATGGTGAACTCTTTATGGATGACGATGAAATTGTTTTTTATAAACAATGGACACACATGGAATGCAGAAGTCTTGAAACAAAACAAAGTATGGTGGAAGATTTTGTTGAAATGTTTTGTCAAAAAATGGACAAACTGACCACACACAGCTTCACAGCAACAACACGATCGGCTTATCTCCAGTTTTGTAAGAATAATTTGAAACAAGATGAAATCATAGTAATACTAGATTTTTCTGAAAATTGTGCATTTATAGTTCAAGATGCCATCCAAGGATATCATTGGGACAACAGTCAAGCAACTCTCCCACCATTTGTGATTTACTATAGAGGTGAATCAGGTGATGTGTCTGTCATGAACCTGTGCGTTTTTAGTGACTGTTTAATTCATGATGCCATTGCAGTTCATGCCCACATTCGCACTGTCATGCATACATTTTTCGAAATACGTCAGTGATGGGACAGCTAGTCAGTACAAAAACTGTAAAAATCTCAAAAATTTATGCATGCATTACCATGATTTTCAGATTCACACAGAATGGAATTTTTTCGCAAGTTGTGGTAAAAATGTATGTGATGGTATTGGTGCTACCGTTAAGCGCATGGCATTACTAGGTAGTCTGCAGCACCCTACAGAAGGTCACATTCGAACACCTCTTCAATTATTTAGCTGGGTACAGAAAAATATCTCTGGTGTGCAATCATTCTATGTTTCGAATGATGAGCTGAAATCAGTCGAAGAGTTGCTAAAAAGCAGACTAGAACACGTTAAAACTGTTGCAGGCACAAGGAGCCATCATCACTTCTCTCCAGCAGTATCTGATAATGTGCATATGAGCAGACTGTCCGGTTATAACTATACGTTCATGCACAACATGTGTCTTCACAGTTTGTCTGACTCAGGATTCAGAAGCAAAAGCAGCAACATTCAACCAGGTTTCTATGTTATTGCTGTTCATGATGACAAATGGTACTTAAGATGTGTTGCAGAGTGCCGTGAAGCAGAAGGTGATGTATTTGTGAACTTCACGGCACCAGCAGGACCAGCAATATCATTTCACTGGCCACATTTGGCAGACAGGTGTTGGATTTCTTTTGAACATATTCTTATGACCGTTCCAGTTCCTACCACAGTCTCAGGAAGACAGTACAATTGGCCACTCAATGTACAGAGTACAGTAGCTAAAGTGTGGGAGAACTTCTGTTCCAAGCAAAATCTACTGGTTTTTAGCAGTTAAGGTGCAGTAAACATTAATAATAGGTTGTGTTAATTTGTCTATATGTTGTTGCTTAGTGATTAAACAGTTGTGGGTGAGGATAAGAAGATGCAGAACAGTTTACGATATGTTTTTACAAAATTGTGTTGTGGAACAATAGCCATATCACCAAATACAACAAGAAGAACTGCATCACAAGATGATTAAAGTTATTAAGACCTGAAGTTGGGTCTGAAGATAGATTGCCAGATGCGGGTTGCAATTTCCATTTATGCCACCTTCTTTCACCAGCCGTAATTCTGGAACTAATTGGCAGGGGAAAGTAATACTTTGTACATGAGTGTTCCACACATGGTAGAATTAGTGTACTGAATTTCAGTCAAATCTGA
This sequence comes from Schistocerca cancellata, assembly GCF_023864275.1. Lineage (NCBI taxonomy): Eukaryota > Metazoa > Arthropoda > Insecta > Orthoptera > Acrididae > Schistocerca > Schistocerca cancellata. The sequence goes on along the minus strand of NC_064631.1, from coordinate 15,005,745 downwards.
GACTGAGCTGGAGCCCCTGGTTGAACTTGACATGGAATGACCCAAATAGTACGCTGTCAGTTCTGTTTGTCGGTCAACACAGTGAGAAAGATTTAATTGAGGAAGGCAGGCAATACTGACCTTTTTGGGCAGTACCCCTCTGAACAAAAGTTCCAGCAGTAATTGTCTCAACACTATTTACTACCTGAGGCTAACGTAATGTTTATTCCTCATGATCAGGTGCCGATGCTTTTTGTGGTAGTAGTGTTTCTATTTTTGGTCACACTTTAGATAGTGCTTGTAGCTCAACTACTACAAGCAGCATAAGTAGGTAGTCTTTTTTTAAGCAAGGCTAATTTCAAGAGATTGTAGACCAATGAATCTGTTACCTGTTACTCATTCCAGAATGTTACTTCTGTTCCTATCTTAATAACTTTGGAAATAGTATTCCTCTTACAACCATATACTGGCTTCAGACTAATGTAAGTGTATGCCTATTGGCTCAGATACAGATTATGTTACTCATTCATGTTCTGTTATGTGTGGAACAGCCTCTGTGTAATGCAAACATTTGTTTTAAAATTGTTAGCCTAGTTATAAATGAGTAGGAGGTGAATGTACTGGCTCAAGCAAAAGTTGCAATTGCACCTATCTGCTGTGACCCATAACGTAATTGTGATGTGGTGTCTGGTGTCACAGTGAGGCTTGATATTATGAGTATGTTCAAGTTTGTAGGTAGTGTGTTGTTATGGATGTGCTGGATGTTTGTAGTAGGACATTTGATGCGAGTTGAATGTTTCAGGTTGTTATTGGAAGAATTTGTGCTGGTTTGGTTGGGAGTTACTTTGATTTTGCATATTGTGGCTGGTGGCTTCATTTTTATGTTTGGAACTATTACTGCTGTGAGATTCTTGTAGTTGGACATTTAATATTATTTTCTTCAGTTGAGTGTAAGATATAGAAATTTAGGAGCAGGTCATCGCTTGTTGCAATGAGCGAAGACAGAATAATTGTGATACTGTTCCTACAGCTACTTCGACTGATGTTAAGTAGTTTGGTTCTTTTAGGTTTTATTTGTGTGTGTGTGTGTGTGTGTGGGGGGGGGGGGGATCTGTGTTAACACCTTTGTGATTTTTTGTTGGATATTGTATTTGTGGTATGAGTTTGTTTATAGTTGAAATTTTATCCATTTATTTTGATCAAACATCAACTGATTACAATTTTTTTCTTTTTGTACTAGTCTTCTGGAAAAGTCAAAGCCTTACTTACTAGAGTCATATTATTGCAGGTATTATTATCTACACAAATTTTTGTAAATTTAGTCGAGAGAACAATGCTACCTACATGGACTGTACATAAAAATTATTTGCTATTGCAATCCATAGATTAATAAATTTACAGTTTGTAACACAGACTTCAGATCCAAGATTCATATATTTTTAGAAAAAAGGTCTTCCATTATGCAAGTGTTCTAAATCTAGAAACTCATCTATTGAATGCAAAGGATTGTTCAGGAGCCATAATTTTAATTTCCTTTTTAGTTCTGTTATGGGCAGTGTGGAGATTAGGGTGGAAGCAATTGAGTAGTTTTATGCCTGCATAGTGGAATTTTTTCTCATAAAGTGTGATTCTATGACAGATACTGTGGGGTTTCTCTCTGCCTGTAGTGTTGTGGTTGTGTATTTTTTTTATTAAGTGTTTTGTTACTGTGTACTGCCATAATGATTATCATAAGCACAAACAGATTATGAACAGTTAGTATTTTAAATTCATTAAACAAATAACTGCAGGATTCCCTAGTACATTTCTTTCCCATAATTCTAATGCCTTCTTCTGTAGAATAAGTACTCTTTCCATATTACCTTTACAGCTGGATCTTCATACAGAGCTATCCCAGAACTTAGATTGTCTGCTCCGATAGTGAAAAATATATTCGCCTCAGAGTGGTAATGTTACACAAAAGTGTGAGTTTTCTGAGGGCATATATGGTAGTAGATAGCTCTTCACAAATATTGTTTATGCGATTAGACCAATTTAACTCTGCATCAAGTGCGAGGCCAAGAAACTTGGTTGAGCATTGTTTTTTAATGTATTCACCAACCACAAAAATTTGGTTTTCATGATTCTTTTCTTTCTTTTTTTTTTTTTTTTTTTTTTTTTTCCCACCCAAGATCAGATTCAATATAGAGTGACTTTTGTATTTAATTTTAGTTTGTTTTCAGTAAAATACTGCAGGAGAATTATGCCCATTGTAATATTGGATTCCACTTCAAGTTGTGAATAGCTAAAATAACAGCACATTAATTTGGTATCATCTGCGTATAAGATAGCTGTAGTAGGGTTTGTCATTTACTGTGTGACATTAATGGAAATAATAAAAAGTTGTCCTATTATTGGCCCATGCGGAATAACAAAATTAATGTCAGTGGTGTTTGATTTGCATGCTCCCTCTTTAGTGTCAATAGAAATAAACTGCACTCTATTTGGCAAATACTATCTAATCAGATTATGGGCTGTGTCTGAAATGCCATAGTTCTACAGTTTGTCCAGCAATATGATCATAGCAAGACAGTCAAATGCTTTTTGTTAGTCTAGAAAGGTGCTACATATATTTTCTTTGTCTGTTGCTTGAGTGACGTCTTAAAGTTGGATGCTGCTGTAATGGTGGATGACCCCTTGACAAAACTCATACTGCCTCTGGGTCAACCGAAGCATCCGATCCCACCCTTTGGCTTTGACCCGTGACGTAAGGCTGTTGTCGTGTGTGATGTAATGACGGCACAGAGTTTGGTTTGTGAGTGTGGCGTGTTTGTAGGTGTCGTCGTGTTGCTGTTCGTGGTGCCCTCTGGTGGTGTGTTTAGTGGTTTCGTGTTGTGTGGTGTATTGGGTTCAGTTTGGTGTTACTGCTTCTTCTGGCTGGTTCTTGTTTTCGCTGTGTGTGGTGTGGAATTGGTTTCAGTGAGTTAACGATTTAGCGTTTTTGTGTGAAAGTTACTTTAGTGCTGTTCGCTGTAGGTCATGTGTTAATTTGAGTAAATTAATTGGTTGCTGCTCTTGTTAGGTATGGATATGATGGACAAAATTAATAGTGTGCACTTACATGCTATGATGGGCACAACTTCGTTGGAGTAGATAAAATTTTTACAGCTGTTTGGGTTGATTTTAGAAGTGGTGAAATGCACTGTTTGTGAGCATGAAATGACATTGGTAAAAGTTCCGGTGTCTCGGACCAGGGATGGTTATATGTGGCGGTACCTTAGGGATAACCTATGGCACTCCATACGTTGCGGTTCCTGGGCATGCGCGAAATTGTGTTCTTGATGTATTACTTTTTTTATAAATCCTCTCAGTTTTTGCGCACATTAGACTGGCGTGAGTGAGAAGAGTGTGCTTGACTGGTTTTCATTTTGTTGTGAAGTATGTTTTGTGTTTATTAAGTACAGGGGTAAGTTGGGTGGGCCTGGGTTTGTGGTGGAGGTGGACGGGTCACAGTTTGGGAAAAGGAAGTATGGGAGTGGTAAGTCTGTGGTTGGTCTCTGGGTGTGGGGGGCTGTTGTACCGGGGGTTGTGGGTGTTTGGAATGTGTTTTTAGGATTGTGGAGGGGTGGTCTAAGAAGGAATTAGTGGGGTTAAATGATGAGTTTATAGAACCGGGTTCTACTGTAGTTTCTGATGCTTTTTCTTCTTATCAGAGTTGGGTGAGAGGGGGTACAATCTTTTAGTTGTGAACCATAGTTTAAAGTTTAAAAGTTATGAGATGGGGGCATGTACGAATACTATAGAGGGGATGTGGGGGGCCATTAAGTCAGTTCTTGGGAGGGGGAAGAGGCACTCTTCTAACCTTCAGTCTCATTTAGATGATTAACGTTGGTGGAAGAACGTCCCTGAGGGCTATTGTATTTTTTTTCTCAGGTTTTTTAAGGGCTATCAGTAAGATGTACAGGCCAAAGGTGGTTAGTTTGGGTGGGTGGGTGAATGCGGCTCAGGGGAGGGGGTTGGTTTAGTTGTTGGTAGAGTTTGTGGGGGGGAGTGTGTTGGTTTGTGATTTAGTTGTGGAGGATCTGTTTTGTTGCAGTTTTTGTTGAGTTGTAGTGTGTCATTGAGATTTTTTATTTTTTTATTTTGCATTTGGTTTTTGTTTATGGATATTTTATTTTTGGGTGTGGGGGAGGTTGGGTTGGATGGTGGGGTGTGGGTGGTTGGGTCTTTCTTTTGGGTGTGTATTTTTTCGTGTATGTGTGTGTGTGTGTGTGTTTGTGTTTGGGGGGGGGGGGGTGTATGTTTGGATGTGTGATTGTGGTGGCCGACGTAGGTTGCAGCACTGGAACTTTGTTGGGGTAAGTTCTTATTTTTCTTGTTCTTAGTGTATTTGTCGTGTGTTGTTGTGGCTGGTGGGGTGGTTCTGAGTTGTGTAGTTTGTTGTATTGGTGATTTGGTATCATGTGTAGGTATGTAGTTGAAGGGAAGTTTTAGATTCCAATTTGTGGTCATATTTGTGGATTTTTTGGTATTGGAGTCACTGTTGACCTATGTGGGTGAAGAGAACTGTTTATTCCAATGGATGGTTGTGGCTGTGGGTGTTCTGGTATCGGTAGTTTCTGTTGAGCTATATTGGTCAAGGTAAGTGTTAGATTCCAATTTGTGGTTGTTGCTGTGTTCTGGTATTGGCAGTTGCTGTTGAGCTATATAGGTCAAGGGACGTTTTTGATTCCAATGTGTGGGATTGGGAACTGCTGTTGAGCTATATAGGTCAAGGGAAGTGTCAGATTCCAGAGGATATTGTGTTTAGTGGAATTTGGGGAGTTTTGTGTTGTCGGGTTTTTCGTCATTTTGTGTGGTTTGGTATGGTGGTGTGTGTCTAAATTTGTTTATATTTACTTTGTCCCCACCCAAAACCCCCCCAGTTTTTCATGCTTGTCCCATTAGTTTCATTGGGTTTTTTGTGGAATGTTTGTGTGTTGGTTTTTCAATGTATTTTCGCGTTTGTTGTCATGTTTACATAATGACGTCATAGGCACCATATTGGAGTCATAGTGTATGGTCGTTTCCTCCATATTTATGACGTCATGGGTCAAAGGAGACAGATGGAATCAGACGCTTCTGTATTTCCCTGCCCCTTAGAAATCACTTTTTTGCTTACTAGGAAGTTCCAGATTCTTATGTATATCAATTTCTCAAAGATTTCGGATATTATTGGAAGAACAGACACAGGTTGAAAGTTTTCTACCAGATTTCTGTTTCCTTTTTTAAAGACGGCACAAATTGAGGAATTTTAAACTCTCCCAAAAATAGACCATCTTCCATATGAAAGCTGATAATATCTGATAAAGGATGATGCAATTTTTTGAATGCATTTCTGAAGTGTGTCCAGACCAAGACCATCATATCCTGCTGCATGAGCATGAGCTTTAAGAATAAAGCTACTCTCTATTTTATTTCTTCTTCACTTGTTGGTTTCAAAAATATGCATCCCAACACTGCTGTTCCTCTGAATTTGTATTTGTGATTTTTAAGCTGATCGTTTATGCTGGAGCCAACAGAGAGAAAACAATTGTTAAATAGATCTGCTACCTTATTCTGATCAGTTTCTATTGTACCATTCATCAGCAATTGACTTGACTGTTGTATGTTTCGCAGATTTAGCTATTTCTCTATTTAGAATAATACAGAATCTTTGTCACATGACATGTTATATACAATCATTTGATTGAAACATTGGTGACTCATCAATGAATAATTCTATGCCTACCTAAGTATACCTTAAAACAAGATACATTAAAATAAAGCATATGGATGCTCCCAGAAGCACATTTCAACATAAAGATTACAACATTAGATTTCTTCCTGTTTCTTAAAATTTCCACAGAAATTTAAAATACATTTTTTAAAAGTATTTTTCATGTTTGTTTCTCTAGTTTATAAATATGGACATACTTTAAGGAGCACATAATTTCATTAAAGTAGTATACATATATACATCTAGATTGGTTATAATAGAAGGAAACATTCCATGAAGGAAAAATATACCTAAAAACAAAGATGATGTGACTTACCAAATGAAAGTGCTGGCAGGTCGACAGACACACAAACGAACACAAACATACACACAAAATTCAAGCTTTCGCAACAAACTGTTGCCTCATCAGGAAAGAGGGAAGGAGAGGGAAAGATGAAAGGATGTGGGTTTTAAGGGAGAGGGTAAGGAGTCATCCCAGTCCCGGGAGCGGAAAGACTTACCTTATGGGGAAAAAAGGACGGGTATACACTCGCACACACACACATATCCATCCACACATACAGACACAAGCAGACATATTTAAATATGTCTGCTTGTGTCTGTATGTGTGGATGGATATGTGTGTGTGTGCGAGTGTATACCCGTCCTTTTTTCCCCATAAGGTAAGTCTTTCCGCTCCCGGGACTGGGATGACTCCTTACCCTCTCCCTTAAAACCCACATCCTTTCGTCTTTCCCTCTCCTTCCCTCTTTCCTGATGAGGCAACAGTTTGTTGCGAAAGCTTGAATTTTGTGTGTATGTTTGTGTTCGTTTGTGTGTCTGTCGACCTGCCAGCACTTTCATTTGGTAAGTCACATCATCTTTGTTTTTAGGTATATATACATCTAGATATTTAGATACAGAGTTCGTATGATACATAGTTGGTAAGTATGGACACATTAAAAAGAGCATATACCTCCATTAAAAGGGAACATAAGCACAAAACAAATGTAGTATCTCCTATGTATCTTCCTCGTCTATAAAATCACCCACACTGTAGTAGCATTTGCTTTTTAAATATTTTTCTGTGTTGCACCTGTGAGCTCTAGCATGCAGTCCTTCAACTTTGAACACATTTTATTGCTAAGCTTCAAAGCCATGTAATATGGAGTATTTTCAAATAATGTTAGTCTGTGGCAAGATAACATGTAATCTTGTTTATGCTTTGTTTCATAAGCATGTGGAAATGAATTTCCCTCAAAAAGATGTGGATTTTTTAACTCAAAGAGAAGTGGTTTGTATATAAACATGGAATTGTCAGTAAGTCTAGGCTTCCAGATAAAGGTTTGCATTTTTTTCCTGTAGTTTGAACACTATTTAACTGCTTCAGTAAGCAGTTCACATGATCAATCCATGACAAGTTTTTGTTTATGTTCACTTCCAGAAATTTAACAGATTCTGCAGTTATCAGTTCTGTCTTCATAACTTAACTGTGTTATATATTCAACAGTTTGTTTGGTCCTGAAGTGCACAATTTGTGTTTTTGCTAGGTTTAGTTTCATAGCATTATTATTTATACACTTTCCTAGGTCTTGAAGAGTCTGTTTCTTTTTCTGTGCTAATTCTTCAGTGTTTTTACAGTATACTACTGCTGTTGTCATCTGCATACAGAATCATACATGAAGTCACTTTACCTGGCATGCCATTTATATAATACAGAAATAGTAATTGGCCTAGAGTGGATCACTGGGTTACACCTGCTTGTATTTCCTTCCAACTAGAGAAAGCTTTCTTGCCCTTATGTTGTATAACTACCCTCTGTTTCCGATATTTGAGGAACCAGCTTAAAAGAGTTTTCATGGAAGCCATAAGAAGCTAATCTGAGGAGCAGGTGCTTGTGGTTTACCATATCAAATGCCTTACTGAGGTCACAGAAGATACCAGATACGTTCTCCTTGTTATTGAGGCCCTCCGTAAATCCATACTGATTATTAAGAATAATGTTATGTTTTTTGTTATATTTTTCTAGTTGGTTACACACTACTCGGTCAAATATTTTAGAAATAATTGGTAGTATTGATACTGGGTGAAAATTTCCTATATCTTCTTGTCTGCCCTTTTTGTGGATAGGTAAAACTCCTGCATATGTCACCCTGTCCAGAAAGCAGCCCGCATCAAACGATTGATTTATTATGTGACAGAGTTGGAGTGCAATACTATCACATCCTGCCAGCCCACAGATTTGAGATTTTTTAGGGGTTTCATTTTAGCCACTTCATAGCAGGATACATGACTGAATTTAAATTCTACTGATCTGTGCTGCATTATATTGGGACTTACGTGTGGACGAGGGAGATACTCAATTTTGTTAGAATTTATGAAATAACTGTTGAATTCTCTGAAAATATATCTGGAGTTTGTAACGATTTCCACATCTATTTATAATTTGTGGTTAAAACTTTTTCTGCATATATTTTGCTCCTCACAATTTTCCATACAGCTTTTGATTTATTTGTGGCATCTGATATGTATTTACTGTTTGCCATTTCTTTTGCCTGTTTAACTACTCTAACAAATATTCTTTTGTATTTGTTTACACAGCTGACAAACTCTGCATCATGGTTATTCTTTGGCTCCATGTTGTGCAATTTCCTCTTTCTAATACTAGAGATCCAGGTGCCTTCAGTTGTCCATGCGTTCTTTTTACAGTTTTTGTCACATGCTGTTATGAAGGGGAACCATTCATTGAAAACTCATGAATTCTGATACAAAAGCATTGTAGTTTGTGTCTACTGAGTACCTCTTGCTGAAAGACCAGGACATTTCATTTAGTCTTGAGACAAATGTATTCACATTGTGTTGGCTGAAGTTCTTGACTCATTTCAATGTTACAGTTTTATCTAAATTTGGCAATGAGATAAAAAGGGCTGAATAGTCATATCTACCTAATTCTAAGATGAACTTTTCTGTAGCACCATAGTTGATGCTGCTCTCTATATTATCTATACATGTTGCTGAGGATGCTGTTATTCTAGTATGCTCGCTAAAGTTTAATGTTAAGCCATTTGTAGATAACATGTCCTTCAGAGAAACAGCAAACCTGTCATCAGATTATAACACCTAAACTGTAAGTTATGCCATATATGACCTTAACGTACAATGAGCGATACCTTCTGGACAGAGGGTATCGAACATTAATTTCATTACTACGGCAATTAATAAGAAAGCTGAACAGGTTATACTTTGAAGATAAAGAACATAGTAAATGCATACAAATGAAATAACAAATGGCTGCCAGCCTAATTAGGCATGATAATTTGGAACATTAATCTCAAAGAATTTAAATATAATTTAGCTAAAAGGGGTTTCATTCTTTCTCTCTTGGTAAAGTACAATGAACACACAAATACCAGACGAACTAGCCATTGGTAAGCAGTAGTTACCATTTGCATAAATTGGCAATCACAAAAAGATAATTAGCACTTTACTTCTATTGATAATAAACACCACCTCAACCATTAACAAATTCAACACCAAACAGTTATCAGAGACCTCACGAGACAAAATGAAGTAGATAAATAACACTGTACAAACACTTTTTTACCCTTTCTTATTTATGGAAATACTTCGGATTTCTTTAGCAAAACCATCTTTAGTTTAACTTTCTCATAATAGAAAAGAATATAGTGGGGGCCCATAAATGGTCAGTTACTATGCTGGCAAATTCAGCAACTATTTCAGAGACAAATTAAATTATTCTATTGTGGATTTTTAACCCCACTTAAATTTGTTTTAATGCTTTAAAACAAGGTATTCAAATATTAAGCTCAATCAGTTTCAGAAAATTGTTTATGATACTAATCAATGCAATTGACTTTTCATAATAGTCCAATATATGTGCCGTTCCCACTACCTGTGAAGCACCTAACTTTCATAACAACATTTAAACATTTTAGCACTGAACTTTAGCACCTTTAGTGCAACAACAAACCATTATATTTTCAGAAACAGGATGCTCGGTTATCTGTACTTTAAGGACAGGACCCTGAATTGGTTTGTGATCAGGACAATTTTTAAGGTGCAAACTGTTTCATGTAACTGGAATTATTATTGAAAAACACTCACATCAATATTCTAGTCCATACTGTGATACATATCTCAACTCCTGCAGTTGGTGCAGCAGTGGCGCAATAGTGGTGGCAAGCACGTGGCAGCTAAAAGACATTCCATGGTAACAAGAGCACCATACGACAACCAAAACCACATCAGGTGCAATTTCAATATAAATTGGCTTCAAAATGCCCACTTGGCACTCGCATTGTTAACAGTAAAACATCTAGCCACTGACTGCCTAATGTACTCTCTCTTGTTGGCCAGATTGACCGCCAGATCCACCTTTTCCCACGTACCAAGCCCCTTCCATAGTGCAGGGGGTTCCCTACATCTTATAAGTTACATCATACAATTTCTGTAAGTATGAACCAGTATTCAGATTACAAATTCTCTCCTATAAACAGGCATAATTTACAAAATTTCATTATTTTTAAACACCTTTTAAGTTTTTTATATTACATATATTACACAGATCATCTTTCCTTTCACAACTCGGTAAACTTAATCAGTAAAGAACAACTACTTTGTAGTTACATACACATAATTACACAGTATAAACTACTTACAATCGATATTGGTGTTACATGCTCTTACATTTATGTTGAAGTCAGCACAAATTATGACCTTTTTACATAACATTTCTACCTTCAATCTACACAAAAGGTTTAAAGTTTACCTAAAAATGCACATGTGGCTGAATAGTCAGGGATATGATATATACAATTAATATGCCGTATTCCAAATGTTCAGTGCAGCAGCTTTCAAATAATGGTTCCTTGTTCAAGCAATTAAAAGTGTGCTCAACTTCAAAGCTTAGTGATTCTTCTACTGCAATGCACAATCTTCCAAAACCGTTTTTTCTACAGAAACTTGCTGCTAAATTGTACCCTGAAAGTGAGTTTATCAAGTTTATATTTTCACTTTTAGGCCAGTGCTTGTTTAAGCATGTAACTTTTACAGAATATGTATTCTCTAGAAATACGTCTAGTTCATACAATTTGTTCATCATTCCTAATGATAAATTGCTTATGTTGAAATACATTATGAAATTATTACGAACTAAATCGAACAGAGAATCATTTAGTTCGTCATTGAATATGGCACCTGAGTGGGTCTTTAATTGGAAATTGCATTCCAGTATTTTGTTTGTTGTGGGCCAAATTCCATGAGAATTGGTCCATTCTGTTAGTTTCACTGAGAAGGATCGCCCAGCACAGTAATAGGCTTATTTCTACTTTCGTTGACGAGAGCATTGCTTATGTTACAAGCTAGCATCCTTTTACAATATTTGTCGAAGATGCATTCCATGGTATGTGAAACAGTTTCTTTCATAGTTACTAATGTTTATCACCTTAACATTCACAAACTTGTGAAAGTTTTTCAGCTTCAAATTAGTAAGTCTAATTTCTTTGTTAACGCGTGACCAGTATGGTACGTCATACCTTAGTGGCAATGTTGTTATGATGATGTTGGTGAAATACAGGAACTGCAGCACTTAAACAGCTTCTTAATAGACACAAGTTTTGTTCCTGTAGATGTTATTAGCACCCCCTATGAGCACAGCACAATCAGTCCTTGTGAAATCAGAGCATTCTTCATTAACACTCACTGTTATGCTATCAAAATTTTCTTCAGGTTTTACGATGCCAGAAACTTGAACACAGTCATTCACATTGTTTGTCAATAATTCCAGAATGTTTCTTTCAGGACTGTTGCCAAATAGTTTCACTTTCTTCTTTTGTAGCTGTTTTTCCACTGCTGAGCTGTTGCTTGACATACACTTAGCACATTCCTTTGAGAAACCGTTATTACACAACGCTGAGATGTCATTCTTGGTTTCCTGGTGTTTATGGCTGTCTTCTTTTGATGAAGTACAATTTGAACAGTGAATCAACATGTCCACTTTGTTTGTAGCAGATTCTTTGTTGTGATCTTCTAGTGATACAAAGTAATGTATTTTCTTTTCCAAAAGTGCACTCTTATGCTTCAGAGCAGTATACTTTTTGTTTAGAGCAAACATATCATTTCGAAGTGCTCTGATTATTTCTTTGTTTTTTTGAATTACGCCTTTAAATTTGCATTGACAGGCATCACTAACGCACATAAGACCAGACTATGTATAATCGTCAGTTTACTAGCGACCATGATGTTTTGGAAGTATTGAGTTTTGAATGACACATTCAAATTGTTTCTGTTTTTCATAATTGAGGTTGTCTATATAGTATTTCTTACAATTCTTGGACTCTTCTTGTTATTTCTTATTGCTAAAGTCATACCATCTCAGTGTTTCTGTAACCTCAGGACTGAACTTGATATCCAGTTTTGGGTTACAACATGTGACTGAATTCTCATTTTTATTAATGAGCAAGCTTGGTTGAGAATGTAATATAGTTCACTTGAGAATTTGGTATAGCTGTAATGTGTTAGAATATTGTTCCAATCTACATTGTTTAGCATGTTATTCAAATGAGTTATATTTTGGTCTGTATTCATCCTAACATATCCATAGAAACTGTGTGTAGGAGCCTTTTTTATGTTCACATGTAGTTCTACTGCATGATGGTCTGACAAACCACTTTTAACCACAAAATATGTAAAATCATCAAGATGAATACCAGTGATTATTTTATCTTTTTCAGATTGGCATGTTTCAGTCTCCCTGGTTGCCTTAGTTATAAGGCATCTTTGAAATTGGCAGTGATGCAAATTTTCATGAATTTTGTGGTTTTCTTTTTGTTGCTGCAGTCTTCAGTCCAGAGACTGGTTTGATGCAGCTCTCCATGCTACTCTATCCTGTGCAAGCTTCTTCATCTTTGAGTAACTACTGCAACCTACATCCTTCTGAGTCTGTTTAATGTATTCATGTCTTGATCTCCCTCTACGATTTTTACCCTCAGTGGTTCCCTCCAGTACTAAATTGATGATCCCTTGATACCTCAGAATGTGTCCTACCAATCAATCCCTTCTTCTAGTCAAGTTGTGCCACAAATTCCTGTTCTCCCCAATTCTGTTCAGTACCTCCTCATTAGTTACCTGATCTACCCATCTAATCTTCAGCATTCTTCTGTAGCACCACATTTCAAAAGCTTCTATTCTCTTCTTGTCTAAACTATTTATTGTCCATGTTTCACTTCCATATGTGGCTACACTCCATACAAATACTTTCAGAAAAGACTTTGTGACACTTAAATCTATACTCAATGTTAACGCATTCCTTGAGTGACGCATTCCTTGCCATTTCCAGTCTACATTGTATATCGTCTCTACTTTGACCATCAATTGTTATTTTGCTCCCCAAATAGAACACTCAGCTACTAATTTAAGTGTCTCATTTCCTAATCTAATTACCTCAGCATCACCTGATTTAATTAGATTACATCCCATTATACTCGTTTTGCTTTTGTTGATGTTCGTGTTATATCCTCCCTTCAAGGCACTGTCCGTTCCGTTCAACTGTTCTTCCAGGTCCTTTGCTGTCTCTGCCAGAATTACAATGTTGTCAGCAAACAAAGTTTGTATTTCTTCCCCATAGATTTTAATTCCTACTCCAAATTTTCCTTTTGTTTCCTTTACTGCTTGCTCAATATACAGATTGAATAACATCGGAGATAGGCTACAACCCTCTCACACTAGCTTCTCAACCACTGCTTCCCATTAGTGACCCTAGACACTTACAACTGCCATCTGGTTTCTGTAGAAAGTGTAAATAGCCTTTTGCTCCCTGTATTTTACCCCTGCCACCTTCAGAATTTGAAAGAGTATTCCAGTCTCATTATCAAAACAGTGTGTATATGACATGGGACAACTGGGAAATTGGGATAAACCTGGGAATTTTTTTGTCTGGGAAAAAACCAGGAAAAACTCTGGAATTTTTCAGAATTCTGGAAATTTTTCATTGGTTTAGCTTTCAGTTAACTTTTTGTAATTTTGACTGGTAAGAATTGATTCTCTAGCAAAGAATTTTACTATATCCTGCTACTGGAGAATGATACTGCAGCAATAAAATATAAATGAGAGGGAAAAATATAAAACTTCAGTGGCAAAGGGAATGCACCATTTACAACAACAAAACACCGTGCATGCATATGTGTCTGCAAACAGCAAAAATACGTGAAAGGCCGTAGGGTGGAGACTACGTAATACTTCGTAACAATAAACGGCTTGCTATGAGTAGAGTTCCTATAGGAGTCTTAGCGATGAGTGTGATGTCACAACTGTTCACATTAAGTTCGTTTGACCAATTGCCAGTGGGCTCATGCACTTGTGCAGTTGGCTTGTGTATGAGCGGTACCTTCTCCCGCTTCCCAGTACTTGAAGTGTGGCTGTTAGCTGTATCGGCAGTAACAGCAAGCAGCCAGATGCAAACGAGAAAAATTTTTCTTGCATGCCCTAGCTGCCAGATTCACGCATGTGCAGAGTTGTGTGAGTTGTAGTGGGGAGGAGGTCCATGTGACCTGTATTTGCATTAAGTGATTTCGCTGTTTCCTCTTCATTTACAGCTCCCATGTCAAATGAAAACAAAACGGATTTGTGTGGCCACGAATTATCAAGTGAATTAAAATACTTTCACATAATTATGGAGGGCAAAAATATATTATTAGTTTCAGTTTTTTGATTTTATTTTATTTCCAAATTATTAGCAGTCAAGTATTAATTGCCTTGCAGAACAAATGAAGTTATTTTGCAAGTTTGCTAAAGAAATTTGTAGTTCCAATTGTTCACTGAATTTCAAGTGCACATTATCTTCTGCCATGTATGGCATTATGCCATTATAAAGAACCAAAAATGAGATCGTACAGTACTGGTACTCCAAGAAAATTTACATCCCAAAAACCACACTGAAAAGCTTAATATCAGATGGGACCTACTTCATTGTGAATCTGGAAAAAACCAATGTGCACTTCAAGCCAAATTATGAATTTTAGTATGGTTTACGAAATTCCGATGCTCTTGGAGTATCCTCTGATGTCCTGTTTCTTTTATAGTGTAATGTTAGCTCTCTTAAAGCTTTATAGATACGAACATGCGAGCTTCCTACACCACTGCAACTGCACATGCACAATAGTGCCAGTTTTCTGGCACTCACTGGCAGCTGCTAAATCAAACCTATTTCTAACAGTCTCCGGATAGTATTGGGAACGGTGGTTCGAAAGGCATTACTTTCAAAGTAAATTTCTCTTTACACAAGATGAATTACGTTAAGTGTGAGAAAGTGGGATTAATTTCTAAATCACAGAGCGTTTAAAACTGAACAGTTTGAGGACCAGCCACTTACAAGAATTTTGAGCCCAGAAGACCAGACATTTGTCATAATTTTAAATTTACTGGCATATTTGTGTGATGTCTCTCAAAGTATAACACATGCAAAAAAGATTAATATTAATGTGAAAGCTTAGCTTCTTTTGTAGCTTGTTAATCTTAGAGACCAATATTATAAGTGAAAGCTTAGCTTTTCTTGTAGCTATACTATGTATGTTAATGTAAACTGTTAACTTTTCCTCTTTGTGTGTTCGGACTATATAACAGTGATCTTCCTATTGGCTGACTATAGCACGTGTCCTATGCTCTGAATATCTGCTGTCATTGGCTAGCAAGATCACGTGGCATGAGATATGACTGTCTTATGAAAGGATATCCCAATCTCAATTTCAACGATCCGGAAACTAACGCACTGCATTTGTTGCAATTCAAATTTATACTTTTGTAAGACGAAAATATGCAGCAAATATGTTGGTGCACATCAAAGGTCTTTCCAAAACTTCCACCTTTCTTTGTCATTAAAAGTCTTTCCAAAACTTCTCTCCCCCATCTTTTTTTTATTTTCTTTTATTTACGGGAAGTTCTACATCATTGTATAAAACATTAACCATTCAAGGGATTGATAAGCTTTACTGTTCCTAGGGAAAAATCTACAGGATACCTACTGTCACTTAGCATGGAGAAAGTGTATTTTTGCCCGGGAAAAAGTATATTTTTTAAACAGGATATCCGGGAAAAATTTGAGTATAATCTGGGAATTTTTTTCCTCATCGCAGTATACACCCTACAAAAGATTTATCTAAGTCTACAAATGCTAGGAATGTAGGTTTGCCTTTCCTTAATCTATCTTCTAAGATAAGTCGTAGGGTCAGTATTGCCTCACATGTTCCAACCTTTCTACAGAATCCAAACTGATCTCCCTGAGGTCAGATTCTACAAATATTTCCATTCGTCTACAGAATTCGTGTCAGTACTTTGCAGTCGTGATGTATTAAACTGATAGTTCGGTAATTTTCACATCTGTAAACACCTGCATTCTTTGCGATTGGAATTATTATGTTCTTCTTGAAGTCTGAGGGTATTTCGCCTGTCTCATACAAATTGCTCACCAGATGGCAGAGTTTTGTCAGGACTGCCTCTCCCAAGGCTGTCAGTAGCTCTAATGCAATGTTGTCTACTCCCGGGGCCTTGTTTCGACTTAGGTCTTTCAGTGCTCTGTCAAACTCTTCACGCAGTATCGTATCACACATTTCGTCATCGTGTATGTCCTCTTCCATTTCCATAATATTGACCTCACGTACATTGCCCTTGTATAGATCCTCTATATGCTCCTTCCACATTTCTGCCATTCCTTCTTTGCTTAGAACTGGTTTCCTGTCAGAGCTCTAGATATACATACAAGTGGTTTTCTTTTCTCCAAAGGACTCTTTGATTTTCCTGCATGTTGTGATACATGCCTCTACTTCCTTACATTTGTCCTCTAGCCATCCCTGCATAGCCATTCTGCACTTCCAGTCAATCTCATTTTGGAGATGTTTGTATTCCTTTTTGCCTGCATTCCATGCTCCAATTGTAGAATGCTAGTTTTCTTTCTCCTGATAATGACGTCCTTCTGAGTAGTTCCTACCTGGAGATCCAAATGAGGGGGGGGGGGGGGGGACTATTTTACTTCTGGAATATTTTACCCAAGGGGACACCATCATCATTTAATCATACAGTAAAGCTTCATGCGCTTGGGAAAAATTATGGCTTTAGTTTCCCCCCTTGCTTTCAGCTATTTTTCTTGTTAGTGTTTGGTAATTGTGTTGGATTGTGATTGATAGGTATCATGGATGTTGATGTACTATCATTGGTTAAAATACATTTGTGATATTAGTTGTGTGAGCATGGTTTGGTTGGTTGCACTGTGGACTTTGCTTTAGATAGAGTAAGTGAAAGTGTAGAAGCCAACCTCGGGGAAGATCAGTTTGGATTCCGTAGAAATGTTGGAACACGTGAGGCAATACTGACCCTACAACTTATCTTAGAAGAAAGATTAAGGAAAGGCAAACCTACATTCCTAGCATTTGTAGATTTAGAGAAAGCTTTTGACAATGTTTATTGGAATACTCTCTTTCAAATTCTGAAAGTGGCAGGGGTAAAATACAGGGAGCGAAAGGCTATTTACAATTTGTACAGAAAGCAGATGGCAGTTATAAGAGTTGAGGAGTATGAAAGGGAAGCAGTGGTTGGTAAGGGAGGGTTGTAGCCTATCCCCGATGTTATTCAATCTGTATATTGAGCAAGCAATAAAGGAAACAAAAGAAAAATTCGGAGTAGGTATTAAAAGCCATGGAGAAGAAATAAAAACTTTGAGGCTCGCTGATGACATTGTAATTCTGTCAGAGACAGCAAGGGACTTGGAAGAGCAGTTGAACAGAATGGACACTGTCTTGAAAGGAGGGTATAAGATGAACATCAACAATAGCAAAACGAGGATAATGGAATGTAGTTGAATTAAGTCGGGTGATGCTGAGGGAATTAGATTAGGAAATGAGACACTTAAAGTAGTAAAGGAGTTTGCTATTTGGGGAGCAAAATAACTGATGATGGTTGAAGTAGAGAGGATATAAAATGTAGACTGGCAATGACAAGGAAAGCGTTTCTGAAGAAGAAAAATTTGTTAACATTGAGTATAGATTTAAATGTCAGGAAGTCGTTTCTTAAAATATTTGTATTGAGTGTAGCCATGTATGGAAGTGAAACGTGGACAGTAAATAGTTTAGACAAGAAGAGAATAGAAGCTTTCGAAATGTGATGCTACAGAAGAATGCTGAAGATTAGATGGGTAGATCACATAACTAATGAGGAGGTATTGAATAGAATTGGGGAGTAGAGCAGCTTGTGGCACAATTTGACTAGAAGAAGGGATCGGTTAGTA
Source organism: Schistocerca cancellata (assembly GCF_023864275.1). NCBI lineage: Eukaryota > Metazoa > Arthropoda > Insecta > Orthoptera > Acrididae > Schistocerca > Schistocerca cancellata. The sequence goes on along the minus strand of NC_064631.1, from coordinate 14,987,758 downwards.
GGACATGTTCTGAGACATCGAGGGATCACCAATTTAGCATTGGAGGGCAGCGTGGAAGGTAAAAATTGTAGAGGGAGACCAAGAGATGAATACACTAAGCAGATTCAGAAGGATGTAGGCTGCAGTAGGTACTGGGAGATGAAGAAGCTTGCACAGAATAAAGTAGCATGGAGAGCTGCATCAAACCAGTCTCAGGACTGAAGACCACAACAACAACAACAACAAGTGAAAGTGTGGATAATGGATTTGAGAATTTGTGTGTGTTGGTTTTTGGTACTGCATGCTTCATTTTTTGCTGCCATATAAGTGAAATTTGTGGTGTCAGGTTTTGCAGTTTTGTGTGAGTTCCTGGTATCTTAGGGCTTCATTTGAGCTGTATGGGTAAAGTGAAATTAGCAACATCATGTTTTAGAGTTGTATATTGGTTCCTGGTATTGAGGACTTTGAGCTATGGAGGTCAAGGTAAACTACCTTTTATAATAGTTTGAGCAATAGGTGCCTTTATATAGACTGTTTTTGTTGTTATGATGTAGTTTATGTGTGATTTGTTTTGTTAAAAATAATGCTGTGTTCAAATGATCAAAATGATGTAATTTCTATCAAAATGAAGTAGATAGCATTTTTTTACACTTTCATTTTGTGTCTGTCTTGTGTTTATAGCTGCATACTAGTCATTTAGAGATTACCAACTAGCTCATGGGCTGAAAAGTACTAGTAATGAACGTATTGGTCTCTGTCGCTGTTGTTGTTATTGTTAAGGAATATTTACATCTACTTCTTAATAGCACTTGCAATCATTTTACTCTTCTATGCTACAAGCTTTTCATTAAAAATGTCTTCAGAGTAGGAGTTGTTCCAGAGAAGCAAGTTCATTTCATATTTAAAATTGTGTGAAGGTCTCCACCAATTACTGCAAGTTGCCTTTGGTTTTATTCTTGTTTGTATATACCATGACTGGTTTTGCATAAATCACTTGATTTATCATCAGATAGTACATATTTATTGAATATTTTTAGTATTGTGGGGGTCATGTAGCTATGGCAAGATGTGAAAACAAAACACGTACGCACTGAATGTTGTGAGAATTATGTAGGCCTTCAGTTTGTTTGGCCACAGATGAAATAAATATGTACCATATGATGGCAGCGATTCAAAACTGTTCATGGTAGATAAAAATGGAAAAATAAACCAACAGGCGACTGATTGCAGTAATTTTATGGAAACCGTTATTCATTACAATCATAGTGGACAGAATTTTTTAAAAATTGTTTGTACCTGTCAGATTATGTTAGTGCAAAAGTAATAAAAAACTTTGTGGCTATTGTTAAATGCCTTCTTGAGCCATTGGCAGATTTAGTGACAAATGATTATTATGTTTTCTTATAAATTTCAATTAAAATAACTTTGTGGCAGAGAAACGCCTATGATGGAGCAGGGCTGTGGTTGTATACGAAGCTCCATGTACTTAAAGAGAGCAATAGCTGCCCACTTACAATGTGAATGGAATATCTGATCATATTAGTTGATTGTAGCTTCACCATTTAACAACTTAATATTTTCTCAAATGCACAGGAGCTTTTTAGTCCTAGGTACTTCATTTGAGATTGGTTTGAGATTGGTTTGCACCTCATTGGAGAGGGAGTGGTATACACTACACACAACATTCATGTTACCGATCAGTCCCTATTTGATTATTTTCTAATTTGACTTATAGAGATGTTAATCTACTTATATTTGTTCTTTCCACTACTGCCAGATTCAATCAAACTATGTTCAATGTAACTTTGATTTATTTTCAGAAACACATCACAGATCCAGTGCAAAACCAGCACCACTGCAGGATTGCACAGCAAAACATCCTCTGCTTCACGCTGTATATTCTGGGATAGTTCCTAAAGATAGGCCATGGCCAGTACCCAAGATCATTATTTTTTATTTTACCATCTGTGCCAAATTAATGTCTGGTAATACAGGGTGGTCGGAAATTCCCTTTACAAACTACTAAGACATGTAGAGGCTAGTGAGCACATAACATTTTGAATAGGAACCAATGTCCGGACTTGTATCGTTTCTGTTCTACGATAGTTTCAATTCAGATGTGTACCTCGTCAAGGTCTGCATAGGGCAAGAGAAACGTCTCTGAGTTCCCTGTCCTGTTAAGCAGCAGGGTAGACACGATGATGTGCACTACGTCAAATGATCCCCAGATGTCACTTACTGTCTGCTTTGCTGTGAGACAGAGTCAATACCTGTGCATCACTGATAGAGCAAACATGGTGCAGTACACATTTGCGGAATACACAGACATGCTCCTTGTGTATGGCGTAGCTGGAGGTAACTGAAGAGCTGCTAGTTGGCTGTATCACAAACGTTTTCCACATTGTCACACTCCATCACACAAACTGTTTGCCCAAGTTACACATCGGCTAAGAAAAACTAGTACCTTCACTTTGAGGAGGCAGGACTGTGGTGCTCCACAGCGACATCGCACTCCCGAATTTGAAGCAGGTGTACTGCGTCGCATTGAAGATAGCCCATCAATCAGTTCATGAACAATTGCGCGTGCAATGGCTGTTAGTCACAGTACCATCTTGGACATCCTGCATGAGCAACAATTACATCCATACCACTTACAAAGGGTACACGCTATGGGTCCAGCAGACTATCCACAACGCGTCGCCTCCTGCACATGGTTCCTGCACCATTGCACTGACATGTGGGTTTCTGTGTCAAGTTCTCTTCACACACGAATGTAGTTTCACAAGGGATTGTATTATGAATGCTCGAAATAGCCATGTCTGGGCAGACGAAAACCCTCATGCAACACATGTTCAGGGATTTCAAGACAGGTTTGGAATCAACTTGTGGGTAGGTATTCTGGACGGTCATGTGATTGGACCATACCTCCTTCCATCCAAGCTCATGGGTCCCACATTCTTCGTCTTTCTACGACACGTAATGGTCCCATTCTTGGAAGCTGTGCCATTGAATGTCCGTCTGGAAATGTGGTTTCAGGATGATGGAACACCACCTCACTTTTCACTGGCTGCCCGGCGACATCTCAACAGATGGTATGGTGAAAGATGGATAGGCTGTAGTGGTCCAACCGTTTGGTCGCCATGATCGCTGGATTTAACCCTTATGGACTACTTGCTGTGGGGTCATATGAAGAGCCTAATTTATGAGACATCTGTAGAGACAGAGGAAGAGCTGCTGGAATGAGTACTGGCTGCTGCACAAGACATTAAAGAGACACCAGGTGGGATGGAGAGTGTACCAGCAGGGTGTATACAACCCAGGAGATCTGGGAAAAACCCAAGAACTTTTTCATCCGGGAGAAAACCGGGAAAAACCCAGGAATTTTTTAGAATTCTGGGAATTTTTCATTGTTTTAGTTATCTGTTAAATTTTTGTAATTTTGGCTGGTGAGAACCAATACTCTAACAAAGGATATTACTGTATCCCACTACTGCAGAATAACACTTCAACAATAAAACATAAACGAGAGAAAAAAAATGAAAATAACTTAAATTGCAAAGGAAATGAGCCATATATGATGACACACAGTGCTCATGCAAGCATGTGCCAACAGCAAAATGTGTCAAAGGCTTTAGGAAGACTATGCAATGCTTCATAACAACAAATTGCCTCCAATGAGCGTGAAGTCACAACTGTTTACATTAAGATTTGGTTTAGCAGTTAAGAGTGGGCTAATGCACTTGCGCAGTTGAGTCGCCTTTGAGTAGTAGATTCTCCATCTTCTGGCTACAGGAATGTGGCTGTTGGCTATGCAAGCAGTTGCAGCAAGCAGTTAGATGCTACTGTGAAAAGGGGGCGCCACATCCATATTCTAGAGGGAAAAACCTTGTTTCACAAAGCACTTAGCATCCAGCACTCGTTGGTCTATCGATTATTCATATGATTTTGAAACGCATCCCTGTTGGTTTTTGAACATTTTTGAACACATTTTAAGTTGATTTCTGAATGAATCATAAGTTGATTTTTGAATGCGTGGATAGTGTACACGATGTCTTTGTCAGGAGAATCCTTGTTGCATCTAGAAATAAACTTTCTGCAGACAAAAGGGGATGGGCCTATACGAGCTGAGCGGAGTAAAGCCGAACAGATGAATGACAATTGCTGTCTGATTGTGTGGTTGATTGGGTTTGCAAATGATCAGCATTGTTATAATTAACATGGATTCAGACTACCAGAATGGAAATAAATGACTAACAGGAATAGCAGGTGTGAAAGATTACATATTATCTTCTCGATGTATCCAAGAAACTGAAATTTTGACAGAAAATTTTTGGCCAGATCGCTACACTAGTACGGACCAGTTGTACAGTCCCAGGCTAGCAGCTGGAAGTAACGCAGAAAATGTGTTGTACGAACATGTAACAACACCTGACCGGAGAATAATCTCTGGGTAACTAAACCTGTGGTTCTGGCAGGGTTAGTGAAGTTAATCGGTGAAAAAATTTTGACAATGGCAGGAATAGCTACAGAATTGGTGACGACAAGATTGTTTGTTAGAATTAAGATGATTCCAAATTTATACAAAAATTTTGTAATACTGCTTTTCGATCTCATGCTTGAGAAACTGGTGTGTATGAATGAAATGTGAAACTATTTCCTAAAATAAAACTTTTTGTTTGTTGTAGGCCTAATAGGCTTTTGATTTTGGTACTTCATGAATTATATTCTGTCGTGTTATAGAAATGACCATTTGTGCCAAAATAGTCTCGTTTATTTGGTGTGTGTTACAAAATTGCTGCAATATTAGAAACACCTATTTTGTTTTATCTAGCAGACAGTGACAAAATAGACGTAATCAGATCTAGAAATCGCACCAGTCTTGAGTATTATTTGTATTAACAGCTTTTTCAGCATTAGATAACATTTAGATTTTTCATGTAGCAAAATGTTTGATGAACTTTGATGAGGTAATAGCTTCTTTTGCAGAAAGGAAAGCATGCTATGTAAAGCTGTAGCAAGATTAGAGAGAAAAGAATACTAGGAGCTAAGGATTGAAGAAACGTGTACTAACTTGCTTGTCTCTTGTCTTTATTGGTTTTATGTAACCTATATTTAATTTTATGTCAAACAGAACTGCAAGTTATTAGCTAATAGGTAATAAAGAGTGCAAATTTTCTGAAAAGTTCTTGTTCTCCCGATTACAAATAATCCCATTTGCTATTAATTGCGAGATTGTTTACAATATACATAAATGACTTAGTTGACAACATCGGTAGCTCCGTGAGGCTATTTGCAGATGACACGGTTGTCTACAAGAAAGTAGCAACATCAGAAGACTCGTACGTACTCCAGGAAGACCTGCAGAGGATTAATGCATGGTGCGACAGCTGGCAGCTTTCCCTAAACGTAGATAAATGTAATATAATGCGCATACATAGGGGCAGAAATCCATTCCAGTACGATTATGCCATAGGTGGTAAATCATTGGAAGCGGTAACGACCGTAAAATACTTAGGAGTTACTATCCGGAGCGATCTGAAGTGGAATGATCACATAAAACAAATAGTGGGAAAAGCAGGCGCCAGGTTGAGATTCATAGGAAGAATTCTAAGAAAATGTGACTCATCGACGAAAGAAGTAGCTTACAAAACGCTTGTTCGTCCGATTCTTGAGTATTGCTCATCAGTATGGGACCCTTACCAGGTTGGATTAATAGAAGAGATAGACATGATCCAGCGAAAAGCAGCGCGATTCGTCATGGGGACATTTAGTCAGCGCGAGAGGGTTACGGAGATGCTGAACAAGCTCCAGTGGCGGACACTTCAAGAAAGGCGTTACGCAATACGGAGAGGTTTATTATCGAAATTACGAGAGAGCACATTCCGGGAAGAGATGGGCAACATATTACTACCGCCCACATATATCTCGCGTAATGATCACAACGAAAAGATCCGAGAAATTAGAGCAAATACGGAGACTTACAAGCAGTCGTTCTTCCCACGCACAATTCGTGAATGGAACAGGGAAGGGGGGATCAGATAGTGGTACAATAAGTACCCTCCGCCACACACCGTAAGGTGGCTCGCGGAGTATAGATGTAGATGTAGATGTAGATTTTTTTAAAAGAGGGGCAGGCTGTCAAACTGGCTGACTAGGAGCAGGAGAGGCACCACAGGACATTTCAGTTTCCACTGTCCTGAATATAGTTTGATGGCATCCATTACAAAATATACACATTTCAATACCACAGAGCGAAATACAGTGACGTGCGATAGAAAAGTGCTGTATGACGAGGCATGGCACTGCACTTTGGCACACTTAAGACCAAACAACATGTTTTACATTTCCTCGAACACATGTTTTATGTTTCAGACTTTTCAGAAAGATGTGTGCTACAAGATGAACATATTTTTGAAAATTCGATTTTTTCTTAGTATTGGCTCAGTTAGCAAATATCTTAGATCTGTGGCTGATGCACAGAGCAGTTTTCATGTAGTGGGTAGCCTCCATATGACCCGTGTCTACATTTAGTGATTTTGCTATTTTTCCTTCGCTTACTCTCACATCAAATGAAAACAAAATGGATATCTGTGGCTGGAAGCTATCAAGTGAATTCAAATACATTTGCATAATTACAGAAGGCTAAAATATGTTATTAGTTTCAGATTTTATTTTATTTACACCTTTCTGACAGTCAAGCATTAATCTTCTTGCAGAACAATGAAGTTATTTTTGTCTGTCTGCTAGAGAAATTTGACTTTTATTAACCTTTTCCGCAGAGGCAGTCAATGTATTTGAAACGAAATGTTTAATTCCACAGGTGTATGTTGTAATGCAAATGCGTAAGTAATAATGGCATGAGTCAGTATTCTTTTCAAATGGATTGCAACAATTGTACTGGGTCATGCCTAAGTACTTTCCTCACGTGGGTGTGGATGAAATAATCATCTGCATTGAAACTGTCGTAGAACAGAAACGATAAGTTTCCGATCATGGGTTCCTATTCAAAATGTTATGTACTCACTACCCTCTACATGTCCTAGAAGTTTGTAACGGGAATTTCCGACCACCCTGTATATTAAAGTTATGGCACTATCAATAGCAGTATCATAGATACACTTCAAGAAAATGAAATGGTGTACATTCCACTGTGAGGATTCACTCTCATAAAATATTTAATGAAGTGAATAACACTTCTGTATCTTGTGTTGGACTTACTGTTGTAACGATTGTGATTTTTTTAGTATGACATGTAAAAAATACATGTAGTAAAATAAATTTGTTTATTGCAAATGGAGTTATGCCTGTCACATTGTCCCATTTTAGAAAGGCCTATTGTTCACAATCCCTGCTCTCCACCCCTACTGAAAAAAGTAACAGATTCCTTACATAACATTACACTGTGTGTGCGTGTGTGTGTGTGTGTGTGGGGGGGGGGGGTGGGTGGGGGGGGGGGGGGGGGTTCACACGTGCTTTTGACAGGAGTTTATTGGTCCATCCAGTAATTATTTTAAGTCTATGGATAATAATTTTTGATTGAATTGCTTACATTTCTTCAAAAGTAAAGCTGTGCAAAGTATGAAATTAAAATATTTTGCAATTGACACTGCATGGAATGTTGAATATTACTGAAATACTATGTGATAAACTCTGCATGGAATGTTGGATATTTTGTTATAATCAAAGATTCATTGTTTTTCTGTTTGAAATAAGGTATAATTAAACAATTGTAACATATACAGCTTATGATACACGTTGTCATGTACACTTGTCATGTGTTCAGTTCTTTTTCCTTGATTCTTTCCATATGTCATCTCTCTGCTTGTAACTTCAGATTGATCATTCTCTGAAAGAATATAATGGGATATGAAAATGAACACTCATTTAAATCATTTAAAAGTTTCTTCTAGATATGTTCAGTTTGGTTTGATTATTTGTATGTTACACAATCTTGAAGAAATAAAAGTAAAACAAGCAGAAGTATCTTGCTATAACCAGTGCTTGATTTGTAAAAAGATGTGGTTACAGTACTGTGACCTACCAGGGAGTGTTTTTTATTCAAAATTAATTTAGTGCCTAAAAAAGTTATTTTAATGTTGTTTTTGTTGGGGCTATCAGCATGACTCATCACAAATCGAGCACTGGTTATAACAAGAAAAGCAGTTTTCTGCTTTGGAACAGTGGCATCAGTAACTGAACATGTATTGCTTTGTCAACTCACAGCAATAAAAAAGGAAGATTAGTGTTTTCAGTATTATGAAAAGTATAGTTGCTACTCACCATACACCAGAGTTGTTGACTTGCAGAAAGATGAATGACTGTTTGGTCGAAAGCTTTGACAGTTGTTTTGTTTGCAGGTATCTGTGACTCAGCATCTCTACTATAAGGTGAGTAGCAACTATCTTTTTCATAATATTGTCATTATTCCATTCTGGATTTTCCATTGTTTGAAGTTGACCACAGTAGTAAAGACACAGTACATGCAATGGGTGTCTTGTCAAGAGTGCAGCTTATATCTTACTATGTGGTCTCCATCAAGATGGACACAGTCTTGCTCAAGGCTTTTTGCATCAGATCTGTGGCTGAGCAGCTGCCAACTGAATGTTGCCTCAAACTGAGTGAGTGATTAGTGAAGAAAAAAAACAGAGAAGAAATTTGAAACTTCCTGGCAGATTAAAAATGTATGCCGGACTGAGACTCGAACTCAGGATCTTTGCCTTTCATAGGCAAGTGCTCTACTAAGGAGCTTCTGTAAAGTTTGTAAGGTAGGAGATGAGGTACTGACAGAAGTAAGGCTGTGAGGATGGGGTGTGAGTCGTGCTTGGGTAGCTCAGTTGATAGAGCACTTGCCCACGAAAGGTGAAGGTCCTGAGTCAGTCTGGCATACAGTTTAAATCTGCCAGGAAGTTTCATATCAGCGCACACTCCGCTGCAGAGTGAAAATATCATTCTAGAGAAGAAATTTGTTCAGGGCATAAACTTGAAAATGATATTAAATTGACAGATTCTTTTACCAAAAGTTGGCTTACACTACAGTGTTCTCACAGTAGAACTGTTCTTCTGGATTTGAAATGCATGCCAAACTCTGTTCGCCAGTGTGACTGAGAATTATTTGCAGACTAAAAATTCATATATATATATATATATATATATATATATGCCAAACTCTGCATGCCAAACTCTGTTCGCCAGTGTGACTGAGAATTATTTGCAGACTAAAAATTCATATATATATATATATACAGAACAGAGTTTGGCATGCATTTCAAATCCAGAAGAACAGTTCTACTGTGAGAACACTGTAGTGTAAGTATATATATATATATATATATATATATATATATATAAAGAGATTTTCCTAATTTTTTTCAGCTGGCATACATGACAGTTGTTTCTGCTGAAATGATGGATTTTGAATGCCTTCCAATGCAAATGAAGGTGGAAAAAATACTGTGTAAGTCAAATAAGGTAAAAAAATATGTAAGTTCTATGTGACTGCAAAAGAATGAAATACTGCTTAACTGGAGCTTTGGTGGTATGTGACACTGTTTGTAGACAATGCTGTTGTCTGTTTGGAGGCTGAGAAGCCAGAATACTGCAGAAAAGTGCAGGAAGGCTTACAGAGGTTAAACAATTTGTGCAGCGGCTGGCACTGTGAATCACTGGCAAGACAAATCCCAATGTTGATGCACCACTTTAAAGTGAGCAACAGTTTCTTTGTCAGTGAATAGATGATGTCAGAAACACCTCCAATTTGCATTGGCTGAAGTCTTGGCACAAGACCTGCTCTCCACAAGCACATCAATGCAATTATGTGGCAAATTGACAGAAAGTCAGTTACGTTGTACACTCGTGGAAATTGAAATAAGAACACCGTGAATTCATTGTTCCAGGAAGGGGAAACTTTATTGACACATTCCTGGGGTCAGATACATCACATGATCACACTGACAGAACCACAGGCACATAGACACAGGCAACAGAGCATGCACAATGTCGGCACTAGTACAGTGTATATCCACCTTTCGCAGCAATGCAGGCTTCTATTTTCCCATGGAGACGATCGTAGAGATGCTGGATGTAGTCCTGTGGAACGGCTTGCCATGCCATTTCCACCTGGCACCTCAGTTGGACCAGCGTTCGTGCTGGACGTGCAGACCGCGTGAGACGACGCTTCATCCAGTCCCAAACATGCTCAATGGGGGACAGATCCGGAGATCTTGCTGGCCAGGGTAGTTGACTTACACCTTCTAGAGCACGTTGGGTGGCACGGGATACATGCGGACGGGCATTGTCCTGTTGGAACAGCAAGTTCCCTTGCCGGTCTAGGAATGGTAGAATGATGGGTTCGATGACGGTTTGGATGTACCGTGCACTATTCAGTGTCCCCTCGACGATCACCCGTGGTGTACGGCCAGTGTAGGAGATCGCTCCCCACACCATGATGCCGGGTGTTGGCCCTGTGTGCCTCGGTTGTATGCAGTCCTGATTGTGGCGCTCACCTGCACGGCGCCAAACAAGCATACGACCATCATTGGCACCAAGGCAGAAGCGACTCTCATCGCTGAAGATGACACGTCTCCATTCGTCCCTCCATTCACGCCTGTCGCGACACCACTGGAGGCGGGCTGCACGATGTTGGGGCGTGAGTGGAAGATGGCCTAACGGTGTGTGGGACCGTAGCCCAGCTTCATGGAGACGGTTGCGAATGGTCCTCGCCAATACCCCAGGAGCAACAGTGTCCCTAATTTGCTGGGAAGTGGCGGTGCGGTCCCCTACGGCACTGCGTAGGATCCTACGGTCTTGGCGTGCATCCGTGCGTCGCTGCGGTCCGGTCCCAGGTCGACGGGCACGTGCACCCTCCGCCGACCACTGGCGACAACATCGATGTACTGTGGAGACCTCACGCCCCACGCGTTGAGCAATTCGGCGGTACGTCCACCCGGCCACCCGCATGTCCACTATACGCCCTCGCTCAAAGTCCGTCAACTGCACATACGGTTAACGTCCACGCTGTCGCGGCATGCTACCAGTGTTAAAGACTGTGATTGAGCTCCGTATGCCACGGCAAACTGGCTGACACTGACGGCGGCGGTGCACAAATGCTGCGCAGCTAGCGCCATTCGACGGCCAACACTGCGGTTCCTGGTGTGTCCGCTGTGCTGTGCATGTGATCATTGCTTGTACAGTGCTCTCGCAGTGTCTGGAGCAAGTATGGTGGATCTGACACACCGGTGTCAATGTGTTCTTTTTTCCATTTCCAGGAGTGTATTTCTTTCTTCAATGCAATATGTCTGTATGTCATGAGTTTCCAGTAAAGAAGATGAAATGGGTTGTGGCTACTACTGTGAATTCATTTCTCAGGTGCACAGTATGGTGAAGTAAATTAATTTATCAGAGGTCATGAAATGATTTCGACACACACCTACACAAATGAAGAACTGTTTTGTCTTGGATGAATAAAGTTCAGAATAATATAACAAACCATGCTGCTATGTTACTTACCTGGTTTAGGCTTCAGCAGCAAAGGTTATGAGAATTGCAGGTTTTCTGCTGCAATAAATTCATTACTTTTTGATGATCTGGGCAATAAATTACTTATTTCTGCACACATGTTTGCGAAAAATAACTTCTTAATGGAGACCCTGCTTCTGTGTATTTAATGAGATAATATTAATGACAAAATCTCTGTGGTGGAAATGCCTATTTGGGGAAACTGACTTGTGACTGAGTAACTTGAGCCATACCTATTGTAAATGTAAAAACTGTGGTAGGAACATGGTTACGGAAAATTCACTTAATAGTGCATGGCTTGAGTGCCGTTTCTAGACTGTTGGGAGGGAGAAGCCCTCATGTGAAGTTTGACACTGTCATACATAAAAGTGCATTTTTAAACACTGTAGTACAGCATTGATAGTACATCTGCACACCATAATGTGATCTTTAAGATTGGATTTTTACAGATTTTTACTCAGTTGTGGCAAAGCAAATGCACCGAGAGTAAAGATGAGCAAAATGTAGAATTGTAATTCTCTTGCACACTACAGTATTGACTGAGATTTTATAATACTGGTGTTCATTGTCTAATAATCCAGATTCAACTAGGTTTGCAGGGACTAAAGGAATATGGTATATTGCATTAGTAACACCATTGACAAAGCACTGCCAAATGACTTGAATTTTGCCTTGAGGGATTATCCTGTACAGCTTGCTTCCTGTGTCAAAATGTGTATCTAATACTCTTTATTCATGGGAAAGCTATTTCTATGTAGCAGATTTTTTGTTAGTGATTTTGTAACATTGGAATAAAAAATATTGCAAACATACAAATCTGCTAGGAGTGACAATATCAGATAGAAAATGTAAATATTAGGAGTCCATAATGATTAAAATTTGTTTTATATTTGTTTTTCATGCAAACATGCTGAATGCTGCAAGTTACGTAATACAATAAGGAACACGTACAAGACATTGCACCCTAGTTTACTTTGATCAGGACATAATTAAAATGAAACCAATATTTTCTTGAAGATGCTGGAACCATGTTGTGAATGGTTCTACATCCACCAAGTATTGTATGAAATGTTTGTTGATAGGAAATATTAGAACTGATAATTGATAATTGAAAATAATAAATATACAGACACATCCAGAATGAGATTTTCACTCTGCAGTGGAGTGTGCGCTGATATGAAACTTCCTGGCAGATTAAAACTGTGTGCTGGACCGAGACTTGAACTCGGGACCTTTGCCTTTCGCGGGCAAGTGCTCTACCACTGAGCTACCCAAGCATGACTCATGCCCCATCCTCACAGCTTTACCTCGTCTCCTACCTTCCAAACTTTTGCAAAACTTGCAGGAGAGCTTCTGTAAAGTTTGGAAGGTAGGAGACGAGGTACTGGCAGAAGTAAAGCTGTGAGGACAAGGCGTGAGTCATGCTTGGGTAGCTCAGTCGTAGAGCACTTGCCTGCAAAAGGCAAAGGTCCTGAGTTCGAGTCTCGGTCTGGCACACAGTTTTAATCTGCCAGGAAGTTTCATACAGACACATATTTGATAACCTTTAGAGGCACACCCAATGATTTTTACTGATGCACAGATCTATGAGGACATCACACTGTTACAAACATTGGTTGTAATTGTAATTAATTTACTCAGGAAACCTGGATACATTATCTTTTCAGTCAAAACTTCCTTCCATTTGAACCTGCAAACAGTAGTCAAGCCTTGGTGTACCTCGGTAATTTTTACCCCACCCACTTCCCTCCAGTACCAAATTGACTTGATGATTCCTTAATGCTTAAAGATGTGTAATACCACCTCTTTAGTTATCCGGTATGCCCAAAATAATCACTAATCTTCTGTAACACTACTTTCAAAAGCTATTTTCTTATGCAAATGAATTTCCAGATTATGAAAACACCTACTTTATCTGCTAAATGAACACTGACACAGAAAGGTTGAATATGCCTTTTGTTGTGAGTACTGATCTGTAGTTTAGCCTGAGACCTAGGTTAGACTGGAATGTAACAGTTTGGTTGCAAGGTGGCAAAGCTGAATGAGGAAACAGAGTATTAGGAGTAAAATAACTTGTCCCATACCCATGCAGGTAATATTGTATGGGTGGCATACAATGGAGTGGTGGGGTTTCATTGCGCGTGCACTGCCTGGTTGGGGAGAGACAGTACGACAAATGAAGCCTACTCAAAACCAGAACTTCTAAGCTACAGTTAGTGAATTTGCAAAAGGTCATTTTGAGAGCTCATCCCGGTCTGACTAATAATTGACTGGAGTGTGTAATTAGAAAATCAGCACGTGAACAACTAATGCAACTGTGATAATGGATGAAACACACAACTCAGCAGATGACTGCAGACTAAGGTGTCCATTCATCTGGAAGAAGAAGGTAGACACACCTGAGGCTGAGAACAAGACTGCGATTTTGTATGGGTGCCAAGTGATTTCAAGCTATATGTAACATTGATCTGTAGCTTAGTATGATGTCTATGTTCGTACCATATTTAGTGCACTGTTTGTTATAAAAACAAACTGCAAGGTAAATTTAGAAAACACATGTGGGATAATACACAAGCCTCGTTGTTGTTGTGGTCTTCAGTCCTGAGACTGGTTTGATGCAGCTCTCCATTCTAATCTATCCTGTGCAAGCTCCTTCATCTCCCAGTACCCACTGCAACTTACATGCTTCTGAATCTGCTTAGTGTATTCATCTCTTGGTCTCCCTCTATGATTTTTACCCTCCACGCTGCCCTCCAAAGCTAAATTGGTGATCCCTTGATGCCTCAGGACATGTCCTACCAACCGATCCCTTCTTCTAGTCAAGTTGTGCCACAAACTTCTCTTCTCCCCAATCCTATTCAATACCTCCTCATTAGTTATGTGATCTACCCACCTAATCTTCAACATTCTTCTGTAGCACCACATTTCGGAAGCTTGTATTCTCTTCTTGTCCAAACTATTCATTGTCCACGTTTCACTTCCATACATGGCTACACTCCATACAAATACTTTCAGAAACGACTTCCTGACACTTAAATCTATACTCAATGTTAACAAATTTCTCTTCCTCAGAAACGCTTTCCTTGCCATTGCCAGTCTACATTTTATATCCTCTCTACTTCTACCATCATCAGTTATTTTGATCCCCAAATAGCAAAACTCCTTTACTACTTTTAAGTGACTCATTTCCTAATCTAATTCCCTCAGCATCACCTGACTTAGTTCGACTACATTCCATTATCCTCGATTTACTTTTGTTGATGTTCATCTTATATCCTCCTTTCAAGACATTGTCCATTCTGTTCAACTGCTCTTCCAAGTCCTTTGCTGTCTCTGACAGAATCACAATGTCATCGGCGAATCTCAAAGTTTTTATTTCTTCTCCATGGATTTTAATACCTACTTCGAATTTTTCTTTTGTTTCCTTCACTTTTTGCTCAATATACAGATTGAATAGCATCAGGGAGAGGCTACAAACTTGTCTTACTCCCTTCCCAACCACTGCTTCCCTTTCGTGCCCCTCGACTCTTATAACTGCCATCTGGTTTCTGTACAAATTGTAAATAGCCTTTCGCTCCCTGTATTTTACCCCTGCCACCTTTAGAATTTGAAAGAGAGTATTCCAGTCAACATTGTCAAAAGCTTTCTCTAAGTCTACAAATCCTAGAAACGTAGGTTTGCCTATCCTTAATCTTTCTACTAAGATAAGTCATAAGGTCAGTATCGCCTCACGTGTTCCAACATTTCTACAGAATCCAAACTGATCTTCCCCGAGGTAGGTTTCTATCTGTTTTTCCATTCGTCTCTAAAGAATTTGTGTTAGTATTTTGCAGCCGTGCCTTATTAAACTGATAGTTCGGTAATTTTCCCATCTGTCAACATCTGCTTTCTTTGGGATTGGAATTATTATATTCTTCTTTAAGTCTGAGGGTATTTCTCCTGTCTCATATATCTTGCTCACCATATGGTAGAGTTTTGTCAGGACTGGCTCTCCCAAGGCTGTCAGTAGTTCTAATGGAATGTTGTCTACTCCCGGGGCCTTGTTTCAACTCAGGTCTTTCAGTGCTCTGTCAAACTCTTCACGGAGTATCATATCTCCCATTTCATCTTCATCTACATCCTCTTCCATTTCTATAATATTGTCCTCAAGTACATCGGCCTTGTATAGACCCTCTATATACTCCTTCCACCTTTCTGCTTTCCCTTCTTTGCTTAGAACTGGGTTTCCATCTGAGCTCTTGATATTCATACAAGTGGCTCTCTTTTCTCCTGTAGGCTGTATCTATCTTACCCCTAGTGAGATAAGCCTCTACATCCTTACGTTTGTCCTCTAGCCATGCCTGCTTAGCCATTATGCACTTCCTGTGGATGTCATTTTTGAGACATTTGTATTCCTTTTTGCCTGCTTCATTTACTGCATTTTTATATTTTCTCCTTTCATCAATTAAATTCAATATTTCTTCTGTTACCCAAGGATTTCTACTAGCCCTTGTCATTTTACCTACTTGATCCTCTGCTGCCTTCATTAATTCATCCCTCAAAGCTACCCATTCGTCTTCTACTGTATTTCTTTCCCCCATTCCTGTCAATTGTTCCCTTATGCTGTCCCTGAAACTCTGTACAACCTCTGGTTCAGTCATCTTATCCAGTTCCCATCTCCTTAAATTCCCACCTTTTTGCAATTTCTTCAGTTTTAATCTACAGTTCATAACCAATAGATTGTGGTCAGAGTCCACATCTGCCCCTGGAAATATCCTACAATTTAAAAACTGGTTCCTAAATCTCTGTCTTACCATTGTATAATCTACCTGATACCTTTTAGTATCTCTAGGATTCTTCCATGTATACAACCTTCTTTTATGATTCTTGAACCAAGTGTTAGCTATGATTAAGTTATGCTCTGTGCAAAATTCTACCAGACGGCTTTCTCTTTCATTTCTTAGCCCCAATCCATATTCACCTACTATGTTTCCTTCTCCCCCTTTTCCTACTGTCGAATTCCAGTCACCCATGACTATTAAATTTTTGTCTCCCTTCACTACCTGAATAATTTCTTTTATCTCATCATACATTTCTTCAATTTCTTCGTCATCTGCAGAGCACTACTGTAGTAGGCATGGGCTTCCTGCCTATCTTGGCCACAATAATGCGTTCACTATGCTGTTGATAGTAGCTTACCAGCACTCCTATTTTTTTTATTCATTGTTAAACCTACTCCTGCATTACCCCTATTTGATTTTGTATTTATAACCCTGTATTCACCTGACCAAAAGTCTTGTTCCTCCCGCCACCAAACTTCACTAATTCCCACTATATCTAACTTCAACCTACCCATTTCCCTTTTTAAATTTTCTAACCTACCTGCCCGATTAAGGGATCTGACATTCCACGCTCCGATACGTAGAATGCCAGTTTCCTTTCTCCTGATAACGACATCCTCTTGAGTAGTCCCTGCCTGGAGATCCGAATGGGTGACTATTTTACCTCCGGAATATTTTACCAAAGAGGACGCCATCATCATTTAACCATACGGTAAAGCTGCATGCCCTCGGGCAAAATTACGGCTGTAGTTTCCCCTTGCTTTCAGCCATTCGCAGTACCAGCACAGCAAGGCCGTTTTGGTTAGGGTTACAAGGCCAGATCAGTCAATCATCCAGACTGTTGCCCCTGCAACTACTGAAAAGGCTGCTGCCCTTCTTCAGGAACCACACATTTGTGTGGCCTCTCAACAGATACCCCTCCATTGTGGTTGCACCTACGGTACGGCTACCTGTGTCGTTGGGCACGCAAGCATCCCCACCAATGGCAAGGTCCATGGTTCACGGGGAGACACAAGCCTCATGAGTGCTATGAAACATTGCATTTTTTGTAGTTTACATACAATATATATTATGCACACAAGCCTCATGAGTGCATAATATACATTGTATGTAAACTACAAAAAATGCAGTGTTTCATAGCACAGTATTACAAATATTCAATTATATTAGTAAGAAGTTGCAAGAAACAAATACACAGAATTTGGGTGAAAACAAAGAAGTCATTGTGAGAGTCTGCTAGAACAAGAATGGAACAGTGAATTTTTTTATGTTTGGTTCTGAGTAAATCACTTAGCTGGAAGCAGCTGGATTCAATGCGATCAAGGAGCTAGCTGCTGTTGTATGTACACAATTTCCTTACAATAATGATGATGATGATGATGATGATGATGATGTCCCACACTCCGAGGAGCGGAGGGGATGATGCGGGAGACCCGCACCACCGACTAGGCAAGGTCCTAGCAGAGGTGGTTTGCCGTTGCCTTCCTCTGACTGTAATGGGGATGAATGATGAAGACTACACAACACCCAGTCATCTCAAGGCAGGGAAACTCCCTGACCTCACCAGGAATCAAACCTGGGACCCCATGCACAGGAAAAGAGAACGCTACTACAAGACCATGAGCTGTGGACCAATTTCCTTATAACATAAGACTATACAAAATGAGGACAGTGATGTGCTGCTGCCTAAGAATCCACCTTTACACTGTTGTGGTGATGACTTGTAATTGTTCTTATACATAAATGACACGTCATCAAAAAGTATGTCAGGTAATCAAAAAATAAAGGTGATAATCATAACATTCTCTTAGGTGTAAACAAGAAGACTTTAAAATGTGTTAGTAAACACTGCCTCAGTAAAGGTAACAGCTGTATCACCTGGGTTCCAGTTACAGCATTTTTCAGACCATCTCGAAACTGGGGGATAGGCCCTCTGATATGTCAGTCCATGTATGCTGTGACAGATCAAGCTGACATCCTCCATCTGCTCTAATTACATCCCCACTACTATCAGTAATTTTTTATCTCTTTTTCTGTCTCTGGGTGTTGTTTAGTTCCTATTATGTGATGTAGGCACAAATCTACCCATTTGTTTTGTAGGTAAATTTCATTTTATTTCATAGTAAAAGTGTAGGCTCAGTATCTGACAACAAAAATACGTTTTTTTTAAATATAAAATCATGTTAATGAAAAGTTGTGCCTGATTAAAAATTTTGCTACAATAAATAGCAGTGAAAATATTTTGAGGTAATAGATAGATTTGATAAGGATGACACCACTCATTGTAAAGACTGGCATTCCAAGTTTTCATTCACATAGTAAAAATTTTGTAGAAAATGATTTCTGATTATATTATAACTTCAAGATAATTATCATTAAAGTCGGAAGTAACTACATTTTACATTGCAGATTTTGACTCTGTGCTTGTTAGATTTCATATGTGACTGCTATACTTTGTTACTCAACTTTTTGTGCACAAGGTGGCATATTTCATTATCTGTTTGAGTCATTAATTATGATTTTAGCATAATCTACCATGATGTTCAATACTCTGCTTGTACCCATAAACAGGTTAATATCAATGCAGATGCATGAAATGATTCTATATACTTTTCCAGAGTCCTAGATCAATACACTTTTCAGAAACCAGATTGTTATTAACAATTATAGTCTATCATGAGTAGCAAAATTCAACATAGCAGTTTTTCAAATGATGATTCCTGCAATCGGACTCTTTCCTTCGCTTTTTTCCCAATGAAGTTAATAAACTAGGTCATCACCTATAACTGTGGTGACACATACATGTTTGAGCGAAAACTCATTAAGATTTACAGCTTTATGATGTGAGATCGACATGCTACTGAAGATGGTTGGTGGGCTTACAGTACTTGTGCAATACAGTGTCCATAGTGTGGGTGATAAAAAGTATGGAAAATGCACTCGAAGCAGCTACATTGTAGAGCCGAGATTAAAAATCATAACTATATTTTTGTACTGTGTGCCAGCCACTAATATTGAAACATTTGCACAGTCCTTGGAGAAAACTGAACCACCCCCCTTTTTTTTCAGTGTTTGTTAATGATACTTAAGGGAACTGAGATGACAAATACCCCCCTCCCACAGACACATTCCACTGCCTACCCAACTTACACAACATCCTTTTGTCTCCCCTTATTCCACTCCTGTTCAAAACCACATACTCCACGTGGCTTATCCTGTTGGCATTCTATATTGTTATGACCAGTAACAGTGTTGTGTGCCCGCATAAATGGCCATCACCAGCCTGGCCGAGAGATAGCTGGATCACCCCGTTGCTTATCATGACACCCAACATGATGTGCTTGAATTCAGTGACTGCTTCACTAACTGGATTCTTTCCACACAGCCCCCTGACAGAAACAATTTTTGTCAGTTCTACAAGAGTACATGAACTGCATATAATTTGTTTTTCATTGTAAGTGTCAAATCACTCATAGCGATATCTGAAACTGAGATCATGATTTAATGTATAGTTTACTGCAACAAGTGTGCAACTCTTGCAGTTTTTGTTAACAGATATTGTGGGATTCAGTTTTAGGCTTCTGCTATCTCTCAATTGTAAAATCAGTTTCTTTTTTATTTCAACTATGCCATACAGAATAGAGAAGTTCATTATCCATGTTGCTTATTCACTACCTGTACACTGTAACTTTACTTAAGACAAATTTCAGTTACTGTTCGTAAAATATTTTGGCAGTTGATAGTCCCATTTATTAAATTTTTGTTTGTCTGAAATAATGGTATTGTGATCATGTATCTTATTATGTGTATTTGATTAATCTTGATGGTATACAGAAAATAGAAAGTAATTGTGAAAGTAAATACATTGAAGTGCCAAAGAAACTGCTATAAGCACTCGTATTTAAATACAGAGTTATGTAAACAGGCAGAATACGGTGCTGCAGTCAGCAACACCTATATAAGACAACAAGTGTCTGGAGCAGTTGATAGATTGGTTGCTGCTGCTACAATGGGAGGTTATCAAGTTGTAAGTGAGTTTGAACATGGTGTTGTAGTCAGTACACAAGCGATGAGACACAGCATCTCAAGGTAGTGATGAAGTGGGGATTTTCCTGTATGATTATTTCATGACTGTACCAAATATCAGGTATCTGGTAAAATGTAAAATCTTCAATGTGGTGTCACCGCCAGACACCACACTTGCTAGGTGGTAGCCGTTAAATCGGCCGTTGTCCGTTAGTATACGTCGAACCCATGTGTCGCCACTATCAGTGATTGCAGACCGAGTGCCGCCACACGACAGGTCTAGAGACACTTCCTAGCACTCGCCCCAGTGGTACAGCTGACTTTGCTAGCGATGGTTCACTGACAAAATACGCTCTCATTTGCCGAGACGATAGTTAGCATAGCCTTCAGCTACGTCATTTGCTACGACCTAGCAAGGTGCCATTACCATTTACTATTGATACTGTAAAACATTTATCATCAAGAGCAACTTTCATCATTAATGGATTAAAGTTAAGCATTCCACCAGCTACGTCCTTTTTTCGAAAGTCTAATTTCCTTGTCCTGTTCCAGACCTCACACCAGCCTGCATGAGCTAAAATGCATGCCTTTCGGCTTCCTCTAATATCACGGTGTTGGCTCTCCTGCCAACCCACAACATTCAACATCGACAGTGGACAGTTGATGACTGGAAACATGTTGCCTGGTTGGAAGAGTCTCATTTCAAACAGTATTGAGCAGATGGACAAGTACTGGCATGGAGACAACCTCATGAATCCATCTACCCTGCATGTCATCAGGGTGCTTACCAAGGTAGTGGATGATCTGTAATGGTGTGGGGCATGTGTGGTTGGAGGGATATGGGACCCGTGATGCATCTAAATATGACACTGAAAGGTGACAGGTACATAAGCATTTTGTCTGATCACCTGCATCCATTAATATCTATTGTGCATTCCGTCAGACTTGGGCAATTCCAGCAGGACAATGCAACACCCCACAGTCCAGAATTGCTACAGAATGGCTCCAGGAATGCTCTTCAGAGTTAAACACTTCCACTGTCCACCAAACTCCCCAAACATGAACATTATTGAGCATATCTGGGATGCCTTGCAACATGCTGTTGAGAAGAGATCTCCACACCCTCATACTCTTATGGATTTCTGGACAGCCCTGCAGGAGGGAATTATGTTTGACACAAGAGCTGTAATGCTTATCCCTGAAAGAATTAATAAAATTGATGGTTAACACTAAATGAATTCAATATTATTCATCTGCAAAAGATAATTTTAATCCAAAGAGTTACATAAATACAGTGAATTCTTTCATGTATTTTCTTTATTTTTTATTTATTTTATTTGGCCTTCAGCTGTATAACTCTATTTAGCCAAAGTTTCCTGTACTTGGAATGTGTTTATTGTTTGTGGTTTAATTGCCTCAACAAACTCATACCATTAGTATGTAGATAACTCCATAATTTCATTGTAAGATGTGCATATTAATATTGTTTATTCGTATTTAACACCTACCCATAATTTTAGTTTTCCTGAATTTGTCTGATGAACTTTTCATTACAAGACTGACTCATTGCTCATATGGTTCATTCACTTCATGAAATAAAAACAAAAACTTCAAGTATCAATGAACACATTGTAGAATATAATATTTACTATTGCAGTTTTGGCCAACCTGTTTTTGCAGTTGGAAAGGAAGTTGTTTACAAAATGCCTTTTCTTTTTTATGTGCACTCCTCTCATACTTAGTTGTATGGGTAGCCATATTTTATGTTTAGTGCATCTTCAGGAAACTTTTATTCATCATTAGGGACTCTACAGTTGCCCATTCAGTGGAGAGCTAAACAGACTATATAACATTACAGACCCAGTTATATTGATGGTGTTCTTTGGTAATGCTAAACTTTCAAAGCTTTGTTCTTTGCAGATGGTTGGTGATGTAATTTAATAGTTAAATGATGGAATGACACCATTGATTTGAACTTGAGATTACTTCACACACACAATGATGAAGATCAATTTCTGCAATCAGTCATTTTTATAGTTCGAATAAACCAGGTGAGCAACTATGTTGGATTAATTCTAAATAGTGGCAGGTTCTTTCCATGGCAAAGAAGGGACTGAGACAGGGTGAAGTATCTCCTCACTGCTATTCAACATCTGCCTAGAAAAAGTCATAAGTCAGATAGAGATAAATACAGAAGGAACCAATCATTGCAGTCCTGGCCTACGCAGATGATGTGGCATTACTCACACAAATCACCACTGTGCTGGCTGATGCCTATCAACAACTGGAAAGAGGTACAAGGGAACTTGGCCTGGTAGTCAGTGTTTAAAAGACCAAATATACGGCAATGACCAATCATCGAAACCTACCAAATCTCAGGGTAGCCAACAAGGAGTTTGAAAGAGTGAGAGACTTCAAGTACCTTGGGTTGACTATCACAGAGACAAATGACATCAGCAATGAGTGCAAGCTAGAATAGCAGCAGGCAACAGATGCTACTTTGCCACACTGCCCATGCTTAGGAGCTCACTTCTATTACAAAAATCTAAAATCCTCATTTACAAAACAATTATAAGACCAGTTGTTATGTATGGTGCCGAGACATGGACCATGACTGCAAATGAGGAAAGGATCCTTAGCATTTGGGAGAGAAATGTTCTGCATAAAATATGCAGCCCAATATACAATCAAGAAGATTGATGCGTCTGTATGTATGCAGAATTAGAACAACTTTTTGAAGAACCTGACATTGTCACTACCATTAAAATAAGAAGACTGTGATGGGCAGGATACATGGTCAGAATGGAGGAAGACAGAACATGTAAGAAGATTTTTGATGGCAAAGCTGGAGGCAGACAATGGAAGGGACATCCCAGAAAGAGGTGGATGGATGGAATTGAAGAAGACATGAAAAAGCTGGGTGTCAGAGGATAGAGACGGAAAGCCAGGGATTGGATAGAATGGCAGGATATTGTGATGCAGGCCAAGGCCCTCCAGGGGCTATAGAGCCAAGGACTACTACTACTAGTAGTAGTAGTAGTAGTATGCGGAATAGAGAAGTTCATAATCCTTGTTGCTTATTCACTACCTGTACACTGTAACTTTACTTAAAACAAATTTCAGTTACTGTTCTTAAAATATTTTGGCAGGCTGTTGTCCCATTTGTGTCTAGTCATAAATTTTTGTTTGTCTGAAATAATGGTATTGTGATCATGTGTCTAGTTACATATATTTGATTAATCTTTATGGTACACAAAAAAAAAAAAAAAAAAAAAAAAAAAAAAAAAAAAAAAAAAAAAAAAAAATCTAATTGTGAAAGTAATTGTAATAAATGAGAGCTTTCAAATATTTTATGTCGTTTTGGAAATAAACAATTGATACCTCATGATGTATTTCCCAACATATGGCTTCTGAATAAATTAAATCACAGATTTCTCTGAAAATAACATGTATACTGAAAAATTAAATATGGCATTGGCATCAGTAGAACTCAAATAAACTGATGAGTAATGGGTTTTGCCAAAACATCACCTAGATAAGAATTTTGGTGCTTTTTGTAAATGTGGTACATCTCTACCAGCATAATATAAAAAAAAGAACAAAAAAAGTTATCTAAGGAGTAAAGTTATTCCAGCTTGCTAAGTTTCAAGTTACTCATTTGTACAGTAGAAGAATGTCTTCTGCTGCCCTCATCTCAGGAAAGTAAATGTACAGTTCTCAAATCCAAAATAGTGCATGTAAATCAGTGTTTATGAAGTTAATGTTGATTGCTTTTGCTCTGCAGATAAGCTATCTGGATTATGAAAACCTACCACATTTAGGGAGATCTTTAACCCAGCATAAAGCTGCAAGCTTCTGAGTGGAACAGGGCAAAAAGAAATAAAATGGTGTAAAATAATAACAGATCACTCGTGTACATAATACACAGATCTACATGAGCAAACTCAGTGACAGTAGCATACAAGACAATCAAATTAATACAAAACACATGGAAAAAAAGTATGTGAACTGTTTATTATTACAGAAGTAATAGCCATATTTTTAAATACATTTATCCCTATTTAAAATGAGGGGGTCATTATCTTTATGAAAAAATGTTTGCCCTTGCTTCTGGAAACATGATTTTATCCAGGCATGCACCTCTTTATCTGAAGCAAAAGGACAGCTATAAATGCAGCAGAACATAAGACACTTGATTTCGATGGCTGCTTCGCTACCCAAGTCATCTAGATCCTTCCCTCCACCACCAGCTTTTCTGAACTGTGCAAATGGGAGTTGTCCTACAACACATCCTCTGCTCCCGTAATTATCCGGCCTCAACCTGCAGTAACCTACTGTCCCCACACCCTCCACCCTACTGTTTCCACCCTCTCTGTCCTATTATATCCTCCACATTCTCATCTCCCACCCTGTTTATTTGCAGCACTCTGCCAATGCATCCTTCTGTCTTTTGCCACTCCTCTCTTGGTTGCTCCTTTTTTCCCATGTCCCTGGCCCACAACCTCCTAACACTGCACTTGTTGGCAGTCTAGTCCCTGCACACTGCACCAGACAGTTTTAGTCGCTGTCCCCACCCCTACACTATTATACATCAACCTTCTCTACCCTCTTCAGATTTCTGCTTGCATCCCACATAATGTTGCATTCTGGCCCAAGATGCTGGTGTTGGCAGCTGTGTGTGCGTGAGGTGTGCTTGCTTGTGTGTGTGTGTGTGTGTGTGTGTGTGTGTGTGTGTGTGTGTGTGTGTGTGTGTGAGTGAATGGTATGTGTGTGTCATCTTTTCCTAATGAAGGCTGCAGCTGAAAGCTTTATGTGAGTGTCTTTTAATTGTGCCTGTCTGCAACTTGATGTGTCTTCTTTACAGTAAGTAGCAATCGGTCTTTTTCTACATTGTTGATATTCCTACCTTTACTTCATTGTTTGATTGTTGCCAAACGGCTGTATTACATCCTACAAAACTCCCACCCTGATGATGGCCCACTCACCCACCTTCTACATGCTCCACAAACTCAATAATCCTGGACTCCCCATTGTGGCTGGTTATTATGCCCCCACTGAAAGAATTCCAGCCCTCATCGACCAATACCTTGAACCAATTGCCTGTAATCTAGCCTTCCATGTCAAAGACACCAACCACTTCCTTCACCAACTCCCCATCATCCCTACCCATTTACCTCCTGGATTCTTACTCATCACTGTTGATGCCCCCTCCCTATACACCAACATCCCTCATGCCCATGGTCTTACCACTATTGAACACTACCTTTCCCAACATCCTTTAGTCTCCAAACCCACTACCTCATTCCTCGTACACCTTACTAAGTTAATCCTAATCCACAACTGGTTCTCATTTGAAGGGAGGGTATATAAAAAAATCTGCAGCACAGCTATGAGCACCTGCAAGGCACCCTCCTATACCAACCTTTTTATGGGCCATCTAGAGGAGGCCTTCCTAGCCGCCAAAAATGCCAAACCAATAGTCTGATTCAGGTTCATTGACGATATCTTCATGATGTTCAGGGCCAAGATACCATATCTTTGTTCCTTCACAACCTCAACACCTTGTCTCCCATCCAATTCGCATGGTCCTCCTCAATGCAGCATGCCACCTTCGTAGATGTTGGCCTCCTCCTCTCTGATGGCTTCATCTGTATGTCTGTCCATATTAAACAGCTGTCATCCCTGTCATGTGAAAAATAACTCCCATATAGCCTGGCCAGCTGGGAACGGCATATCTGCAGTGACAAAAACTCCCATGCTCAGTACACTGAGGGTCTCACAAGGCCTTCACAGACAGGCACTATGCCCCAGACCTAGTCCGCAAACAGATTTCCCACACCATTTCCCCTCAAACCCCCCAATCCTCCCACCACCCCCAAGAACCAGCCACAATGGAGTGTCCCCTTCATACCCAGTACCACCCCAGACTGAAACAACTCAACCACATCCTTCGCCATGGCTTTGATTACCTATCATCGTGCCCTGAAATAAGGGATGTTCTACTAGAGATGCTTACCAATTCTCCTAAATTGGTTTCCATTACCCACCCAACCTCGACAACATCCTAGTCTATCCCTATGACACTCCCAATCCCAACCCTTTTCCACAAGGATCAGGGTGGGAGATGAGAATGGGGAGGATATGATAGGACAGAGAGGGTGGAAACAGTTGGGTGGAGGGTGTGGGGACAGTAGGTTACTGTAGGTTGAGGCCGGGATAATTATGGGAGCGGAGGATGTGTTGTAGGATAACTTTGCCCAGGTGAAAAACCTGCCCAATCCACCCACCCAGAACTTCCTGTTCCAGTCCTGTCATGGGTTTATCCTACCCCACCAGGGCCTGAGCCACCTGTGAAAGCAGCCACATCATTTACCAGCTCTGCTGCAATAATTACACAGCTTTTTATATTGGTATGACTACCAGACAACTGTCCACCAGAATGAACAGCCTATGCCAAACTGTGGCCAAGGGCAAAATAGACAACCCTGTGACGCAACATGCAGTTGAACATAACACATTTGATTTCAGTGGCCCATTCACAATGCAAGCCATCTGGATCCTTCCCTCCACCACCAGATTTTCTGAACTTCACAGATGGTAGTTATACTTGCAACACATCCTCCATGCTCGTATTTATCCTGCCTCAATCGTCGGTAACATATTGTCCCCACATGCTGCACCCAATGGTTTCCAGCTCCTGTCTCCTATCATCTCCTTCCTATTCTCATCTCCTGCTGTGTTGAAAGCTTTTTGTGAGTGTCTTTTAATTCCAGCTGTCTGCAACCTGACGTTCATCTTTATAGTAAGTAGCAATCTAACTTTTCCTACAGTATAGATAAACCAAGTTATTACTTGCTTCCCCATAATGTCATTGCCACTAATTTTGACATGGTTCTCAGTATATGAATATAGCTCCTAGTAATCATTGTAGTAACTTCCTTGTGGCAGAGTCATGATAAGCTATTTTCATTGCAATATATCAATATAAAAGTATCAAGTGCACTGATCCAGTCAACATTTGAAAGTTAAAGTCACTAATATGAGCAGATCTTACTGTTTCAATCACTCAGTGTGATTAGTTCTTGAACTTATTTAGAAAATCTGGCTGCAGTTATCCATGTAACTTCTCTTTGTTAAGGTGTTAATAAAGCTTCAGTGACCGAGTTCTTTCAAGTGCTGTTTTGTGAAGATCTGTTTTTTGTATATTTGAATGATGACTTCACTATGGAAAGAACCTGCCACTATTTAGAATTAATCCAACGTGGTTGCTGACCTGATTTATTTGAACTATAAAAATAGCTGATTGCAGAAATTGATCTTCATCATTGTGTGTTTTGGCACTAAGAAATGTGAAGTAATCTCAGGTTTAAATCAATGGTGTCTTTGTTAAGGTGTTAATAAAGCTTCAGTGACCGAGTTCTTTCAAGTGCTGTTTTGTGAAGATTTGTTTTTTGTAGATTTGAATGTTGATATCACCATGGAAAGAACCTGCCACTTTGGAATTAATCTACATACTAATGGTATGAGTTTGTTGAGGCAATTAAACCACAAACAATAAACACATTCCAAGTACAGGAAACTTTGGCTAAATAGAGTTATACAGCTGAAGGCCAAATAAAATAAATAAAAAATATAAAAGTGCATTAAAGCATTCACTGTATTTATGTAACTCTCTGGATTAAAATTATCTTTTGACAGATGAATAATATTGAATTCATTTTGTGTTAACCATCAAATTTATTAATTATTTCAGGGATAAGCATTACAGCTCTTGAATCAAATACAATTCCCTCCTTTTGCCAAAGTGCTAGCACCTTCTAATAATAGCTTTTCTTTGGTTAGTACACACAGTAACAGAACACTGTTTTAAAGAGAACAATAACATGTGAGCCAGATCTACATACATGAAGGTACTATCTACCATAAATATTTAACCTCAGCAAAAAAAAAAAAAAAAAAAAAAAAAAAAAAAAAAAAAAAAAAAGTATTAAGGAGGTATAATCTTATGCAGGAATGACCTCATGCCAGGACATGATACAAGGAAACAAAAAAATATATTTACTTTCACAATTAGTTTCTTTTTCTGTATACCATCAAGATTAATCAAACATGTTTAACAAGCTACATGATTACAATACCATTATTTCAGACAAACAAAAATTTATGAATAGACACAAATGGGACAACAGCCTGCCACAAAAATATTTTAAGAACAGGAACTGAAATTTGTTTTAAGTAAAGTTACATTGTACAGGTAGTGAATAAGCAACAAGGATTATGAACTTATCTAATACTACTACCACTACTGCTACTACTACTACTCCTTGGCTCTACAGCCCCTGGAGGGCCTTGGCCTGCATCACAATATCCTGCCATTCTATCCAATCCCTGGCTTTCCGTCTCTATCCTCTGACACCCAGCTTTTTCATGTCTTCTTCAATTTCAACCGTCCATCTCTTTCTGGGATGTCCCTTCTGTTGTCTGCCTCCAGCCTTTCCATCAAAAATCTTCTTACATGTTCTGTCTTCCTCCATTCTGACCATGTATCCTGCCCATCACAGTCTTCTTATTTTAATGGTAGTGACAATGTCAGGTTCTTCAACAAGTTGTTCTAATTCTGCATATGTACAGATGCGTCAACCTTCTTGATTGTTTATTGGGGTGCATATTTTACGCAGAACATTTCTCTCCCAAATGATAAGCATCCTTTCCTCATTTGCAGTCATGGTCCATGTCTCGGCACCATACATAACAATTGGTCTTATAATGAATTCATTGTCCCAGGAAGGGGAAACTTTATTGACACATTCCTGGGGTCAGATACATTACATGATCACACTGACAGAACCACAGGCACATAGACACAGGCCACAGAGCATGCACAATGTCGGCACTAGTACAGTGTATATCCACCTTTCGCAGCAATGCAGGCTGCTATTCTCCCATGGAGACGATCGTAGAGATGCTGGATGTAGTCCTGTGGAACGGCTTGCCATGCCATTTCCACCTGGTGCCTCAGTTGGACCAGTGTTCGTGCTGGACGTGCAGACCGCGTGAGACGACGCTTCATCCAGTCCCAAACATGCTCAATGGGGGACAGATCCGGAGATCTTGCTGGCCAGGGTAGTTGACTTACACCTTCTAGAGCACGTTGGGTGGCACGGGATACTTGCGGACGGGCATTGTCCTGTTGGAACAGCAAGTTCCCTTGCCAGTCTAGGAATGGTAGAACGATGGGTTCGATGACGGTTTGGATGTACCGTGCACTATTCAGTGTCCCCTCGACGATCACCAGTGGTGTACGGCCAGTGTAGGAGATCGCTCCCCACACCATGATGCTGGGTGTTGGCCCTGTGTGCCTCGGTCGTATGCAGTCCTGATTGTGGCGCTCACATGCACGGCACCAAACACGCATACGACCATCATTGGCACCAAGGCAGAAGTGACTCTCATCGCTGAAGACAACACGTCTCCATTCGTCCCTCCATTCACGCCTGTCGCGACACCACTGGAGGCGGGCTGCACGATGTTGGGGCGTGAGCGGAAGACGGCCTAATGGTGTGCGGGACCGTAGCCCAGCTTCATGGAGACGGTTGCGAATGGTCCTCGCCGATACCCCAGGAGCAACAGTGTCCCTAATTTGCTGGGAAGTGGCGGTGCGGTCCCCTACGGCACTGCGTAGGATCCATCGGTCTTGGCGTGCATCCGTGCGTCGCTCCGGTCCGGTCCCAGGTCGACGGGCACGTGCACCCTCCGCTGACCACTGGCGACAACATCGATGTACTGTGGAGACCTCACGCCCCACGTGTTGAGCAATTTGGCGGTACGTCCACCCGGCCTCCCGCATGCCCACTATACGCCCTCGCTCAAAGTCCGTCAACTGCACATACGGTTCACGTCCACGCTGTCGCGGCATGCTACCAGTGTTAAAGACTGCGATGGAGCTCCGTATGCCATGGCAAACTGGCTGACACTGATGGCGGCGGTGCACAAATGCTGCGCAGCTAGCGCCATTCGACGGCAACACCGCGGTTCCTGGTGTGTCCGCTGTGCCGTGCGTGTGATCATTGCTTGTACAGCCCTCTCGCAGTGTCCGGAGCAAGTATGGTGGGTCTGACACACCGGTGTCAATGTGTTCTTTTTTCCATTTCCAGGAGTGTAGTTGACCCAAGGTACTTGAAATCTTTCACTCTTTCAAACTCTTTGTCGGCTATCCTGAGATAGGTTTCACTGGTTGGTCATTGCAGTATATTTGGTCTTTTTGACATTGACTACCAGGCCAAGTTCCCTTGCACATCTCTCCAGTTGTTGATAGGCATCAGCCAAGGCTGAATAGCTGTGAGGAGATATTGTCACCCTGTCTGAGTCCCTTCTTTACTTCCTCTTCTCTGGTGATTTTGCTCAGTATTTTTACTTTACTGTTGTGTTTCATTGAGGGTCATCATAGTATGTTTATCAAGCTTCTTAGGTATTCCTGCCTCTTCCATCACATTCCACAATGTCCACAATGTCACTCTTGTGGTGTTATCATAGGCTTGTTTAAAATGGATATAAAGCTGATGTATGTTTATTTGATGTTCATAACATTTTTCAAGTAGTATGCGTAATGTGAATATTTGGTCAGTTGTTGACCTATTTCTTCTAAAGCCACTCTGATAGTCTCCAATTCTGTCTTCCTCATAGGGAGTAAGCCTCCTAGATCTTGGTGAACACTTTATATGTATTATTTAGCAGGGATATTCCTTGGTAATTCTGGGAGTTTAATTTATCTCTTTTTTATGTATGGGGCACATAATAGCTGTTTTCCAGTCCATTGACATGCTCTCCTCCTGCCAGATGTTCAGTATTACTTTACATATTGCTTTGCACAATGCTTTCCCACCATATTTCAGTAGTTCCGCCTGTATCTGATCTTCTCCAGGTGCCCTGTTATATTTTAAAGTCTTAATGGCTTGTATCACTTCCTCCAGTGTGGCTTCTGGTGTTAAGACCTCTGGCCCATAATAAGTTATTTCCACCATTTCTTCTTGTTCTAATCCTTCTACTTCTAGGTTCAGTAACTCTTGGAAGTATTCTGCCCATCTGTCGAGTATTTTATTACTCTCCCGTATCAAATCCTTTCTTTATTTCTACGCATATTTGTTCTGGATCAAATCCCAGCCTTTCCTTCTTTAATCTTTTGGTACATTTCATGTACTTGCTTCTCTTCTAGCTGTTCAATTTCTTCCAATTTTTTCTTTTCTAGTGCTCTTTTCTTCTTTCTGCAAACCCTCTTAGCTACATGGCGCTTCTCATTATATAATTCAGATTTGCTCTAGTTCTTCTCTGAAATAATTTCATTCGTGCTGTGTTACACTCCTCAGTTCTCCACATACATTCTTCATCAAACCAATCTGCCTTCCTTTGAGCCCATACAAAAAACCACCCCATCTGCCTTGAGGATTGCAGTCTTATATTGTTTCCGCATTATTTCTATATGTACATATGATGTGTTGGTATCATTCTTAATCCCCTCTTCTATTTTTGCCTGATGTGCTCTCCATATTCCTTGTGGCTTTAATTTCTTAATGTCAAAACATTTCTGTTTGTGGCCTTTTTGTTTACTGAATAGTGAGATCCTTTCCCTGTACTTAATTCTCACTTGATGATGGTCTGAATTGCAGTCAGCTCCACATTGGTTCCTGACATCCATTATGTCTGATCTGTGTCTCCTGTCAATCAATATATGGTCTATCTGATTTCTAGTTTGTCCATCTGGTGACATCCATGTTTCTTTGTGTATATTTTTGTGTGGAAACCATGTACTGCTGACAGTCATGTTTTTACTTATAGCAAAGTCTACTACCCTAATTCCGTTGTCATTTGATATTTCATGGAGGCTATTTCTTTCTATAGTTGGCTGATAAGCCCATTCTTTTCCTATTTTTGCATTCAAGCCTCCTATTAAGATCTTAACATCATGTTTAGGAGCTTGATCATACTACTGCTCTACTTTTCTATAAAACTCATCATCCTGTTGTTCGTCTGCCTCTTCTGTGGTTGCATGTACATTAATAATTGTTATGTTGAAAAATTTTCCCCTTATTCTTAATATGGACATCCGTTCATTGAGAGAATGATAACAATTGAGCCAGATCTGCATCCATGAAAGTATAATCCACTATAAATATATCACAATATGTACCAATATTAGAGAAGGAAAGTTGCTACTCACCATATAGTGGAGATGCTGAGTCACGATAGGCACAACAAAACTATTCACGCATGTGCAAATGCGACTTGCACACATGTCTGCAGTCTCAGATAACTAAACCACATATCTGAGACTGCAGACATGTGTGCAAGTCGCGTTTGCATGTGTGTGTGTGTGTGTGTGTGTGTGTGTGCGTGCGTGTGTGTCCCCTGCTGACATGTAGGGTACATGTATTCATGAGGTTGTCTCTGTACACGTCCATCCGCTCGATACAATTTTAAGCGAGACTCGCCCGACCAGACAACGTGCTTCTGTACAGAAGCAAATAACCAGAGCCACTTCCTCATCCTCTCAAACCCCGAACCTCTCACAGAAGAACCACAAAAGTGCCCCACTTGTGACAGGATACTTTCCGGGACTGGATCAGATTCTGAATGTGGCTCTCCAGCAGGGATACGACTTCCTCAAATCCTTCCCTGAAATGAGATCCATCCTTCATGAAATCCTCCCCACTCCACCAAGAGTGTCTTTCCGCCGTCCACCTAACCTTCGTAATCTCTTAGTTCATCCCTATGAAATCCCCAAACCACCTTCCCTACCCTCTGGCTCCTACCCTTGTAACCGCCCCCGGTGTAAAACCTGTCCCATGCACCCTCCCACCACCACCTACTCCAGTCCTGTAACCCGGAAGGTGTACACAATCAAAGGCAGAGCCACGTGTGAAAGCACCCACATGATCTACCAACTGACCTGCCTACACTGTGATGCATTCTATGTGGGAATGACCAGCAACAAACTGTCCATTTGCATGAATGGACACAGGCAGACAGTGTTTGTTGGTAATGAGGATCACCCTGTGGCTAAACATGCCTTGGTGCACGACCAGCACATCTTGGCGCAGTGTTACACCGTCCGGGTTATCTGGATACTTCCTACTAACACCAACCTATCCGAACTCCGGAGATGGGAACTTGCTCTTCAATATATCCTCTCTTCCCGTTATCCACCAGGCCTCAATCTCCGCTAATTTCAAATTTCCGCCACTCATACCTCACCTGTCATTCATCAACATCTTTGCCTCTGCACTTCTGCCTCGACTGACATCTCTGCCCAAACTCTTTGTCTTTAAATATGTCTGCTTGTGTCTGTATATGTGTGGATGGATATGTGTGTGTGTGCGAGTGTATACCCGTCCTTTTTTCCCCCTAAGGTAAGTCTTTCCGCTCCCGGGACTGGAATGACTCCTTACCCTCTCCCTTAAAACCCACATCCTTTCGTCTTTCCCTCTCCTTCCCTCTTTCCTGATGAGGCAACAGTTTGTTGCGAAAGCTTGAATTTTGTGTGTATGTTTGCATTCGTTTGTGTGTCTGTCGACCTGCCAGCACTTTCATTTGGTAAGTCACATCATCTTTGTTTTTAGGTGTATGTGTCTGTATATGTGTGGATGGATATGTGTGTGTGTGCGAGTGTATACCCGTCCTTTTTTCCCCCTAAGGTAAATCTTTCCGCTCCCGGGACTGGAATGACTCCTTATCCTCTCCCTTAAAACCCACATCCTTTTGTCTTTCCCTCTCCTTCCCTCTTTCCCGATGAGGCAACAGTTTGTTGCGAAAGCTTGAATTTTGTGTGTATGTTTGTGTTCGTTTGTGTGTCTGTCGACCTGCCAGCACTTTCATTTGGTAAGTCACATCATCTTTGTTTTTAGGTATATTTTTCCTTCGTGGAATGTTTCCTTCTATTATAACCATATATATATACACACACACACACACACACACACACACACACACACACAACAGTTCCACAATACAAAAGAACTCACAAGCTGAAAACTTACAAACGCACTCAACAAACACACACAATGACAACACCACACAGAAAAGAGCCAGATGGTACATCATGACCTACACACATAAACTAACACACAGAGTTGCAAACATCCTAAAGAGACAGAGCTTCAAAATAGCATATAAGCCTGGACAAACCCTTCAATCACACCTAAGCCAGCCAGCTACCAAGAGAGACAAATTCCAACAATCAGGAATATACAAACCTGAATGTCAAAGTTGTGATGCAGTATACATAGGCATGACATGCAAGAATTTTCAAACAAGATACAAAGAACATATCAGATGTTGGAAGTATGAAACAAACCATTCCACATTTGCAGAGCATTTAAAACACTACAACCATCATCCTACAAACATGGAACAAGAAATGAAAATAATGAGAATAAGCAACCATGACAAACATCTTATACAAATGCAAGAAAACTTCCACATCCAGAAAGCCATAGCAGAAAACAAACATGTGATAAATGAACAAACACACATCAGCACAGGCTCCCTACTACACTTAGTAAAGGAAATTATAACATAAAAAAAAATATATGTGCAGCACATCTTAGCACAGTGTTACACCGTCCAGGTTATTTGGATACTTCCCACTAACACCAACCTATCCAAACTCCGGAGATGGGAACTTGCTCTTCAATATATCCTCTCTTCCCGTAATCCACCAGGCCTCAATCTCCGCTAATTTCAAGTTGCCGCCACTCACACCTCACCTGTCATTCAACAACATCTTTGCCTCTGCACTTCCACCTTGACTGACATCTCTACCCAAACTCTTTGCCTCTGTATATGTCTGCTTGTGTCTGTATATGTGTGGATGGATATGTGTGTGTGTGCGAGTGTATACCCGTCCTTTTCTCCCCCTAAGGTAAGTCTTTCCGCTCCCGGGACTGGAATGACTCCTTACCCTCTCCCTTAAAACTCACATCCTTTCGTCTTTCCCTCTCCTTCCCTCTTTCCTGACGAAGCAACCGTTGGTTGTGAAAGCTAGAATTTTGTGTGTATGTTTGTGTGTCTATCGACGTGCCAGCACTTTCGTTTGGTAAGTCACATCATCTTTGTTTTTAGATATAATTCATATATATATATATATATATATATATATATATATATATATATATATATATATATATATATATATATAACAAAGATGATGTGACTTACCAAATGAAAGTGCTGGCACGTCGATAGACACACAAACAAACACAAACATACACACAAAATTCTAGCTTTCACAACCAACGGTTGCTTCGTCAGGAAAGAGGGAAGGAGAGGGAAAGACGAAAGGATGTGAGTTTTAAGGGAGAGGGTAAGGAGTCATTCCAATCCTGGGAATGGAAAGACTTACCTTAGGGGGAAAAAAGGACAGGTATACACTCGCACACACACACATATCCATCCACATATACACAGACACAAGCAGACATTTGTAAAGGCAAAGAGTTTGGGCAGAGATGTCAGTCGAGGCGGAAGTACAGAGGCAAAGATGTTGTTGAAAGACAGGTGAGGTATGAGCGGCGGCAAATTGAAATTAGAAATTAGCGGAGATTGAGGCCTGGCGGATAGCGAGAAGAGAGGATATGTTGAAGGGCAAGTTCCCATCTCTGGAGTTCTGACAGGTTGATGTTAGTGGGAAGTATCCAGATAACCCGGATGATGTAACACTGTGCCAAGATGTGCTGGCCGTGCACCAAGGCATGTTTAGCCACAGGGTGATCCTCATTACCAACAAACATTGTCTGCCTGTGTCCATTCATGCGAATGGACAGTTTGTTGCTGGTCATTCCCACATAGAAGGCTTCACAGTGTAGGCAGGTCAGTTGGTAAATCACGTGGGTGCTTTCACACGTGGCTCTGCCTTTGATAGTGTACACCTTCCGGGTTACAGGACTGGAGTAGGTGGTGGTGGGAGGTTGCATGGGACAGGTTTTACACTGGGGGCGGTTACAAGGGTAGCAGACAGAGGGTAGGGAAGGTGGTTTGGGGATTTCATAGGGATGAACTTAGAGGTTACGAAGGTTAGGTGGACGGCGGAATGACACTCTAGGTGGAGTGGGGAGGATTTCATGAAGGATGGATCTCATTTCAGGGCAGGATTTGAGGAAGTCGTATCCCTGCTGGAGAGCCTCATTCAGAATCTGATCCAGTCCTGGAAAGTATCCTGTCACAAGTGGGGCACTTTTGGGGTTCTTCTGTGGGAGGTTCCGGGTTTGAGGAGATGAGGAAGTGGCTCTGGTTATTTGCTTCTGTACCAGGCCGGGAGGGTAGTTACGGGATGCGAAAGCTGTTTTCAGGTTGTTGGTGTAATGGTTCAATGATTCCGGACTGGAGCAGATTCATTTGCCACGAAGACCTAGGCTGTAGGGAAGGGACCGTTTGATGTGGAATGGGTGGTAGCTGTCATAATGGAGGTACTGTTGCTTGTTGGTGGGTTTGATGTGGACGGACGTGTGAAGCTGGCCATTGGACAGGTGGAGGTCAACGTCAAGGAAAGTGGCATGGGATTTAGAATAGGACCAGGTGAATCTGATGGAACCAAAGGAGTTGAGATGTGGAACTGACAAAAATTGTTTCTGTAAACATTTTGAAATACCCATTTGTGAAATGTGAACATCAATATTTCAGAGCCATTGTCAAATTTAGAAAATGGAGAAGGAGAATGCTAACTGCGCTTGTGAGGGGGGACGTGTGTGAGTGTGTGTGTGTGTGTGTGTGTGTGTGTGTGTGTGTGTGTGAGAGAGAGAGAGAGAGAGAGAGAGAGAGAGAGAGAGAGAGAGAGAGAGAGAGAGATAGAGAGAGAGAGAGAGAGAGTGTGTAGGTAGTGAGGGTACACAAGAGAAGCAGGATATGGGGAGTGGGGAGGATAGCAGTGTACGGTTGGCAGAAGATGGTAAGCCGCTAGTTGCAGCATCTGGAGGCTATGCTGGGCTGTAGCGGGGAGGAGAGAAAAGTAGAGAAGGGGAAAGGATTCTGTTAGTGCACCAGCGTATAGGCCTGGAGTGGGAGCGAGGAAGGAGATAGAGGCAGGCGAAAGACAGGAAATAGGGAAGGTTGAGGTCAGCAGGCTGGTGTGTGTGGAAATAATCAAGTCAGTGAAGCAATCATTGAATTTAAGCATATGATGTTGGGTAGTATGATCAACTGGGTGATCCAGCTGTCTCTTGGCCAGTTTAGTCATAGCCATTCATGTGGACACACAACTTGTTGGCAGTCCTGACCATGTAGAATGCAACAAAGTGGTTGCAGATAACTTGGTAGGTCACACGGCTGCTTTTATATTTGTCCCTGCGTTTGATCGGATGGGAGATGTCTGTGACAGGACTGGAGGAGATAGTAATATGGGAGAGGTTTTCCATCTATTGCAGGATAAGCCCCATGGGGCACCTGGTTTGGAACAAGTGTGGAATAAGGGCAGACAAGGATGTTGTGTAAGTTGGTTAAGCACTGGAATATGTATCATTAATGCATCATTAATGAACACTGATAATGACAGGAAAATTGTTATGAACTGTCATTAATGCAATAGAAATCATTCACTATTAGCATTTTTAGATCATGTGGTTGGTGGCTGCCTTAGTCTTACATCAATATTTATGTCACCAAGAATATACATCCTGTTCTCAGACCATTTTGCAAAAAAGGTCAGTTTTCTCCAAGGACTGTGCAAATGCTTTAATATTAGTGTATGGCATACAATACAAAAATATAGTTATGATTTTTAATGTGGTCTCTAACAGTGTAGCTGCTTCCAGTGCACTTTCCATGCTTTTTATCACACACACTAAGGACACTGTACTGCACAAGCACTGTAAGCCCACCAACTTGATTTATGAGGTCTCTTTCATGATGTCTCACCAGTAGCATGTCATTCTGAAAATCTTGTTGAATACAAGATGGTGTTTACTCAAAAATGTACATGGCACCATGAGTCCGATGGCAGAGTTCATCATTTGAAAAACGGCTTGGTTGAATTTTGCTACCCAGGATAGACTATAATTGTTAATAATAACTTGGTTTCTAAAAAGTGTATTGATCTAGGACTTTGGAAAAGTACACTCCTGGAAATTGAAATAAGAACACCGTGAATTCATTGTCCCAGGAAGGGGAAACTTTATTGACACATTCCTGGGGTCAGATACATCACATGATCACACTGACAGAACCACAGGCACATAGACACAGGCAACAGAGCATGCACAATGTCGGCACTAGTACAGTGTATATCCACCTTTCGCAGCAATGCAGGCTGCTATTCTCCCATGGAGACGATCGTAGAGATGCTGGATGTAGTCCTGTGGAACGGCTTGCAATGCCATTTCCACCTGGCGCCTCAGTTGGACCAGCGTTCGTGCTATACGTGCAGACCGCGTGAGACGACGCTTCATCCAGTCCCAAACATGCTCAATGGGGGACAGATCCGGAGATCTTGCTGGCTAGGGTAGTTGACTTACACCTTCTAGAGCACGTTGGGTGGCACGGGATACATGCGGATGTGCATTGTCCTGATGGAACAGCAAGTTCCCTTGCTGGTCTAGGAATGGTAGAACAATGGGTTCGATGACGGTTTGGATGTACCGTGCACTATTCAGTGTCCCCTCGACGATCACCAGTGGTGTACGGCCAGTGTAGGAGATCGCTCCCCACACCATGATGCCGGGTGTTGGCCCTGTGTGCCTCGGTCGTATGCAGTCCTGATTGTGGCGCTCACCTGCACGGCGCCAAACACGCATACGACCATCATTGGCACCAAAGCAGAAGCGACCCTCATCGCTGAAGACGACACGTCTCCATTCGTCCCTCCATTCACGCCTGTCGCGACACCACTGGAGGCGGGCTGCACGATGTTGGGGCGTGAGCGGAAGACGGTCTAACGGTGTGCGGGACCGTAGCCGAGCTTCATGGAGACCGTTGCGAATGGTCCTCGCCGATACCCCAGGAGCAACAGTGTCCCTAATTTGCTGGGAAGTGGCGGTGCGGTCCCCTACGGCACTGCGTAGGATCCTACGGTCTTGGCGTGCATCCGTGCGTCGCTGCGGTCCGGTCCCAGGTCGACGGGCACGTGCACCTTCCGCCGACCACTGGCGACAACATCGATGTACTGTGGAGACCTCACGCCCCACGTGTTGAGCAATTCGGCGGTACGTCCTCCCGGCCTCCCGCATGCCCACTATACGCCCTCGCTCAAAGTCCGTCAACTGCACATACGGTTCACGTCCACGCTGTCGCGGCATGCTACCAGTGTTAAAGACTGTGATGGAGCTCCGTATGCCACGGCAAACTGGCTGACA
Organism: Schistocerca cancellata; assembly: GCF_023864275.1. Classification (NCBI taxonomy): domain Eukaryota; kingdom Metazoa; phylum Arthropoda; class Insecta; order Orthoptera; family Acrididae; genus Schistocerca; species Schistocerca cancellata. The sequence continues at coordinate 14,948,085 of NC_064631.1, read as the reverse complement.
CTGACGGCGGCGGTGCACAAATGCTGCGCAGCTAGCGCCATTCGACGGCCAACACTGTGGTTCCTGGTGTGTCCGCTGTGCCGTGCGTGTGATCATTGCTTGTACAGCCCTCTCGCAGTGTCTGGAGCAAGTATGGTGGGTCTGACACACCGGTGTCAATGTGTTCTTTTTTCCATTTCCAGGAGTGTATATGGAATCATTTTGTACGTCTGTATTGGCAAATAACCTGTATTTGGGTACAAGCACAATATTGAACATCATGGTAAATTATGCAAAAAGCATAATTAATGGCTGAATCGGGTAATGAAGGAAGCCACCTTGTGCATAAAAATGTGAGTAACGAAGTATAGCAGTCAAATGTGAAATCTAACAAGCACAGACTCAAAATCTGCAGTGTACAATATAGCTACTTCTGAGTTTGATGATAATTATCTTGAAAGTAATTGTTTTTACAAGATTTTTACTATGTGAATTAACTCTATTTTTGAACATAATCTCCTTCACTGCGACTGTCTTACGCCACCTTACTGGGAGGGCCAGTATTCACACATGGTAACACTCTACTGGCTGAAGCTGGAGCAAACGCCTTGCTGCGTCAACAACCTCCCCATCGTCCACGTACTGCTTACAGCGAAGTGTGTCCTTCGTTGGGCCTGAAAGCTGAAAGCCAGAAGAGGCAATATCCGGTCTGTAGGGTGGATGAGAAAGAACAGTCCAGTCGTTTCTTCAGTTTCCTGAGTTCCTCTCAGGTCTGTGTGAGGCCTTACGTTGTCATGGAGGAGGAAAAGTTTGTTTGCATTTTCGTTGCTACGAACATGCTGAAGTCGTTTCTTCAGTTTCCTGAGGGTGGCACATCAGAGTTGATCGTTGCATCGTGAATGAGGACAGCAAACAGAAACACTCCTTCAGAGTCTTAGAAAAACGTCGCCACGAGTTTACTGGCTGAGGGTGCGGTTCTGAACTTTTTCTTCGTAGGAGAGGTGGTCTGCCTGCACTCCACGGATTGCTGTTTCTGTCCGGTTCGAAGTGATGAGCTGACGTTTCATTGCTGGTGACGACGTGACAAAAAGTTGTCACAACTAGCTTCGTAACGCGCAGTCAGTTCAGCACAAATGGTCCTTCGTTGTTCTTTATGGTGCTGTGTTAGGCTGTAAGGAACCCAGAGGGCTCACTCCTTTGAGTGCTACAACTCGTGGACGAGTGTGTCTGCGCTACCAACAGACACGTCCAGCTGTGCACCGACGTGTTTGATCAGGACCCGTCGATCGCCTCGAATGGGGGTGTCCGCACATTCTATCATCGGAGGAGTCGGAACAGTGGTGGCCCAGTGACATGGTGCATTGTCGTCCGTAAACATTCCACCATTGTTTGGGAACATTAAGTTTATCAGTGGCTGCTAACGGTCTGCAAATAGCCGAACCCATTTTCAGTCAACAATCGGTCCAGATGGTGCAGAGCAGTGTGCGATTTGCAGGGGGGGATGGGGGGATTCCCCCCCCCCCCCCGCCCCCCTCTGCATCAGACCATCCCCTCCTCTGGTTTTAGTTTATGCATCCCAACCTGGGATGTTTATTTCCCACGCGGTGGGTAAAACTTTACATATAATTTAAATTTGTGGAGCCGAACACTGAAAGTTTTTAATACAGTCTTACTATTAATACTATTAATATGTTTGCTTATTAATTTTGAAAAAGTGTTATGTAGTAGTTAAGCATTTCAAAACACTTAGAACTAAATCATCATTCTCATGTTGTCATTGTTGCTTTCGTCTAAGGTGCGTCATCCGTTTACTTGAGAGCTTGCGAAGGAAGTAGTGTGGCAGTCATACCGCAGCAGTCGTACCGCAGAGTTGGGTGAGCTGGGGGCTGAAAGTCCCACCCAGTGCCCTGACACATATGGTGGTGAGTGGCCCGGTACCTGTGCGAACATTTACCGTTAGGCCAGCTTTTGGCAACGGTATGGCGCAGAATAATGCACCTGGGACGAAAGCACACATTACTAAATAACGCACCATCGTCTGCTTCTAGTTCCTAGGATACTATTTCGTGGACCTTCTTTAAATACTCTTCTCTTCCACCATCGTTTTCGCTTCCTTTGGTTTTCATTGCCCTTGTTAGCTGCATGTGCAAGTACCAAGTAGGCCGCCGCCGCGATACTTTATCATCCTTTATACTGCAAGACCGACACACGTGTGGCACAAATTCTGTTGCTTTGGTATAAATTAACCCGCCGCATGCAACATACGCCGCAAGATGTTGCCTGTTGTAGCATGCTACAAGACGACGCACGCCACATTTCTGTAGAATGCCACAATGTTGCAAGACGTCGACCCAGCGTAAACGAGGCTTAGGGCCAGGTCTGTATTGTATGGTGGATGTGATGAGTTGCGTACGAAACTAAAACCTGCAATCAGATCCAAAGGTCGTGGAAAACTGTGAAGAGGTGTCATCCTGCAGCAAGATAACGCTCGCCCACATTCTGCCAAACGGACAGCCGACGCAATAAAGGAGTTGAGATTCGAGGTGCTGGAAGATCCACCATACAGTACAGATCTGGCTCCAAGTGATTTTCACATGTTTGGACCCTTAACGGAAGCATTACAGGGAAGAAGATTTGAAAGTGATGAAGACGTCATTGCTGCGGTGCAAAATTGGTTACAGATGTAACCGTAAAACGTCGTGAAAACTGCATTGAAGTCCAGGGAGGTTACGTAGAAAAATAACGTGTGTTCAGTTTTCTGTCATCAGAATAAGTACAGCTTATCACAAATGTGCCTTTACGTTTTGAATTCCCGTCGTATACCTGTATGTAGATGATTTTGTAAATAAGCTTTACCTGCAATGTACTTTTAAAGATGTAACAAGGGATGGCTTTTCTGATAGTGCATACTAGTGAATAGTGAGTTTCGGCATTAACATCTATTTATAAATAACTGTTTAACAATGGGTAGCGGCACGGTCCAAGCTAGTAATATATATAATTGTACTAACCCCCAAGACATCCCCCCCACTGGTAAAAGCACAAATCGCACACTGGTGCAGAGGACCCATGTATACACTATTACGTCTCCTTGCTCGTCGTCAGATAGGGGGCGTCTAGGAAACCTGCTTATTCGGATCGCTAGATGACATTCAGACAAATCGTATAAATGAGTTTTATTACAAAATGAAAATAGACAATACTTAACTACACAGATATGTCACAAGCAAAGGGCGACATACAAAATAGTGAAGTTTCTTCAATATTATACAATTCCAAGTCTGTGCTACATAGTACTAGTAGCTAGTGTCGATGCTGCTGCAGAACTCGCTAATCTTGAACCTCCTATTCAACTGCGTGCCACCAGCTGGGCGCGCCACGTATGTCCTCGTGTACTGGGGAGGGGTCGGTCAGTGTGTGTTTGGCTGACGTCTTCTCACAGCCCTCTCTTCTCTATCGTTCCCGACTGGCGTGCCGGCGCTTGACTTTACACCGTAACAAACACAGTCTACAACCTTTATTGAGCCACTGCCAGCTTACACAATGCCTTTTTGACGACTTGGATCCATGGCTTCATGGGGTCTGTGCCATACTTGCATCCTACCATTAGCTCTTTCCAATTGAAATTGGGACTCATCTGGCCAGGCCACAGTTTTCCAGGAATCTAGGGTCCACCCCAAATAGTCACGAGTCCATCCGGAAAGGATTTGCCATGCATCTAGCTCAAAGTACAATGCATTCAGTTTCCAGTAATTCCCGTCATGCGGCCATAATAACGTCAGAAACATTTCAAATGAATCATCTGTGTACAAATGGCTGCTCTGGCAATGCACTACCCTTTTATACTTTGTGTACGTGATACTAAAGTCATCTGTATACGTTCATATTGCTAACCCATGACTTTTGTCACCTCAATGTATCTTGGCTAGGATAATGCGTGCACTATGCTGTTCACAGTAGCTTACCCGAATTCCTATTTTCTTACTGATTGTTAAACCCACTCCTGCATCACACATATTTGACTTTGTATTTACAATCCTGACCAGAAGTTCTGTTCCTCCTGCCACTGAACCTCACGAATTCCCTCTATATCTATCTTCAACCTAACGATTTCCCTTTATAAATTTTCTAACCTACCTGCCAGATCAAGGGGTCTAACTTTGCACACTCTAATTCGTAGAAAGCTAGTTTTGTTTCTCCTACCGACGTGAAGTAATAACTTCGCTAATCTGATGCTCGAGCAGTAATAGCTGGCTGCTAAGCGGCAGGTAACTCATAACGGTCGAGGCCAATACTGAAGTGTACGCTCAGACTACGAATGTTAATAAAATATCGATATATTGAAATAATTTTCCAAAAATAACGATATTTATAGGTGGTAATTTTACTCCGATATATAGATATTGAAGTGGCAAAATCGAGTCCCGGTATTTTTATTTTATGTTATACTTTTTTCGCAGTTTTTGCTAAATATTTGAAACTGATCTTTTGAAATCGTAGTAAAACATGGTTTTGCTTTAACTATGTGAAGGAGTAGTCGAATTAAGTCAGGTGATGCTGAGGGAATTAGATTACGAAATGAGACACTTAAAGTAGTAAATGAGTTTTGCTATTTGGGGAGCAAAATAACTGATGATGGTCGAAGTAAGAGGATATAAAACGTAGACTGGCAATGGCTAGGAAAGCGTTTCTGAAGAAGAGAAATTTGTTAACATCGAGTATTGATTTAAGTGTCAGGAAGTCATTTCTGAAAGTATTTGTATGGAGTGTAGCCATGTATGGAAGTGAAACATGGACGATAAATAGTTTGGACAAGAAGAGAATAGACGCTTTTGAAATGTGGTGCTACAGAAGAATGCTGAAGATTAGATGGGTAGATCACATAACTAATGAGGAAGTATTGAATAGGATTGGGGAGAAGAGAAGTTTGTGGCACAACTTGACTAGAAGAAGGGATCGGTTGGTAGGACATGTTCTGAGGCATCAAAGGATCACCAATTTAGTATCGGAGGGCAGTGTGGAGGGTAAAAATCGTAGAAGGAGACCAAAAGATGAATACACTAAGCAGATTCAGAAGGATGTAGGTTGCAGTAGGTACTGGGAGATGAAGAAGCTTGCACAGGATAGAGCAGCATGGGGAGCTGCATCAAACCAGTCTCAGGACTGAAGACCACAACAACAACAACATGTGAAGGAGTTTTATTAGGTTTTGAGGCTTCACTACGTTCAGTCTTCCTCTTCGATTGTGTGAAGCAAGTATAGGTGGCACAACAACAAGAAGTCCGATTGCTCTGGTGGGGTGGAGGTGTGAGTGGAATAACAAGATATGCGATGTAAAAAAATAGCACAACACTCTTGTTAAAAACAATTTGTTATTTGTTCACATCGGAAATCTTCAACAATAGTTGCTACAAATGATGAACAAAAATCTAAATACAAAGACTGGTCTTGAGGTGGGCGGAGACGTGTGAGGGGATATGCTGACGTAATCGGCGCTTCCAAAACAAACTGCAACGTTTAGCTTCACCACGTAATTTTGACACTACAACTGGTAGATCGCAGACGTTTGCGGAAATGAAAAAACAGGGAACTCGACATGAAGTGTTCCGGACGAATCCGATAAGCGAGGAAACCGAACGACGTACTCATGGGACACCTGTCATTGTCACTTACAAGCCGTTGCCATTGTTAGCAAAGTGTTTATTGCCCAGCTTGAGCGTGCATAGTTTTCCTTCCAATTCTTGCTCTAAGGGGTGATAAGCAGGCTGCTAGGTTACTGATGTACAGAATATCTAATAACAAATCAATACTTAAATATACAGCTCTAAGACCGGCAGTATGTTACAATGTACTGCTGATATATTTAGTGGCCGGTACATCAGTATTTTTTCCGTCGATATATCGATACTTTTTCCGATGTACTAAATGCCGACACGACGCTTCTTTTTTTTTTAAAAAAAGTATCGATAAATCAGATTCCCGTTATTTTTAAAAATACCACCAGTCCTAGCTCAGACACGTCGTAGCCTGTGACGTTAGTAGGCCGGCTAGCGTGACCCGCTAGGCCGAGGCTCAAGTTTAGATTTCGGCGAATGCAGACGACGTCTCAGATATAAATATGCAATCACTTCCTTTTTGTATAGATTTGGTCCCTATAAATAACACAGTAACCTAGAAAAGCTAATTTCTCGCAGTATTACGCCGACTTTATGTCGGAATTACGCATTTTATTCTCGTTTCCTTGCAACGATGAACTTTTCAATAACTCACATGTGCTTCATAGCAGTATATTATGACGTTTCTTACCTGAGATTTGGAGATACAAGTTCAGCAAACAATTTTGTGAGGTGCTTACTAACATTATTTGCAGACTTGCAATTATTTCAGTCTGTTATTTGAAATGTATTATCATGTTCCTTCCACTATAAATGACAAACTAATATAAAAGTTTCTGACAGCTGCAACATATCTTTCACACCTTTATATATGAGGATGGCATAATAACAATAATTTTAACGAACGTTTTTTGTGTATTGCTCATTAGTATGTTAGATTCATTTTTAAATCACAGGTCATACACAGTCTACACATCTTTCTGAGTCAGAATGAACTGGGGCCTTGCTGTAAGAAGTATGACTGAAATTTATCAGTGCATTAAAGTTTATTTCATAGTGGCCACCTCTTCCTTGCCAGTACTAATCAGAGCATTTAAGGACTGAGGTTATAGGTAAGAAAGAAGTTTCATAATTTTGTGTCAAAAGTTATGTAATGTCTTTAATTTTCTATTAACTCCCTCCTTCTTGGAACGTATTAAATGATAATTTTGGAGTTTGGCATAATTATTTAACAATATGTTACACATAATGGAAACCAGCTTTTTGTAGATATCAGTAAGTGGTCTTCCACAGAGACATGAATCTGTTAGGAAATCAGTATTGAATCTGAACACTGAGATGTAACCCTCTTCCTTGCTGGATTTGTAGTTGCTGTTGCAACCAGGAACACATTTTTCTGGCATCTGCAAATAGAATGATGCATTAATTGCTAACATCTTAAACCAAAATACTATTATATAAAAATAGCAAATGAGAATTTGAGTGGATTGGTTTTTTCTACTGCTTGGACATCGCGAAACACAAGTCTACAAATAGATTCAAATGTGTAGAAATATTCATTATGTTAACACAAAATCACTTAGGAGACGATTCTGATACTAAACTTATAAATTCAAAACTTTATTTTCAAATTATATCTAGAATAATGTAGAACTTTTGTTGCAATTGTGTAGACGAAAGTCGATCACGTAGCACACTTGCACATATACATGTAAAAACACTACAAACTTCACAGAATTGTATACTTACAATGTGTTATATCTTCGACTGTAGTCACGACTACTTGCTATAATTTTTGCAGAGTCCAGTATAGCATAATTACACTGTAACGTCGGATAAAACAGACACCGCGAAAGTACGTAAATAACTGCTTCCGTTCGCTACCTTATAGCCACAGCCATGCGGTAGGCCTTAACGTAACGTTGCCACATTTCAGTCCTCCGGCCTCTAATAATACAGGCGGCCGTGGCTGTCCCCCCCCCCCCCCACCCCCCCCCCCCCCGCCGTGAGGGCGCTTGTCCCAGCGCAATGCACGAGACTCTCGCCAAACGCGACCCGCGGCCTCGCCGACGTAAGTGAAAGTGGCGGAGAAAGGGCTCGAAATGGGACAATTGCTGGCTAGGACCAGTGTCGCAGCAGTGCACCGCTATCAGTGACGGTCATAAAAGGGCTTAGTGACTTAAAGGTTATCAAAGTAGAGGAAGAAAAGTTTCCAAGTCAAGTGCAGAGCGTTGCAAAAAAGTTAACTGAATTAGAGACTTCTTCGGGATGGGACGGTCCTCTCGAGGGTCGAAACAACGATAAATTGTCTACTCATGGGGATCTCAGTTTCAGTTTTGTAAATAGCTTAATTTGACTGAAATTGTTTTGTTTTCGTAAGTAGGTATTCATTGCTTCAAGATATTGTTTGTTTTCATGTAAATAATTTGAGTGTTGATAAATTTTAGCAAAGGTGTTTTCAATTTCTTTCATGTTTGTATCTTATTATTGTCAGCAATTTGTGGAACTCGAAGGATACTGTACCCGTAATTACGCGTTTATGACCTGTGAGATCGCTTTGTGCGGGCGTTGTAGGGCAGAGGCGGTGTGTTTACATTTCGCGGCGTGCAGCTGCAGCTGTAGTGGTTCGTATGCCTGCGAGAGTGGAAGCTGTCATCAATGCTAACGGTGGGCCAACACCATATTGATTCCCAGCATTACCGATGGAGGGCGCCACGGGCTTGTAAATTTTTTTCAGCCAGGTGTCTGGATACTTTTGATTACATAGTGTACCTACCACGGAAGGCCACCGCACCGGTGAGCCGCGCTGGGCATAGCGGCTACAAGGTCAGTGTTCACCACGGAGGTCCAGGTGCTCAATACCCACACCCAGTACCACGAGATACTGGCTTGAGCGACTAATATGAACTGTTGAAATGCAATAACGGGTTTCTGGTGCTTTGTTTCACTCTCGTCCACTATTCTCTATAGAGAACACACACTCCCTTTACACGTAAAGTACTGACAAAGTAGTCTGTGCACTGTAGTTAGTGGCTTTCAACGGTGTTTCGTGCTGTGTCTGGAGGAATAAAGGATGAATAAACTTCCAAAAACTTCCACTCCCTGTATTTCATAAAGCTGTTTGTGTGTTGTAATCATTTACTAAATTTAGTAAAATCATCAGAATGTGTGCTGCTTGGAAGAAAATATAAATATTTTCATAAAAGGCGAAGAAGTCGTAATTAAACAAGGTAAAGTAATTGCCGTGGTAATTTATAGTAACATGAAGGTAGTAGAACATTAAGTTCACTTTGTGTGAGTAAATCCCACAATGAATGTAAGAAAATTGAGACTAAGAAGGAATTGTTCGAGGTCCGCAGGTTAAGAGAATATCTGAACTAGCCACAGACAAAGAGTGTTCACGAATGTAAACAATGTGTCATTATCAAATTTTGGCCATTAAAACTGGAACGCCAGAAGGGATGACAGATAATGAGATTTAACTTATTGTGTGTATCCGATGAACACTGAGGTAACGAAAGTCGTGGGATAGCAACATGCACATATACAGATGGCGTTAGTGCCGCGTACACAAGGTATAAAAGCAGAGCTCTCGCTTGTACTCAAATGCTGATGACACCGCCTTCCTTGCTCTCTATCCTACCCTTCAACGGTCTCAACGTACCCTCCAAACCCACCTTAACCACTTCACCACTTGGTGTAACCAGTGGTTCCTCCGTCTCAACCCCTCCAAAACCCAGGCAATCGTCATAGGCCGCACCACTCGCTCCTTTCGCCTCCATGATTTCTACCTCACCCTTTATAGTCGTCCTAGCCAACTCACCCCCACCCTGAAATACCTTGGCCTCACCCTCGACCGACACCTCACCTGGACCCCTCATCTCCTGACCATCCAGCAGAAAGCCCATTCCCGCCTCCGCCTTCTGAAACTCCTGTCTGGCCGGACATGGGGATTGCATCCTTCTACCATCCTCCACACCTACAAATCCCTCATCCGTCCTATCCTCTGTTATGCCAGTGTTGCCTGGATCTCCGCCCCCACCCGCTTTTACAAGGCCCTCCAAATCCTTGAACGCCATGCGCTCCGCCTTGCCTTCCGTATCCGCCTTCCTTCCCCCACACGGCTCCTGTATGAACTGATCCCCTTCCCCCACCTCCTCCTGTTCCTCCAACATCTCCGCATCCTTTACATTGTTCGCAGGCTTGATCCCCCCCACCCTCTGGTTTCCTCCTTCCTCTCCACCCCCCGCCCGTTGCCACGCCTCTATCGCTGTATCCCTCCCTCTCTCCACCTCCACACCCTCCATCTCCTTCATCAGGGCAATTGCCAACGCCTCCCCCTCCCGGATGACGAACTTCGCCGTGACATCTACCCTTCCTTCCAACTATAACCTGGCCTTGTTCTCCCCCCCACCCCAGGGCCCCCTTTTCCTCTTTCCTCCTTCTCCCAGAGCGGATTTTCCTCCGTCCCCCCTCCCCTGAGACCCTGCACCCCATACTTGCCTCTCTCCTTCCCACATCCCTCCCTACCTGGCCCTCTTCCGCGCGCCCCCTGCTCACCTCCCCCATCTCTTCCCCTCCCTCCCTTCTTGAGGTCTCCCTCATCTCCTAGCGCCTGGCAGATCCTCTGTATTGATCATCATCGGTGTGCCACGTCAGTGTTGTGTTTAGTGCTGTTTCTCGTGTGCGTCAAGAGATGTGATTTTAATTGTGTCCTGCCTTGAGGTTCGCCGTCAGTGTTACGTTATGTGCTATGCCATCCGTCACTACCTTTATGCTGCAGTCATACTGTGCCTTGTGTTCTTTTAACAATCGCAGTGTGTGGCTTTTTGTATGTGCTACTTTTAAACAGTTTTTTATCTCCATTTTACAGTCACCCCGTTTTTTTGTCTATTGCCTTCCATGCTGTTCCCCCTTTTTTATATCTATGTTCACCTTATTCTCTCCTTTGCTGTTTTTAAATGTCTTCTATTGTTTTGTTCTGTCTTTCGGCTGAAGAGCACCGCCTATGCTGCTGCCAGCCCGCCCCGATGGGGAATTGAAACACAATAAAGGAAAAAAAAAAAAAAAAATTGTACTCAAGTGATTCATGTGAAAAGGTTTTTGCGACGTGATTGTGGCCACACGGCGGGAATCAAAAGATTTTGATCGCGGACTAGTAGTTGCAGCTAGACGCGTGGGACACTCCATTTCGGAAGTAACAAATTTCAGTCGCCACCCACCGCCACGGACAAAGCAGTGGCCGACGGCCTTCACTTGGCGAGCGAGAGCAGCGGAGTTTGCGTAGAGTCGTCAGAGCTAACAGGCGAGCAACACTGCGTGAAGTAACCACAGAAATGTGTGTGGAGTAGACTCGGCCACTGTTTCTATGTTTCGATACAGTGTATCGATACCTGGAACTGTTTCAGTGTTTCAGAACGGCTATGGTTCACTGTTTAGAAACAGTGGTGTTTCATTCCGCCCCTGTCTCGGATCTCGAGCCAGACACAGAAACTGTATCGTTGTTTCAAAATAAGGCTGTTTCAGTCCACCTGCGCCTGGAACGGACTAATTGTATCGAAACAGTGATGTTTCATTCCGCTCTGTGTCGGACGAGATTCGGGCTCGGCACAGGTACTGAAACACAACATACCACTTCGTGAAACAGTTTCAAGAGTGTCGAAATCTTTTGACAAGCAATAGCATGAAGCTTAAGATATCCGAAAATAAAGCTTCGTTTCTAGCTGACTGTCCTATTCCGAAATGGCGTTACATCTGCTTTATAAACACTAACCAAACAATAAAACAACGCATACTATTCACATTCAAAATAATAAATATGTGAAAATTATTTAGTTAAACTACACTTTTTTTATAACATACGCTTCTCTGTTCATGTACAGTAATCATATTAAGAAACGCAAGTAAGACTACAACATTTTAAATAAAAAAAGGCGCAGAGTGACAGTTATTAGACATGTACATAAATTTGATGTAGGTATAATTGCAAGCAATCTGTTTGACATATCACTGATAGTGTAATGGTGAACGGGAAGCATCGTAAATTTATAGTAACGGTTCGTAACACCTTGAAACACAAAATTTTTTTTCTGTTATATTTTATTATTTATTGGAATTATTTGGCGTTATTTGTGAGTCTATAGTCACTGTGTCTATTATCCACAATGATTCCCTTTGTGTGCATGGAAATTAGCAGGATGGGTATATTAGCCATACTAACGGCATGTGGGAATCCCAGTAGCATATCTGTTGTTTCTGCAGTTTGCTCCCACCTCCAGTTCCGCTCATGGTGGTTCTTCTGCCTTCAGCTAAGGCTTTCCTCAGCCAATTGAAAAGTATGAAAGTCACATGACACAAAACCAGCGCATTTGCTGCAGGAAATACGAAACTGCCAAGACGCCTAAGTGATAGTTTCATACTTTTTGCGATGTGATTAGAGCTCTCGCACCTCATTTGTGTTTATATGGACATACTTACACAGTAGACATTCAAGATGATAAAATGATTAGATTACAAAACACAAACTGTTTCACTGTTTCGAAACACCGTATCGAAACATTACATTGTACTGTTTCATTTGTTTCGAAACATTTACGTGTTTCAGTTTGCGCATCTCTAGTGTGGAACGTACGACGAACGTATCCGTTTTAACAATGCAGCTAAAGTTGAGGTTAATGGGCTGTGGCAGCAGACGACCTACGCGAGTGCTTATGTTAATAGCACGACATCGCCTGCAGCGCCGCTCCTGGGTTCGTGAGCATATCGATTAGACCCCAGACAACTGCAAAACCGTCGCCTGGTGAGAGAAGTTTCGATATCATTTGGTAAGAGGTGGTGGTAGGATTCGGGTGTGGCGCAGACCCTACGGAAGCCGTGGACCCAAGTTGTCAATCCGGCACTGTGCAAACTGATGATGATTCCATAATGGTGTAGGCTGTGTTCACATAGATCATTAATTGAAGAGGTTCATGTTCGGCTTGTCGGATCGCATTTGTAGCCATTCGTGAACTTCATCCTCCCAAACAACGATGGAATTCTTGTGGACGATAATGCGTCCTGTCATGGGGCCACAGCTGTTCGCAACTGGTTTGAAGAACATTCTGAAGAGTCTGAGCGAACGAAGGATTTGGCCGCTCAGATCGCCAGACGTGATCCCCTTCGAACACTTATGTGACATAATCTACAGGTCAGATGGTGCACAAAATGCAACACCTGCAACAGTTTCGCTATTACGGGCGGCTATAGAGGCAGCACGGCTCAATATTTACGCAGTCGACTTCTAACGACTTGAGTCCCTGCCGGGTTGTGTTGCTGCACTATGCCGGGCAAAAGGAGGTTCCACACGATATTAGGAGGTATCCCGTGACATTTATCACCTCAGTATAACGTATGAACCTCCACGCACAAAGAGTAATCAGGAATGTAAAACGTGCGTTATATGTAGATGGTACACGGAATTGGCCCTCAAAACTGAAACCCCAAAAGGGACTCAAACAATGAAATTATAGGTATAATTCACGACCAAATATGTTCGCGATTTGTGTTTACAGAGAGTGACAGATTCCATACCCACAGCTGCGGCCTCTGGCAGCAACAATGCCCCCCTAGCGTTTGAGCATCGTGCAGAATCCAGCTGGGATGAGAGGTGCTGGTTCGTCTTTCGTGTTGCTTCCGCTGCTGGAGAGTGGCCGGATGCCAATCGCTGTCCAGTGCACGACCAGATCTTAGAAACAGGGAGGAGGTGCTTGTCAGGGTGACAGCTGGACACGCACTGTATGAGGGTAGGTCAGGACGGCACGGCCAGCATGCGGTCTTGCAATATCCTCTTTAAAGGTAACGCCACGGACACCTCGAAGATAGAGCACAGCCACCTGACTTCACACGTCAAAAATTTGGCACCTGCTGTCCAAATTACCGGCTATGTGAACGAGAGGCAACCGTGTAGTGCAACTAATGGCCTCTCCTACCATCCCAACAGAGAATGACCCCGTATGACGACGGAAAATGCAGTGTGGCAACTTTCCTTCTCCCCAGAGAGCCTCCACACAGTAACATCTCCATCGTGATGTTGTAAGCAGAACCCAGGACTCGTCTGAAAATACGACGAGCTGCCACTCTCGCTGTCGTGTCCCGAAGTTTTGGACTGACAAGGGCTTACCTCGATCGGTGCAGTCGAAAAGCGACCTGAGCGTGGGCAGCTCGCAGGTCTCCACCCTATAAAGAACTGGTGTTTCACGGACATGGAACTCGGCGTAACTCTCAAGAGAGCTTAAGACAAAGTAAAATTCTAAGTAACCAAAATGTAATGGAAGTGTTCTCCTGGCACTACTCAATAGATGTACTCTAACTCAATGTCTATTACTACGGTATGCAGCCTATGCAGCTCTATTAGTCAGCTGCCTGCGATCTCGCGGTCTCGTGCCTATCTTGCCCTGCCCATACTGCTGCTCTTCAGACAGTCCCTCAGGTATTCTAAGTCTGGAGCCTGGCGACGACCGACACGCACTACTGCCAGACTGTGTGTGTGTGTGTGTGTGTGTGTGTCCCGCTTTATATTGCTACTCCAATATCTGGTAGGTTCTCGCGGATGCACGTAGTGCATGTGTGTGAACATTACCATATTAGCTAAAACATGAGCTGCTTACCTGCGGTCCCGCGTTCGATACGCGACCCTGGCCACACTCCGCCCCTTTTGTGTAGAGATGGGGGATCCGCTCTTGAACTAATTCATAGAGTTGAATCTTTCAAAGGAGTGAACAATCAGTGATTCAGAAAAAAGGAACGGTAGCTCCAAACGTTTCCCACGGCAGAGAGAGAGAGAGAGAGAGAGAGAGAGAGAGAGAGAGAGAGAGATGGAGCATATCAGCAGCGCCTCTGCTGGTCACAGCACAGTGCACGCCACACAACACAGCCAGCGCCAGCCTCTGCCCTGCTTCTACCTTGGCTGCCTGCATTGTGCAGTGCCCCATTGGATTTTGTGTTTCACATATGCCGTGCCGTCTCTGTGCGTCGTCCGCCGCGTGCAGTGTGGCGCAGCTTCGCATCGCACTCTGTCGGCGATCGTTTCAGTTGCACGTCCTGTCCTCTGGGCAGTTGATGCGAGCAACAGGACAGAGAGCCACCTAGCGGATAACATTGGAACTACTTGCTACATCCTGCTCGCAAGGGAACGGACGATTTGTCTCGGAGCGGGTGAGTTCACCGCTCCCCCCACCCTCAGAACTCGCCCGCTCAACGCTCACCCCACCGTTCTCGACTCTAGCCAGAGCGTTGAGCAAAGCAACTCAGGTGTCACTCTGGTCTCTGCGGTCTTAGCTCACGCAGTAATACAGCTCGCGGCTCGACCTGCTCGACTCAGTGCTTCTGCATCGGAGTTCGTCTCTACTGGATATTGTTCTTCGTAGTAATACCGCTATGTATATTACATTATTATGTTATGTATACATCATTTGTTTTTATTTTATTTTTATTTGTTTAAACTGATCAGATTAGGTTCCTGACGACTCCTCTTACTATAGGATTTTTATTATGGACACTCGAATTTACGCTTTAATTACGAGCGAACCGATAAACGTATCGCAAAATGTGATACACCAATATTTTCCTTGTTTTATTCTGCGTAAGGCTATATGCAGCACTTTCGTTTTACAGTCAAATTTATATTTTTGTTTCTTATTCTGGTACGGATTTTGCGATTTTAGGCGTCTTCGGAAGGAAACGTTCACTTTAAAAATATATGGCTTGCGATGTATTTGTATGAGGTTAATGAAATTTTAATACATTATAGCCAAATATATTGTTAATGTAAATCTCAAGTTACAACATTTTCCGATCACCCAAAAAACCTCGATAGTGCAAAATAAATCAATAATCAAAAACTTTGTCATATCGTGGAAATTTCAATAAACTATACAAAATTCTTACTCATTATCTGTGTTACTTCAAAATAGGATCAAATAAGATCAAAATACAGGTATAGTACTGGAATAAACCAAGTTTAAAGGGCAATGTGCCTTCCATTTATTTTCTATTGTAAATGAGTGGTGAGTCATGAAAAAGAGCTAATTCATTTCAGGGAGTGAACAGTTCTGATCCGATCTCTGAAAAGAACAGTTTTGCCCATCTCTACTTTTGTGTACTCTGTCTGTGTGCAGAACGGCGGCAGGTTGTCGCTGCGTGAGCAAACTTCCTCTGCCTTCCCAAGAGAGAACTTAACTACAACGTTAATTCAGTATAATCTTCGTCTCTAAAATCGGTTCATCTCCCGGAATAAATTTTATAGACTCTGTCCTCAGAGACTATAAAATTTTCTTGTCTTATTAGTAGTGCCACTGGATCATTTCGTCCGCTTATTTCATTAAGTTACATTTACAAACAGGCCAAAGAACTATTTTTTTCCTTTCTTTGTTTCCAGCAGCGATGTTGAGGCTCCACTGTTCGTATATTCCGCGTCGCTACGGCTATTCACTTGTATCGTGCTCGAGAGGAATCAAACGTTCACGGAAACCACTTACTTTCCAGTGATGTCAGTTTCTTCATTCTATCCAGATAACCAATTTTGAGAGCAGTGGCTGTGTGACCACAGATGTTATGAAGTTTTGTACGTCGGCCAGCAAGCGGTTTCATTACTAGTGCCATTCCGGTTGAGGTCGCAGCTCATCTGCACAAATTAATAAATTCTGGCTATGGCCGTCCAGCGCAGTCTGTGGCCACCCCACCCACAATTTAATCCCGCACTGATTAACGCTGCTCCAGTGACCCGCCAGCTGCGGTCGGTCAGACAAAACTTTGCATTGTGTTCCATCTACGCCATGACTCCTCTTCTCTGACGTACAGAGACGTGAAAATTGTTAGCTGGTGACAGTCCGAGTTGTAAAATGCACTGCTGTCTTTCCGGGAAATATAAAACATCTAGACTGGAATTCTCTTTTTTGCAGGTATATTACTACTCTAAATTTCAAAATAATAAATTCTGCTCGGTTCAGAATTACACGGCCGTCTCCGTAGCTACGAGATTCCCATTTGGGACATCAGTTTCAATTCCTGGGACGCCCTGAGAAATTTCCTTGGCGGTAAGATTGAAACTCAGCCTAGTGAGGCCAACTGAGGAACTACTCGACTGGGTAGAAGCGGCTCCAGTGTCTGGGAAGCCGAATGTGGCATCCAAATGCCACTGGTAGAGGCAGTGTCGGCGGCCGGTGGGCGGTGAGTGGTTTTTCGGTGTCATTGTGTCTACGAGATATACTGTGTCCTCGATTTGTTAAAATTGAAATTATAGGCCCAGAAGGCTGAAAGGGTTACGTTACAGGATTAACTGTCTCTCGACACTACCAAACAAACTGCATACATGTCACAGTATATAGTCCATAGTGCATAACCGCGAATGGTTAGCTTAGACACACCTGCCCAGCAGCGGATAGTGGTACATCAAGACCTGATGATGATGGCGGAAATACTGGGCAGCCATACGCTTCCAAAGGTCCTCACACAGCAGATGGTTGTACAGAACTTGGTCCACAGCCCACAAACTTCGAGCAATGGAATTGCAGATGTGCTCAGCGGGGTATTTTATGTGCAAGGGTAGTGTTCTACACACTTCAGCAACTGACCACGTGTGGGGTATGTAGTAATCAGTATCGATCTGCGCCTGCAGACGACGACTTTTGAAGGGGTTCATTTCTCACCGTGTAAAGGTGTAAAGGTGACCTCGTCGGTCACTGCGGCTATCCACACATGGATGATAGAAGGACATTCCAATGAAAAGATGCGAACACAGTGTAAACACCGACATTGTAGCCATGTAGCCGATATCCAGTTTTGACCTACAAGATGCGGGCGAAGACTTGTAACAAGAACGACTCTGTACTATTGTACATATAAGTAATTTTTTTCTGCTTTTTCGATAAACTTGTGTAATTGATGTTCTGATTTCATTTCTTTTTTGTTTCATGTCATTATGTTAAGAAAACTGTAAACAAGTTTCAATGTGAATATTAATGTTTATGTCAAATGTCAAGTAATATTGTAATAGAATTCAAATGTAACAAATGTTTAAACTGTTGTAAGATGTTTAAAATTGTAACTGTGCGTCTGGTCCATACGTAGGCAATGTGTTAGGATATGTAGAATGCAAAACCTCGGGTGAATACCCGGTCTGTCAGGGAGCGGTAAAAGGTGGATGGCAGGCGAGCGCGGGAAAATGCAGACGGGCACTGCACGGCACAACGGGCTCAGTAAGTAGTTGCAGTTTGGCATTGGTTTGAGCAACACCTTCTGGAGCGAGGAGGCTCTTCTGGAAGACGTAGCTTCACTGGGCCTCGGGTATGCCGTTCCAACGCCCACACAGCATGGCAAGATTCCATAGGCACTAAATGGAAAAGTATTGCGACGCTAAGAAGAATTAAAATGCCGATACGTCAAGAGCCATAGCTGTGGTTGTATGTGTGCTCTGTGCCTCGCCATCTCGCCGCCCGCCAACCGCCGCATCGATACTAGCAAGTTGAAACTTTTAGTACTGTATTCGTATGGATCAGAGAGTGAACTGTGCAATAATAACCTAAATTTTACCAGAACTTTCCCATCATTTAATTATCCTCACAACTAACCTAGACAGGGTCCTTTCCAAATGCTGTGCAATCCGAGTGTCCCAAAATGAAAATTAAGTGTGTTAATAATTATTATTTGCAGAACTAGCTATGTTAGAATGATGTTTAAAGAGATGTTTTGTTAATGAACCAGTAAATGAATAACGAAGGTCTAACGAAGTTGAAAGATAATTTTAATATTGATATAGTAATGAAGTTTATTATTTCGAGACAGATATAAAGGTATTTAAATGAGCAGTAAATAAGATGAAAAGAGTAGTAACTTATATACTGGAAATCTTGAACGCATAATAAATTCAGTAATCAGTTTTTTTAATACAGTGATCATAACAATTTCAGGGCCCCCCCCCCCCCCTCCCACCCTGTTTTATTCATTTGAATTCTGAAGTGTTTTAAATTGGTTTGACCAGCAAAAGCTAAAGTCAGTATAAAAGTCAAAATTTATCAGTGTTTTATCTTTATTAAAATTGACATTTTGTGTGTGTGGCACGAAAGTGCTATTTCTAGGGTAACCTGTGCCCGATTTTAATCAGATTAATAGATCTAATCCCGCACGGCGCCTAGCATGCTACTCGGCGTGACGCCTTTCCTTTCACTTACGGATAAATCCAAAGATACACTAAGAAATTTACATTCCAGGATACGAAAAAAGTACACGCTATGGAAGATAAATCAAATAACAACTCAAACAACAGAAACAATTATGACATGACTGACAAATATAAATTGTAGAATAGAAAAGCAAAATACCAAGGATCTAGTAAATACCGTTCAGAAAGCTAGATTTCAATCTGAACCCGGGAATGACAGGCACAAATTTCAAAATTAAATACAAACAACGCATAATAAGCTGGAAATATGGAAATAGCCATTTTACATTTTACTTGGATTAGCCTCAACAGTGGGGGAGGAATCAGCTATTAGTGGGTCAGGGAAAGGTGCTGCTTCCTTTCCTGGGCGTGGGGTGTAGAGGGGGTGGTGACTGGGAGCCCTCTGTAAGCCGCTAGTGAAACACACCTGTTTGCTGTAGTGCATTATTCATTTTGATGCAGAGAAAGGAGCGCTATGGCCCCTCGATGGCGTAGGCGGCTGCCGGTGCCGGCGGTCATCGGCGACGGCGAAGGCGTTCAGGAACCGAGCAGCCGAGAGACAAGGCACCTCCCAGCCCAGGCTCGAAAATGCCAACCACCAGGGAGACGGTGGCCAGCAGGGGGAAGCCACCCGTCAGGCGAACCGGCAGCGATCAACATACCATCCCCAGCTCTGGCTGATGGCTGCACCTTCCCTGGAAGGTGATTGGAAACTTCATCTGGCACTGCAGCGGTCTCCATCTCTAAGTTAGCAGCTGATGGAGACGATGGTGTTAAGCACGATGTACACACACTGATATGGTCGTGTACAGAGAACATTAGCAATCATCTGAGAACATGTCAGAGTAAACGCCTCGTTTGAGGTGGGAAATATGTGTGAGAGTCTGCTGCCCAGAACTTCTCCAACGGCAGCATCCAGCCCTGGAAGAGACAGCAGGGTGCAGCAGCTGGATGGTGACGACGTCATCCGTTCCGACGTACTTCTCTAACCAACTCCTGCAGGAGGCTGACTGGAGTGGTGATACTGCCCAGCTTCATCTTTCAGAGGCGCTGGTTAGCTTCTTCCGCTTCGTCAGCCTCCTGAATAAGCGTCGTTTCATTCTGGACACGCCTTCTTGTGGAACAGTGTCTAGGCTTGTCACACTCGCTTCCTTCTGTAGGACGTCGTCTTGCTAAACGTCACAGGAGCAGTTCGTTGCAACCGATGGAGTCGTGGTGCAACGTTTCGCACATATTAGGTTTTGTGTGTGTGTGTGTGTTTACGTTCTACATCTCGGCTTGCTACTATTTTTGTGGTTATCATGATCAGAGAGTCATTTAATGTTCTCTCGTTCATTGCAAGTGCCTCCTTGCATACGAAAATATTTCTTTAATGTTAGCAGTTTTCTGTTGCGATTGTTTTTAGATTTATGGTACGTGAAGCTCAGAACTCAAGAATCAGTCTCCCAAAGCCATTCGATACAATTCTCCAACATTCTCGAGAAAATCGGCTTTGAAGATTTACGATAAACTGTAATTCACTAAAGTTAAGCCGTGTCGCTCACTCTATGCTGTTGGAGAGTAGTTTTGGGTAACTAATGGATCGCTGGTTCGAATCTCGCTATGGTCTTTTATTTTCATTCAGATTGAATACTTATATCATCTAAAAAAATTCGTCAAATATATGCTAATTAAGACATATCTAACCTTCAATTTTTAAAGAAAATGCATTCCTTTTTGTTTCAAATTACACGTCGCAGGTAAAATTCCAAGTTGCAGTCTAATTATTTACTCTTAACTATCGGCGTTTTATAAATGATCGTCAGTAAAGATTGGTTAAATTGAAAGAATGGTTAAATTAAAAGAACCATTACAAGTATATTTACAGTCTTCTATAAAATATCGGTTTAGTTAATAATTTATACATGGTATGAAATCTGGAACTTTGTGTGTATTTAGAAGCAAGGAGACGTGCATTGTTCATAAAAAACGATGATTAGATATGTGTTACTTAGCATGTATTTGACGAACTTTATGTTTAAATGATGTAGATTTTCGAACTGAACGAAAGAAATAAAACAAAGGAAGACATAACGAGTTTCGAATCAACAATCTATTGGTTACCCAATTACCATTTTCCAACACCATCGAAGGCGCTACAAGGCCTATCGTGAAAAATATCCTTAATATGGGTGAATTATAGTTTTTTGGCTATCATTGCTCCTAAAGATTGACTTCTTATAGTACATACATTGAGATTTATACAATACCTTATTAACAAAACAAACAAAATTCACTTTGAAATCAAGAACGATTTTGGTTAGTTACAAAAACGTCATTAGGAAACAAAGCCGGTTCTCTCCTAACTATAAAATTTGAAAACAAAAAGAGTGAAAACCTTTACCTCATGATGATGATTGTCAGTCTTTTGTGGCGAGTATGTCCTCTCCGCACACGAATAAGTTCTTCTACTCTGCAGGGCATGCTCTTGTTGAGACCATAGTGTTTATGGATTGGGGTCCCACTCCTCGATGGGAGCCTTAGTGAGATCCTAAAGATTGTCAAGAGGATTCGGGCCCTCTGTAGTGGCCACCTTCAACAGGTCCCAACGATTTTCAGTTGCATTCATCATCTGGGGCTGTGCTTTCGGTTGATGTTGCATCTTTGAAGCTACCGAGACACTGTTAGAGTACGGCGCGGTATTGCATAGTAACTAGGATGAAGTTGTCACAGAGTGCAGGCCCTTACAATCGTTTGTAGGACCTGATGCAGGTATCGGGGACCAGTCAAACTGCCGTAGATGGGAATTAGAGGGGTACGCCGTTCCATCGTTATTGCCGCCAGAGCATTATACCTCCATCTGCAAACGAACGGACTTCCTCAACGTACCACTCTTCCGGGCGTCGTCTAGCGCTTCTCCAAATACTAACACGTCTAGCGTCCGGCTGCAAACCAATCCTGGTCTCGTCAGCAAACATGACTTTAGTCCATTCTGCTATGGTCCAATGTTGAGCGCAAGACTCCAGATCCTTCGATTGCGTCGGTTCCGTTCGTTCAGTGTAAGACTTCTCAATGGTCTTCTGGAATGAAAATCACGCTGATGCAATCTTCTATGTACTGCTTGGTCTGGGATATGAATCACCGTTGCCCAATTTCTGGCGGTCGATGTTGGACGCCTGCGAGCCGACAGTCGTAGGAAACGATTCTGTATTGGTGTTACCATACGAGTACGACTACTGTGAGGTCTATCGTTCACATTTGCCATCTCTTTGTACTTCCTCCACATCTTACACCACTTTGAGTGACATGTAACCGATCGGCAACATCTTGCTGTGTATGAACAGCTGAAAGTAACGCCGCTATCCTGACTCTACCAAAGTACTGTGTGCCTCTACGTGGCACGTTACTACGGTGCTGAACACAAACTGAACGAAGCTGCTGTTGACGCTGGACTGCTCGCGGCGGCAGCAGTACGTCTGCATGACTGCGAAACGGCCACAAGGCGTGCCAGCAGCGAACACCGTCCAGTTTATGGGCTCTGACTGGATGACGCATGCAGCGCCACGTTCAGTGAGACCTCTAGTATCGTGGACTACATTTTACGGCAGTATTCCGAACTTTTGTTGAGCGTTGTACCAAAAATTGCATAAAGCCAACTGGCTGGTGGTCTCCTCGAGATAAATTCTATTTCCACTTTTCGATTATTATCGACACGATTATTATCTTTAAGAAGGGGGTTGAAGACAGAAATTTGAGTACTTCCAAAACAGCTACTGTTTCGCCCAACAGTTGATGCTCTTTTGGGTAGTCTGAAAGCTTTATGTACTTGGATCTGAGAACACGAAAAGTTCATCCATTATACACTTCATGGGGATATTTTCTTCAATCTATGTGTATACAGATATAAGCAAGCCACTGAGCGTCAACGAGACTTTGAAATCTCTTATTTTTACTTGTACTTTCCAACGTTGCCGTATTGAAAAAAAATAGGCTGAAATCTGATAATATTTTGATAATATTCAAATAAAGGCAAATGGAAACAATGTCCTATAGAACGTAAGTTCGTTGACCAACTTTCCAACCTGGTACTAACGTCGGGCATTTTACTTCTTCTGTTGCAGACAGTCCACAATTACATTCAATTTCTAATTTTACAGACAACACTACCCTTGAATAATGTGCTTCGAATAAAAACATTATCTGACAGCATTTGACGTCTAATGCTCAAGGCAGCTCTCCTGCCCCCGCTCAAAGGGAGTTTGTAGGCTCCGAATCCATGGATCCAAGAATATGGTACGCAAGCTAGGAAATCTGAAAAGGGAAACGCGAAGGCTCAGTCTAGATGTGGTGACTTTAGTGAAATGAAATGGAAAAAAGATAATGACTGCTGATCAGATGAATATAGCGTAATATTAACAGCAGCAGAAAATCGTAAGAAGGGAGTAAGATCCGTCATGTGTCGGAATGTAGGGCAGAGAATGAGTTATTATGACAATTCTGTGGTAGGGTTGTTCTAATCAGAATCGAGAGCAAACCAGCGTTAACAACAATAGTTCAGATATACATGCCAACGTCACAAGTAGAAAACGAAGATCTACAGACAGTATATTGTGATACTAAATATGTAACTCAATATGTAAAAATATGTCATGCAAAATTGGGACGCTGTCTTGGGAGAAGGAATACAAGAAAAAACTACTGGAGATTATGGGTTTAGTAGCAAGAATGAGATAGGAGAAAGACTAACTGAATTGTGCAATAAATTTCTGCTAGTAATAGGGAATGAGCTATTCAAAAAGCACAAGAGGAGGTGGTATTCTTATAGAAGGCCTATAGACACAGCAAGACTGCAAGTGGATTACATAACGGTCAGACAGAGAGTCCGAAATCAGGTATTAGACTTTAAGTTGTTCGCAGGAGCAAATCTTGAATCAGATAATAATTTAGCATTGATGAAGGGTAGACTGAAGTTTAAGAAAACAGTCCGGAAGAGTCAGTGTGGAAGGAAGTGGAATACCGTAGCATTGAGGAATGATGAGGTGAGTTTTAAGTTATTTAGGGCTCTAGATACTGCCATAATAAATAGCACAAGAGGTAATTCAGTTGAAGGCGAACGGACATCTCTAAAAAAAAAGGCAGAAGCTCGGTAGATAAGTATAAGCACAAGGAAGGCAACTGTGAAGATGCCTTCAGTAACAGTAAAAATGCTTCAACTGATCGATGAAAGAAAAAGTACAAGATTGTTCTGGAAAAGAAAGGAATTCAGTACTATAAGTCAATTAAGAATGAAATAAACAGAAAGTGCAGGAAAGTGAAGGTGAAATAGCTGCTAGTGAAACGTCCCCATTCAACAATTGAAGGGCTCGGGGAGACAGAAAGTGCAGGAAAGTGAAGGTGAAATAGCTGCTAGTGAAACGTCCCCATTCAACAATTGAAGGGCTCGGGGAGATATAGTCATAAGCCAAAACTTTCACGAAATTGAATTTTTCATGTTGCGGCATTCTTAACAATGTCTTCTTCACAATGAGTTGAAAAAGTTCCTTGTTACTGCAACAGATGGCAGGCTATGATGGAGTGCAGTTCTATGCTGTGCCATTTGGTGGTAGTTTCAGAAGATACATAGTCACAAGCCACGGCAAAATGGCGGGTGGGTCAGGAACGTCTGAAGCGTCTTCGGGTCTTCAACGCATATTTGACACAGACAGTAGTGGAAGTGAAGAGCTTTACCCTTTGCATCCTGACAGTGATGAATCTTGGCATCCATTGACCAGCAGTTCCAGTTCAGATGATGTTTCGATAAGGAAATTAAACGGTTTATTTCTGGTGATTAATTTCCTGTGGCTTGTGACTTTGTTTCTCTTAACATTGGCAACACATTTCACAGCCATCCTGTGTGTTAATGATGAAACTTGATGGGCACATTTATATTACTGCTTAATGGTGCAATAATGTAGTTTCAAAGGCAAAAGATGTGTAGAAAATATTTTCTTATTAATGTGATTTTAGCGAAATTTAATGTTTTGTGTGGCTTATGACTATATCTCACACAAATTCTTAGACTATTTTGCTCTTCATATTATACTTTGAAATAAGTAGAATAAAACCAAAGCCTTCATGGAAAAGAAATCGAAGTATTGATCAGTGGAAGAAAAATAAAGCAAAATGTCGGTGAAATGCTGGTCAGCAGTATAAGTCTTTAAAAGCACACAAGACTGTTCAGGCTGCTACTATAGGAAGTCCCTGTACTTGTTCAATTAAATGCTTCACAAAACTGCTTTCAGAAGAAAAAAACATTTTTCATTCATTTTGGGACATAAGAAACTTTAATGCCCTGAATACTTACCTGATGAGCTGTATGAAAATGGAACCGAAAAAGCGGAGGTTTGTTCACTATTTAAATACAAATGGTTTAATATTTTGTACATTTATTTCATTTTGTTATATTTGTCATAATTTCTTTCAAAGCTATCCAAAAAAGACTTCGCAGAAAATATCCCAGGGATGTTACATTTTCTTATAATGTGAGGGTATGCGGAATAGAAGTCATGATCTGCAAGGAAGCTTTCCTAAGGGTTCATGGCTTACAGATACATTCACGAAGAGTGAGGAATTTGCAACATCAAATGAAGCAGAGATTTGCAATGCCAAAAGAAGATGGAAGAAGTTTGTATGTCACTCTGTGCTATAAGTTAGGGATGTACTCAAACTGAGTACTATACAAATATTTCTATTAGGAAGAGGATATAAGCTCATCTTTTTTTTCTTTCAGGAAAACATGGAAACTACCCATATAAATTTCAAGACAAAGCTGTACAAAGTGTTAGAGAATTTCTCAACGCCATATCGAAATATATCAGTCATTACAGTAGGCAACAGAACCCTAATAAAGTGTATTTGGATTGTGATCTCACAATTGCTTCCTTATTTCGAGATAAATACTCAAAATACTGCAAGGAAAAGCATGTTCCTGCAGTATCTGAAAGTAAATTCAGAGAAATTTTCGTATCTGAATTTAAAGTAGGCTTCAAACTACCAAAAAGTGACACCTGTTCAAAATGTGATGGTTTTCTAATTGCTATAAATAACCCAGAATTATGTGCAGAAGAAGTCACAGAAAGGAAACAAAAATATGAACTGCATCTCAAAAAGGCTGACGGAGGACAAAATATGATTGCGTCTTTAACTGTTCTGGCTAAAGAAAATTCGAAAGAGCATCATGCGATAGCAATGGACATGCAGCAAACATTCCCCACCCCTAAACTAACAGTAGGTCCAGCATTTTACAAGAGGAAAATATGGACATACAACTATGGTATCCACGACTGTGGATCAAATAATGATTATATGTTTCTGTGGAGCGAGAAAGATGGAGGACGGGGTTCAGATGAGGTTGGGAGCTGCTTATTGAAGTACTTGCAGATAACTAATCCTCAGACAAAACATTTCCACATAATCATAGACAACTGCAAGAGTCAGACAAAGAATTGGAATATTATTGCTTTGGAAAGGTCCCTTGTTTCTCCCAAAAGATTTGATTCTGTCCAGCATTACTTCCCTGTGGTAGGTCACACCATGCTATCTTGCGATCATGATTTTGGTTTCACTGAACGGTACGCAAGAAACAGACGCCCAATAGTGTACATTCCAGATGAATGGGCAGAAGTAATAAAATCTGTGAGTCCAATACATTTCATTGTAACTAAAATGGAAAGAGAAGACTTCAGAAGTCTGGAAAGCCTGAAGACATTGACCTCAAAACGTACAGAATCACGTCTGGAGATCCCCCACCATTTCAGTGAAGCTACTCAATTTAAGTTTGAGTCTGAAGATCCCTTCAAGCTAAGTATAAAGCACTCTTATTCAGACATAGGAGCTTTCATGTCAGTGGATATTCATGTCAAAAAGAAAAGCTAGTTGAACCAAATCCATATCAGCTGCCAATAAAGTACAGAAGGCCACTACCAATTACCCAGAAAAAAATTGATGATGTACTGTCTCTTATGCCATACATACCTGCACCAAATCAAGCTTTCTTTCGGTCATGTACTGGAAATAACGTGTACAATAATGAGGTAGAGGAGCTTCCTTGATGTAACTGTGTAAATGAAAAAGTAATTTATACATCACAGATACCTGATATGTATACATTAATGTGTAAAAATTATATATTCTGCTTGCTGTGTAAGAATAGTTAAAATAAATCCTTACAAATTCATACTTTATGTTTTAATTAATTTTTTGGGAGATATAGTCATAAGCCACCATTGACTACATCTTAATTAGAATCATTCTAAAATTAATATTTTATAGCATACAGAGAGTTGACTATTTAACAACATGCTTTGCAAGTATTAAGCAAGTGTTTGCAGTAGAAATAAGGTTTCTATTTTGTATTAAACATTTTCAGACCTCTATGGAACTTTAAACTCGCTGTATCTCAAAACTAGTTCGATGTGGCTTATGACTATATCTCTCCGACCCCCTCAATTGTACCTGACTGTGCTTGTTCGTCCCAGTTCCAAACAGTATTTTTTCCAGTGAGAGAACAAAGTTTTGGTGTAACTAGAATTTGCGTATTCAGAAAACGACGGTAAAAATTTACGAGACCTAGAAAACTGCGGACTTGTCTTTTTGTGGATGGAACTGGAATGGCTCTGATTGTTTCTAACTTTTCAGGATCCGGCTGAATGCCTTCAGAAGAAATAATATGTCCCAAAAACTTCACCTTTGACCTACCGAATTCAGACTTTTCCAAGTTAACTGTAAATCCAGATTCTGCAAAAATACGTAACAAACTGTTGAGGATGCGATTGTGTTGTTCCCATGAAGCTTCTGCTATCAGAATATCGTCCACATATAAGGTGATGTGACGTTTTAAGAACTCAGGTAATATGGAATTTAACCCGCGAATGAATGCTGCTGAAGAAATGTTCAAACCAAAAGGAAGTTTCCGAAACTGATAACAAACGCCGAAACAAAGGAAAGCTGTGTATTTTCTACATTCTGGATGAAGTTCGATCTGATAAAAGCTGGATCTGAGATCAATGGAAGACAACACTTTTACACCATTAAAATTTTGAAGAAGTTCTTCCAACGTTTGCGGCCTGTCTGTTTCAGGAATAATAATAGTATTGATTTGTCTCGAATCTAAGACAAGCCTGATCGATCCATTTTTCTTCTCAACAACATGTAATGGATTGTTGTATGAGCTTACTGCAGGCTCAATAATGCCCTCATCAAGCATAGATTGTATTTCTGTTCTAACACGGTCCCTATAATGTGCTGGAATGACGTATGGTCTAACACAAAATTTAGTATGCTCTCGAACACGAAATTGGTATTTAAATCCCTTGATTGTTCCTGTTTTGTGAGTAAAAACTGTGGAATGTGCTTGTAAAATCTCAAAAAGGTCCTGCCTATCAGTGTCATTACAATTCTCAATTGTTTGAATTTTATTCTGAATTAACTCATTAGTTTCAAATATGCCGTCGATATCATCCCTGTCAGTACTTGCAGAGTGATTTTTAGTGTCTAGTTCCATAGAAAATTCCGAACTGTTGTCTAACAGAAGGTAAAGCCGATTAATTTCCTCATCATGGTTTGAGAGCCAGTCTTCAAATTTCAAAGCTATTGACTTACCTTCTTTCTCTAAACTCATTTCAGCATCGTGAAAGCTTAAGATTGCTTTGTATTTATTCAAAAAGTCTACTCCCAGTATAATTTCCGTCGACAATAATGGAACAATAAGAAAGTTCATAGAGAAGCTGTGGCTTTGACAAAAGAATTCTAAGTTGGTTTGTTGGCGTACATCTACACTTTTTCCAAAGATTGCACCTTGTAATTTAATCTTACGTAACGGAAGTGTGGGGCAATCGTTCGATTTGTTGCACTTGCTAAAAGCTGTTTCACTAATTACTGAAATGGGACTGCCAGAGTCAAGTACAGCCGTAAATTTTACGTCATTTACAGTAATGTGAATCACAGGATATGCAATGTTGTTATGTTTTACGTCGTGTTCCTGGAGTAAGATGTCCCTACTGTCTTCCATTTTTACGTAATTACTAGCTACGGCAGCTGCGTCGTCAGTTTCATAAGTATGTTTTGTGGCTGCCAGCGGTGTGAGTCATTGCCTATTGTCTCTTTGTTGGCGCGCGTCGTTATTGGGATTTGGAGACCTAACTTCTACAAATTCACCGTGACGAGAGTGCAATGCTCTGTTTGAATCCCGCCAGTTCTGATGCAGTTCAGGGCTGTCGTTACGATCATATCGTCTGTCGTCATGTCGGTAGATTCCGTAGTTTCTTTCTTGTCGGTCACGTGGTGGAGAATTTCTCCCTGAGTCGTAACTGCGCACTGGACCGTTGCGTCTAAAGTTATTCTGTCTCCCTTGATAATAATTATTTTGGTTCCCATATTGTAGGACATGTTTTGAGGCATCAAGGGATCACAAATTTAGCATTGGAGGGCAGTGTGGAGGGTAAAAATCGTAGAGGGAGACCAAGAGATGAATACACTAAGCAGATTCAGAAGGATGTAGGTTGCAGTAGATACTGGGAGATGAAGAAGCTTGCACAGGATAGAGTAGCATGGAGAGCTGCATCAAACCAGTCTCAGGACTGAAGACCACAACAACAACAACAACAACACAACGGCCCGCATCTCGTGGTCGTGCGGTAGCGTTCTCGCTTCCCACGCCCGGGTTCCCGGGTTCGATTCCCGGCGGGGTCAGGGATTTTCTCTGCCTCGTGATGGCTGGGTGTTGTGTGCTGTCGTTAGGTTAGTTAGGTTTAAGTAGTTCTAAGTTCTAGGGGACTTATGACCACAGCAGTTGAGTCCCATAGTGCTCAGAGCCATTTTTTTTGAACAACACAACAACATTGTCTGTTTCTCTGATTGTCTCTGTGATAGTCATTACCGCGGAGAGGTGATCTTTCCCTGTAATTATTACTACTCTGCCACCGGTTGTCATATGGGTGGTGTCTGTTTCGGTCACGATTTACACTGAAAGAATAGCCTTGACGTATATTATTTCTGTCATCGCCGAATTGTGACGGATGTGATCTGTAATTGTTGTGCTCCTGTTTTCGCGTTCCGCGATTGTCAGTGTCAATTTCCAGTTCTTGTAACAGTCCCTGAAAAGCTTCAATGTCGTCTTTGCAACGTCCTGCCAAAATAATATGTCGTAAATGTTCAGGTAATTTGATTAAGCAAATGCGTATGAGTTCTGAGGGGCTGTATGGGTTTGACAGATACTGACTCTTGTGCAACATGTCTTCAAAATATTTCACAAGACTGGAAAATTCAGATTGTTCAAAATGTTTCATCATTATGATGCTATGTTTTACTCGGTCTTGTGTAGCTTGAGACCAATATGCTGAGAGGAACGCATGTTCGCTGTGACAATCGTGTATGACCGATCGCATTCTTACAGCTGGTTCATTCTCCAAGTAGCCACACATAAATTCTAATCTGTGCTCTAATGATCAGTTGGGAGGAAAACAATGAGAGGATTGATGGAGCCACGCTTGTGGATGAATGTCGTTGGCAGAATTCTTAAATGTTTTGAATTTACGTGTAGTAATGAACAGCTTATAGTCAAAGTCATCGTGTCGGCGAGTAGCATATCGGTCATTGTTACGTCGTGTCGGCGGTTCCATCTCAAAATTCGGTGCACCTTGCCAGTTCCTTTCATAATTACCGAAATGCCCTGTGCTATTCTTTTGTGGCTTTTCTGTATTTCTAAGTTCCTCTTCCCGTGTTGGAGCGCGAGTGTCCTCTGAAATATGTAATTCTTGTATTACCTGCGTCAACTGATCTTGTACTTCCTGGATTTCTCTTTTGTACTGTGTATTGATTTGATTTTGATTTTGTTTGAATTTTCTAATTTGTTCATACTCTTCTGTGTCAGTGAAGGCTACGGGTCTTGTGTCATTCAGATCATCATCTACCTTTGTAGATAAGTTAGTGACCTGATCCGAAAGTTCGGCTACTTTCTCCGATAGTGAACACATTTCCTCAGAGTGTTTTTCTGAACCAAGTTTCAGAGTGTCCATTTGTGTTGAAATCGAATCTACTGAGTCCTTTAAGTTTTCCTGAGTTTTTGCAAGTTGCGTAACCGAATCGGTAGATGCAACTGAGTCAATTTTAGCCCACAAGGTCTCATGATTTTCATGAACAATGTTTTGCAGTTCTTTTATGGCTGCTTCGTGATTCTGTAATGCATTTTCATGCCGCGAAAAAATAGGTTGAAAATGCTCACAAATTTGTGTTTTTACATCATTACAGACTTTTTGACATTTCGATTCAATGTTATGTAACTCAGTAGTTAAATCTTCACGTGTTTGTTCAAGCTTATGTTCCACTGAGTCTAACTTTTGAAGCTTTTGTTCCATTGTGTCTAACTGTTGCTGTGTTTGCCTCTGGTGTTGTTCCTTTGTGTCTAACTTTTGAAGCTTTTGCTGTGTTTGTCTCTGATTTTGTTCCATTGTGTCTAACTTTTGAAGCTGTTGCTGTGTTTGTCTCTGATTTTGTTCCATTGTGTCTAACTTTTGAAGATTTTGTCCCATTTGTTGCATTAATTGTAATAACAATGCATTAGTGTCTGGAATCTGTTCCTCTACGCTTTTCGGCAGTGCATTTGCACCAGCAACATTCAGATTTTGACAAGCAGAAAATGTGTCTTGACTTATTTGAGAAAACGGTGAGAACCCAAAACCTGAGTCTACAGTATTTGCAATATTGTGTTCTGTCATTCCCAATTCCTGAGGCGAGCTGTAGCCGACCGATCGATCGATAATGCTTCCCTGTTTACTACCTGTTTCACTGTCTACTCCATTATTTGACGCCCGCTCCATTTCCCTATGCACAGTTACCAAATTACTACTTTGAATATTAGTTAATTCATTACATGGTGGCGTTAACACACTGCTTTCGTCTTCACTGTTATTTCTCAGTTTACTTTGGAGCCTAGTGTTACGTTTTTCACACGCCATTATTGTCACAATATTTCACACAACAACACAGAAAAACACAATTTGAAGAGCAAAAATAGGGGAACACATTAACATAGCACTGAAAATAATATCTAGTTAATTGCAAGCGCAGCTGCGAAATACTCGGTGCAAATCTAAATGCATGCCACAACTGTGTACAACAATGAAAAACTACAACTACAAAGGAAATTCTCTCTATAATTACGCGCTAGCAATAAACAAAAGCTACACTAATTTCTCAAACTACAAGAAAAAATCAGAAGATTCCAGTGAGATATCCTTGGCTAAGGGTCGACATATGAAACGTCCCCATTCAACAATTGTACCTGACTGTGCTTAAACTGACACACAATATTTTTTTAGCGCAACGCAATCTGACTTTCAGAAATCCCTACAAAGGAATGGCCCTGACTAACATTAACCTGTACCTTTCACAAATCACTTACCTCACAAAAATCTTCGTTACTCAAGCTACTGCAATACAGCGAGCGCCACTACTGCCAGCTAAATAAAAGATTCAAACTACAGAAGGCACTAACTACTGATAGGCATAGTTAGCAAAATGAAAGATTTTGATAGAGAACAAACAATGTATTTACCTTAATATCATCACAAGTCATAATATATGTAATTTCAAAACTCCGCCATCTCTCTCCTCACATCCACCACTGCTGGCGGCTCACCTCTAACTGCACAACGCTACGCGCTGTTCACATCCAGCTGCCGCTGCCCAACACTACAATGGCAGACAACAATGCAAACTAGCCACAGACTGCACACAGCACAGCCAGTGATTTTCATACAGAACGCTATGTAACGTTGCCAATAAGAAAACATAAACAGCCTACTTACACTAGAAAAAAGGGAATAAATCGGAAAAGATATGGTCGTCAGAAGACTGAATCAGTATATAGAAACGACGAAATAATCATCGGTGAAATTAAAAACAAATGCATCAATATCAAGAGTACAAAAGCCGCTGTTAGACGCGGAAGAGAGAGCGGATACGTGAAAAGCGTACACTGAAGGCGTGTACGAGAGGACATGATTGAACAGAGCCTTGGAAGGCTTATGATCAGATAAGGAGGAAGATACAGATAACATTGCTTCCGAATTTCTAAAATCATGGGGGACAACCAAACGGCTATTAAAACTGCTACGTAGAATCTTTGAACAGGGGAGTATCATACACAAAATTCCAAAGATAGCAACGGCAGAGCACTGCGAGGACTATTACAGAGTCATCTTATCAGCTCATACATCCAAGATGCAGCCAATAGTGATATACAGAAGAATGGAAAAGGAAATTAGGGGTGTGTTAGGTGACAATCAGTTTGACTTTAGGAAAAGCAAGGGTACCAGAGAGGCAGTTACGACGTTGCGCTTAGCACCGGAAGCAAGTTGCAGCTTTAATAGGACAAGTAGACTTACAAAAAGCATTAGAAAATGTAAAATGGCACAAGATGTTCAAAACTCTAAGAAGAGTTGGCGTGAGC
The DNA here is from genome assembly GCF_023864275.1 of Schistocerca cancellata. Lineage (NCBI taxonomy): Eukaryota > Metazoa > Arthropoda > Insecta > Orthoptera > Acrididae > Schistocerca > Schistocerca cancellata. The sequence goes on along the minus strand of NC_064631.1, from coordinate 14,914,829 downwards.
TATAGCAAAAGAGGGCTAATGTACAATATGTATAAGAACGAAGAATAAATTATAAGAATGGAAAACCAAGATTGTAGCGCTAGCATGAAAAAGGGTTAAAGACAGCTGTACTGTCTTTCACTCGTAGTATCCAGTCCATACGTCGAAGAAACAATGACGGATGCAAAAGAAAGGTTCGGGACTGAGATTAATATTCAGGATGAAAAGGTATCGATGTTAAGATTCGCTGATGATATTGCTATCTTCAATGAAATCGAGAAAGAGCTACAGGAATGAAAGGCCTAATGAGTACAGAATATAAACAGTGAATGTACTGAAGAAAGACGCAGATAATGAGGAATAGCAGAAATGCGATTTGTGAGAATATTTAATTGAATTTGGTGACCACAAAGCAGACAAAGTGGAGGAATTCTGCTATCTTGGTAGCAAAATAACACATGACAGTCAAGCAAGGAGGACACAGAGAGCAGGCTAGCACAGGCACTGGACTCATTGCTGGCAAAATAAGACTGCTAGTATCAAACATCGGACTTAATACGAGGAAGATATATTTGAGAATGTACGCCTGAAGCACAGCATTGCAAGGATGTGAATTATGGATTGTCAGAAAACCGAGAAAGAAGTGAATCGAACAGTTTGACATGTGGGGCTATAGAAGGATGTTGAAAATTAAGTGGAATGATAAGATAAAAAATGAGTAGGTTCCCGGTGGAATCGGCGAGGAGAGAAACATATTAAAAAAACTGAGAAAAAGGGACAGGACGATAGGAGACATATGTTGTGCCGTCAAGGAATGAGTTCTTTGGTACAAGAGGGAGCTGTAGAAGGTAAAAACAGTGGGGGAAGACATACACTGGAATATGTCCAACAACTAGTTGACGAGGTTGGCTGCAGGTGTCTCTGCCTCTCTGGGCTGGAGAGTTTGGCACCGCCGTCGGCACGGAAGCAGTTCAGCATAGCGTCGCTGTGCCGGTCTTCCATTGCATCCAATTAACCCACACACAGATACATATAAAGGTATAGGTGGTGGGGTAGTAAAAAGCTATACATATGTGTAGATAAACAATGAAGGCTTTAGTTGTTAGTTGTTGTGCAAGGATATTTCATTAACTCTAAGTTATGGTCGAACAGATTTCAAACGGGTGGCGATATAATGACATTACAATTTCATTTTGTGGCAAGGTAAGACACTTAAGTAACGAAAATCAAAGTTACGATAAGTTCTATTGTTTATTACAAAAGCTAACGTAAACGTGTTCAGTAGTTACACAGAAGCACAATATAAACATCTTTAACTATCCTGTTCATTGGCAAAAATTTTCACAAGTACAAGAAACAGTTACAACGAAATGTGGTTGGCGGAGATTCAAGGCAAGGAACTCATCGGTAAAGTTACTAAATTCCTAGCATGATCGATCCGTTTCCGCGATCCGACGACAGTAATGGCAAAAAATTTCTAATGCTACGCGTTCCAGAAGTCCGATTTCCTCCTACTCTTAAAAACTCTAATGCACTCTTATTCTGAGCACATTGTGGCCTATACCCCCAAAGCCGATTGTAGAGCTTACCGTTTTTAACTGCGTCGTAGCTCTGGTCCACAAACACAACTATCATTTACATTATGACACATTTACTGAAAATTAAATGTGAAAAAATGAGAAATGAAATCACTACACAATAACCATACATAAAAATCACAAAATCAAACAACTTTTGAAGATAAAATCGCAAGTGAAGAAATAATCTACTACTTCACAAGTAAATCTATAAATTAATAATTTGAGATTCCCATTTCTACGATTCATACATATAAACAACAATAATTCATGGTCGTTAAGAAATAATTAGATTGTTGTTGTTGTTGTTGTGGTCTTCAGTCCTGAGAGTGGTTTGATGCAGCTCTCCATGCTACTCTATCCTGTGCAAGCTTCTTCATCTCCCAGTACCTACTGCAGCCTACATCCTTCTGAATCTGCTTGGTGTATTCATCTCTTGGTCTCCCTCTATGATTTTTACCCTCCACGCTGCTCTCCAATGCTAAATTGGTGATCCCTTGATGCATCAGAACATGTCCTACCAATCGATCCCTTCTTCTAGTCAAGTTGTGCCACAAACTTCTCTTCTCCCCAATTCTGTTCAATACCTCCTCATTAGTTATGTGATCTACCCATCTAATCTTCAGCATTCTTCTGTAGCACCACATTTCGAAAGCTTCTATTCTCTTCTTGTCTAAACTATTTATCGTCCATGTTTCACTTCCATACATGGCTACACTCCATACAAATACTTTCAGAAACGACTTCTTGACACTTAAATCTATACTCGATGTTAACAAATTTCTCTTCTTCAGTAACGCTTTCCTTGCCATTGCCAGTCTACATTTTATATCCTCTCTACTTCGACCATCATCAGGTATTTTGCTCCCCAAATAGCAAAACTCCTTTACTACTTTTAAGTGTCTCATTTCCTAATCTAATACCCTCAGCATCACCCGACTTAATTCGACTACATTCCATTATCCTCGTTTTGCTTTTGTTGATGTTCATCTTATATCCTCCTTTCAAGACACCATCCATTCCGTTCAACTGCTCTTCCAAATCCTTTGCTGTCTCTGACAGAATTACAATGTCATCGGCGAACATCAAAGTTTTTATTTCTTCTCCGTGGATTTTATTACCTACTCCGAATTTTTCTTTTGTTTCCTTCACTGCTCGCTCAATATATAGATTGAATAGCATCGGGGAGAGGCTACAACCCTGTCTCACTCCCTTCCCAACCACTACTTCCCTTTCATGCCCCTCAAACTGCCATTTTGTTTCTATACAAATTGTAAATAGCCTTTCGCTCCCTATATTTTATCCCTGCCACCTTCAGAATTTGAAAGAGAGTATTCCAGTCAACATTGTCAAAAGCTTTCTCTAAGTCTATAAATGCTAGAAACGTAGGTTTGCCTTTCCTTAATCTAGCTTCTAAGATAAGTCATAGGGTCAGTATTGCCTCACGTGTTCCAATATTTCTACAGAATCCAAACTGATCTTCCCCGAGGTCGGCTTCTACTAGTTTTTACATTCGTCTGTAAAGAATTCGCGTTAGTATTTTGCAGCCGTGACTTTGGTCAGCGCGACGGACTGTCAATCCTAAGGGATCGGGTTCGATTCCCTGCTGAGTCGGAGATTTTCTCCGCTCAGCGACTGGGTGTTGTGTTGTCCTAATCATCATCATTTCATCCCCATCGACGCGCAAGTCGCCGGCGTGGCGTCAAATCGAAAGACTTGCACCAGGCGAGCGGTCTACCCGACGGGAGGCCCTCGTCACACGACATTTCATTTCATTTCAGCCGTGACTTATTAAACTGATAGTTCGGTAATTCTCACATCTGTCAACACCCGCTTTCGTTGGGATTGGAATTATTATATTCTTCTTGAAGTCTGAGGGTATTTCGCCTGTCTCATACATCTTGTTCACCAGATGGTAGAATTTTGTCAGGACTGGCTCTCCCAAGGCTGTCACTAGTTCTAATGGAATGTTATCTACTCCCGGGGCCTTGTTTCGACTCAGGTCTTTCAGTGCTCTGTCAAACTCTTCACGTAGTATCATATGTCCCATTTCATCTTCATCTCTTCCATTTCCATAATATTGTCCTCAAGTACATTGCCCTTGTATAGACCCTCTATATACTCCTCCCACCTTTCTGCTTTCCCTTCTTTGCTTAGAACTGGGTTTCCATCTGAGCTCTTGATATTCATGCAAGTGGTTCTCTTTTCTCCAAAGGTCTATCTTACCCCTAGTGAGATAAGCCTCTACATCCTAACATTTGTCCTCTAGCCATCCCTGCTTAGCCACTTTGCATTTCCTGTCGATCTCATTTTTGAGACTTTTGTATTCCTTTTTGCCTGCTTGATTTACTGCATTTTTATATTTTCGCCTTTCATCAATTAAATTCAATATTTCTTCTGTTACCCAAGGATTTCTACTAGCCCTCGTCTTTTTACCTACTTTATCCTCTGCTACCTTCACTACTTCAGCCCTCAAAGTTACCCATTCTTCTTCTACTTTATTTCTTTCCCCCATTCCTGTCAATTGTTCCCTTATGCTCTCCCTGAAACTCTGTTCAACCTCTGTTTTAGTCAGTTTATCCAGGTCCCATCTCCTTAAATTCCCACCTTTTTGCAGTTTCTTCAGTTTTAATCTACAATTCATAACCAATAGATTGTGGTCAGAGTCCACATCTGCCCCTGGAAATGTCTTAAATTTAAAACCTGGTTCCTGAATCTCTGTCTTACCATTATATAATCTATCTGAAACCTGTCAGTATGTCCAGGCTTCTTCCATGTATACAACCTTCTTTTATGATTCTTGAACCAAGTGTTAGCTATGATTAAGTTGTGCTCTGTGCAAAATTCTGGCAGGCGGCTTCCTCTTTCATTTCTTACCCCTAATCCATATTCACCTACTACGTTTCCTTCTCTCCCTTTTCCTACTACCGAATTCCAGTGACCCATGACTATTAAATTTTCGTCTCCCTTCACTATCTGAATAATTTCTTTTATTTCATCATACATTTCTTCAATTTCTTCATCATCTTCAGAACTAGTTGGCATATAAACTTGTACTACTGTAGTAGGCGTGGGCTTCGTGTCTATCTTGGCCACAATAATGCGTTCACTATGCTGTTTGTAGTAGCTTACCCGCATTCCTATTTTTTTATTCATTATTAATCCTACTCCTGCATTACCCCTATTTGACTTTGTATTTATAACCCTGTATTCACCTGACCAAAAGTCTTGTTCCTCCTGCGACCGAACTTCACTAATTCCCACTATATCTAACTTTAACCTATCCATTTCCCTTTTTAAATTTTCTAAGCGTCATGACTGAGGAGTGAAAGTATCCGCATGCCAATGGATCTGCATCTTCATATATTTTCTTTGTCGACTGCGTTACAGGACTCCACTCTCGGGTTCTTATTCTTATAGGGTAGTGTTGCTTTCAATCTGTTCATGATGATACTGCATGGGTTGCTGCATCTTCCATATGCCAGTGAAGAACGTGGTTACATTAGGTGTGCATAAGGATATGGTGTAGTAAAAATAGCTGTGGTGGCTGGTATTGGGATGGCTTAACTGGATGTGTTGGTATGTCACAAGGATCAGGTTGGCGTAGTTCTTGGACTGTTGTTGTTGTGGTCCTCAGTCCAAAGACTGGTTTGGTGCAGCTCTCTATGCTACTCTATCCAGTGCAAGCTTCTTCATCTGCGAGTAACTACTGTAACCTACATCCTTTTGAATCCGTTTAGTGTATTCATACCTCGGTCTCCCTCTACGATTTTTGCCCTTCGCGCTTTCCTCTAAGTTCTTGGATTACGGATCGTCGTATCTCCGTTCCATGCGGTGCCAGCTCGTGTCACTGCTCGACTTCCGCTGCCGCCTGCAGACTCATGTTTGTCAGTGTCTCAACTCAGGTGCGGGAGACTTTGCACGCGGTAAACAGTAGGCCCGTCCTCGCCAGACAGGGCGGCGTGCTCGCCCGTTGCCCGCCGTGTTGTGGCGTCCCCTCCCCCTCCCCCCCCCCCCACCCCGCCCTGACGAGAGCGGCTCTCTCAGTGGCTGGCCGCCCTGCAGGGATCCCCTATTTTCTCCTGGGTGTTGGTGAAACCTGCTCGCCTGTCCCTTGTTGTCTGCTGGGCCATCTGCACATTACTTGCACCTAACGATAGACTCATACAAACAGTTTGTATGTACAGGGTGTTTCAAAAATGACCGGTATATCTGAAACGGCAATACAAACTAAACGAGCAGCGATAGAAATACACCGTTTGTTGCAATATGCTTGGGACAACAGTACATTTTCAGGCAGACAAACTTTCGAATTTACAGTAGTTACAATTGTCAACAACAGATGCCGCTGCGGTCTGGGAAACTCTATAGTACGATATTTTCCACGTATCCACCAGGCGTAGCAATAATATGGCGTAGTCTCTGAATGAAATTACCCGAAACCTTTGACAACGTGTCTGGCGGAATGGCTTCACATGCAGATGAGATGTACTGCTTCAGCTGTTCAATTGTTTCTGGATTCTGGCGCTACACCTGGTCTTTCACGTGTCCCCACAGAAAGAAGTCACAGGGGTTTATGTCTGGCGAATAGGGAGGCCAATCCACGCCGCCTCCTGTATGTTTCGGATAGCCCAAAGCAATCACACGATCATCGAAATATTCATTCAGGAAATTAAAGACGTCGGCCGTGCGATGTGGCCGGGCACCATCTTGCATAAACCACGAGGTGTTCGCAGTGTCGTCTAAGGCAGTTTGTACCGCCACAAATTCACGAAGAATGTCCGGATAGCGAGATGCAGTAATCGTTTCGGATCTGAAAAATGGGCCAATGATTCCTTTGGAAGAAATGGCGGCCCAGACCAGTACTTTTTGAGGATGCAGGGACGATGGGACTGCAACATGGGGTTTTTCGGTTCCCCATATGCGCCAGTTCTGTTTATTGACGAAGTCGTCCAGGTAAAAATAAGCTTCGTCAGTAAACCAAATGCTGCCCACATGCATATCGCCGTCATCAATCCTGTGCACTATATCGTTAGCGAATGTCTCTCGTGCAGCAATGGTAGCGGCGCTGATGGGTTGCCGTGTTTGAATTTAGTATGGGTAGAGGTGTAAACTCTGGCGCATGAGACGATACGTGGACGTTGGCGTCATTTGGACCGCAGCTGCAACACGGCGAACGGAAACCCGAGGCCGCTGTCGGATCACCTGCTGCACTAGCTGCGTGTTGCCCTCTGTCGTTGCCGTACGCGGTCGCCCTACCTTTCCAGCACGTTCATCCGTCACGTTCCCAGTCCGTTGAAATTTTTCAAACAGATCCTTTATTGTATCGCTTTTCGGTCCTTTGGTTACATTAAACCTCTGTTGAAAACTTCGTCTTGTTGCAACAACACTGTGCTCTAGGTGGTGGAATTCCAACACCAGAAAAATCCTCTGTTCTAAGGAATAAACGATGTTGTCCACAGCACACTTGCACGTTGTGAACAGCACACGCTTACAGCAGAAAGACGACGTACAGAATGGCGCACCCACGGACTGCGTTGTCTTCTATATCTTTCACATCACTTGCAGCGCCATCTGTTGTTGAAAATTGTAACTACTGTAATTTCGAAAGTTTGTCCGCCTGAAAATGTACTGTTGTCCCAAGCATATTGCAACAAACGGTGTATTTCTATCGCTGCTCGTTTTGTTTTTATTGCCGTTTCAAATATACCGGTCTTTTTGAAACACCCTGTATATAGTCAGGCAGAAATTAGTTTATCAAACATTATACTGAGAATATTTCTCATAAAAACTAGTTATGAAATTGCCTTATACAGGGTGTTTCCGTAAGAGCGTGCAAAAATGTGACAGGACGTAGAAAATGCTCCACTGGAGAATTTCAGGCAGGGAACCTCGGAACAGATAAGCCAAGTTATGGAAGTAAACTTGTCTACCGGCCCGCCGGGTTGGCCGTGCGGTCTAACGCTCGGCTTTCCGGGCGGGAAGGAGCGCCTGGTCCCCGGCACGAATCCGCCCGGCGGATTTGTGTCGAGGTCCGGTGAACCGGCCAGTCTGTGGATGGTTTTTAGGCGGTTTTCCATCTGCCTCCGCAAATGCGGCCTGGTTCCCTATATTCCGCCTCAGTTACACTATGTCGGCGATTGCTGCGCAAACAAGTACTCTAAGTACGCGTACACCACCATTACTCTACCACGCAAACATAGGGGTTACATCGTCTGGTTTGAGACGTTCTCTGGGGGTCCACCGGGGTCCGAACCGCACAGTAACCCTGGGTTCGGTGTGGGGCGACGGAGGGGTGAAGTGGACTGCGGAAGTCGTCGTGGGGTCGTGGACCACTGCCGTTGCGGCGGGGTCGGAGCCTCTCCGTCGTTTCTAGGTCCCCAGTTAACATACAATACAAACTTGTCTACCGCTTTGTCTAGCATTAACCGTTTTCCAGCCTATTTACAACTAACATGTTACAAGTCCGCATCTCGTGGTCGTGCGGTAGCGTTCTCGCTTCCCACGCCCGAGTACCCGTGTTCGATTCCCGGCGGGGTCAGGGATTTTCTCTGCCTCGTGATGACTGGGTGTTGTGTGCTGTCCTTAGGTTGGTTAGGTTTAAGTAGTTCTAAGTTCTAGGGGACTGATGACCATAGATGTTAAGTCCCATAGTGCTCAGAACCATTTGAACCATTTTTGTTACAAGTTTACACGTAGTGTGCTGTTTAATTACATGTACAGACTTTATTCCCCGCAAAGAAACAAGGAGGACGTGCCTGGTTACTGGTAAGTCATGACGAAGGTTTTGTTTGCGTTACTTGTCCGTAAGGTGCCTCTGTTGCATCGTATTTACACTGTCCCATGACAGGACGTGCTATGAGTCAACGACAGACCCATTCATTACTCAGTGCTATTCAGAGACGTACAGTACAGCATGATGGAAGAGTACCCGTACAGGTCCGCAGAACTTACTAACACGCACCTTGTGCATAGAGAAGTACGTCGCAATGCAAGCCTGTACAGGGAACGATTTCGTAACAGGTATCATCGTTCACGACAAGTGTTTATTTTTCTCGATCGACGAATGTGGAAGACTGGTTCATTCGAAACAAGAAACGAGGGACCTGGCAACACGAGGGCCACTCGCACACCCGATTTTGGAAAGGACGTGTTGGAATGTGTCGTGGCGAAGACCACTACAAGTACTCGCCATACTACACGTGAAATGGCGCTGTACATATTGGCGTGTGACGAGTAGTCAACGAACTACAATTAATAAAAAAAAATGGTTCAAATGGCTCTGAGCACTATGGGACTTAACGTCTGAGGTCATCAGTCCCCTAGAACGTAGACCTACTTAAACCTAACTAACCTAAGGACATCACACACATCCATGCCCGAGGCAGGATTCGAACCTGCGACCGTAGTGGTCACGCGGTTCCAATCTGTAGCGCCTAGAACCGCACAGCCACACCGCCCGGCTTACAATTAATCACTCACAATGTGTCCATGTAATGCTTGTGACTGGCTTTACGCCAAGGGTCGCATTGTGTCAGTGGTTGCTCCGACAATAGATTGATCCACCAGATTTCCTCCAAATCGTCCTGTTTACTGACGAGGCCTCATTTGATCATGACAGTATGTCGAACAGCAGGAATAGCCACGTGCAGGATGAGGAAAACCCTGAGGCTGTAGTAAAGTCACACCATCAAGTACATATTGCTGTGAATATGTGGGCTGGCACTGTAGTCTGCAACCTGATTGGGCCACAGCTTCTGTCTCCTGCCTGGCCGCCTGAATGCCCACCTGTACTTAAGGTTCGTGCAAAGAGTTCTGCCTGAGTCGTCGGAGAACGTACCCTTGGATGTTCGAAAGAGCGTGTGGATACAATACGACGGTGCGCCGCGTCACTTCAGTGTAGATGCCCGCAGCCGTCTCGATGCTGTATTTCCTGGTCGCTGGATTGGAAGGGGAGGTTCTGTGCTATGGCCTGCGAGGTCACCTGACCTGAAGCCCCTTCATTATTTCCTGTGGGGATATCTAAAGTCACCTGTGTATGAGAGCCCAGCGGATATGGAGATGGAATTAGTTACAGAATTGAAGCTGCCTGTCATGTGTTTCGAAACACAACAGGGTGTAACGGAACTGAAATGATGGTGGGCTGACAGTAATTTGGAGCCCGCACGTCTGAAACGGGCGCGCTTGTGTGAGACTGCCAGGGAGTGCACCCTGATGCCATCTATTGGCGAAACTGGGAATTAGCGCTGCCTGTCAGACAATGCACTAAGCTCTCAGAGTCAAATGTATTCTTTTTCTTGGTAATTATAAGTTATTACTGTATAATTTAATGTTGTAAAGCGCTAGTAGTAAATTATTATGACTGGTATGAACTCCAGGGTAGTAAATATAAATATTCTTAAATACTAAATGATTTCGGTAAAAAGGTGGTAGGGGAACGCCCCCACTCTTGGTGATACGAGCGTAGCTAGGGGTAGCTGGAGACACAGGGACTGAACAATGGAATGGCCTGGGGAGTGTTGACGTGATCGGACGTGCGTAACTGTGCTCACGCAAAAGTGATTGTGCAACAGCGAAGAGGCGAATATCGTCGCCGTTTTTGGAGTAAAACGCGACGAATGGTTGTTGAAGCCGCCTCTATGCCACTGGGGCTGATTGTAAGAGTTCCTGAGCCCAGATTTTATGGCGGACGTGCAGTAGCTTATACGAGTGCTACAGCTCATAGTTCCAGCCGCCATTAAGGGCATGAGGCGTGAAGAGCTGCGTTAGCCACATGCATCTCACCACCAGCACCGACACGTCTACCCAAGGCAAGACTGCTTGCAATTGTTAAGTCGAACTTTGTATACATGTAAAAGGAGAATACCAGTTTTCTTTTATGCAAGTGCAGAGGACAGAATATAGTAATAAGTAAAATTACGACGCATGTTGTTCATTGTAATGTGTAGTAACCTCAAACATAGTATAGTGAAATCAGACTGAGGCCACCATCGCCTCTTTCATTTACAATTCTTTTGGTTGTAGAATACTTTAGCGTATAAGAATGTTGAAAAGAGCAATGGTCACACCAGAATGAGTCGCCTATTTACAGTTACTTAAATTTTTCTGAGCAACCTTTCAAGTAAAGTCACTTAACTAATTCTGTATCAATGGTCCAAAGAGTAATATCCAAAATCATTAAATAAGTTGAAGGATAGAATTTTGTTAACCGAAGTTGCATAACCTGTCTTGGTAGTAATTACCAAGCCACCTCACAGAAATTGAGAGAGTATTTGCTTTGTAGAATCATCTAGAATGATCAGAAATAGTAATATTCAGAATTAAGTTTAAATTCAACTCAAGCCATTTCACTTTGAAACGAGCCCAAAAATTGATTTATTCTTTTGCTCCTTCAGAGCTGGCGACCGTAGTTATAAGTATTTTCAGGAGGATTCGACGGTAAGTCTGCTGCTCTCGTCGTGCTGATAGGATTACCCACTGCTGCTAGCAGTGGTGATTGGATACATAAGCTCACTACCAAGTTAAGTGGGTCAGGTAGGCAGTGTTACCGTGTGAACTGTAGGGCACTGTAGGCCGTGGATCGAACCCGTTCAATCATCACAGCTCTTAGGGAAATAGTCCGGTTAGGAGTGTACTAATCATTAGGTAAATACTGGCGAGTAACGGTCAAAAATGTATACGCAAGTGAATTTAGCAAGGTCCACGTAGCACCTAGTTAATGTGGTGCAATGGCGAGGGTAGGAGTGGAGTAAAAGTGAGCTGAGCTTGTGGCAGCTGTGCTGGATTCAAATATTAACTACGTGAATTCACTACTGCCTCTTACCATTGGGACTGAGCTATTTACAGTTAAAATACGTAGCAGTAAGCGCAAAGGCGTGACAGCTACAAGTCCGTATTGGTTTTATACATACGGAATTGGGAAGTGGGTCATTCCGTCAGTGGAGGGGGTTAAAACAACTGAGTCAGTTGAGAACATACCCCATTTACTGATGGAAAGATTCAGCGGTTCGGTCGCAAGGGATATTGGCCAGGGTGCGTCAGAATCTTGTTCGTCAATGTCATGCTTTCATTGAGGTTCATGGTCGTCAGTTCCAGCACATTTTGTAAGATGCAATACAAATGGTACCTTCATTGTGTCATTGATCGTATTTGCAGTAAACTGTAACTAATGTAAAAGTCACACAGTAATTCGTTTGTATTCCTATTATCTTCTTAAGTTAACTGTTCCGACCTCAGATTGTTCAGCGGAGCATAATCTAATTTTTGCACGCTCTTACGCAAACACTCTATAGATAACAGCTTGATGGATTTCAATATCCTGTACAAAAATTAAATTCTTTGGCTCAGTGGTTTCAAATCGTTCCAAGTTTTATAAGAAATTCTATATTATTTCAGTTGGGTGGTTGGTTGGTTGGTTTGGAGAAGGAGACCAGACAGCGTGGTCATCGGTCTCATCGGATTAGGGAGGGATTGGGAAGGAAGTCGGCCGTGCCCTTTCAGAGGAACCATCCCGGCATTTGCCTGGAGTGATTTAGGGAAATTACGGAAAACCTAAATCAGGATGGCCGGACACGGGATTGATATTATTTCAGTTATGTTTCTTACTATACACAATATCTGGAATAAATTAAAAGATGGATGTTTCTACTTGAATAAACTATATTGCATCCAAGAACTTAACATACATTAACCCTTCATCACCCTCTTGCTGCTACATGCTTCCATGTCGCTATGTAATTTTAACTTACTTCAGTTTCTCTCGTCTTTACACTACAAGCTGCATCAGAATTATTATTTCCCCTTCATGCTTTTCTATCTACTCCCATTTACCTACCCAATCTAACTACTTGTCGATCGACTATTAGTATGATACCTTCCCCTTATTAATCCAAATGGTTCAAATGGCTCTGAGCACTATGGGACTTACTGCTGAGGTCATCAGTCCCCTAGAACTACTTAAACCTAACTAACTTAAGGACATCACACACATCCATGCCCGAGGCAGGATTCGAACCTGCGACCGTAGCGGTCGCGCGGTTTCAGACTGTAGCGCCTAGAAACGCTCGGTCACTCAGGCCGGCCTTATTAGTCCTCATATGGTCGTTCTCTCGCAATGAGTGTCAATTTTGCGTAAGAAAAACAGACACATAAACAAATATATCGTCAACTTTGAATTAGTCTAGTGTGGCTGTCGAGCAATCGTTAGATAGAATAGTTAATAATTCCAAAAATAGTGGTAACACCTCTGTGCCGCTTTAGGCTTTCTTTGTAAATCCATGTCTTCTGTGACATTTTCCGCTTCTGCCGTCTGATTTATCCTCCAAGGGTATTTCTTTCCCATCTTATCGCTTTTCTTCTTTATTACGTCGGTGGCATCGTATTTATGTATCTAAGAAAATAAAAATACCTTAAAACGTAAGTCATCCATTGCTGAATTGTTTTGAATATGTACGTTTACAGCACAGTTCTTCACTGATGTTACTCCAGCTTCCACTGATTCACATCATACTGCCTCCCATTCTGGTTATCCTTAACATTCCACATCCTCCAGCATCTGGAAGCAGAACATGTCACAGAAGACAGAGATTTACAAAGAAAACGTAATGAGGTACAGAGGTATTTTCCATATTTTTAGAATTATTATTTTATAACTGTTCTCTCCAATGATTGCTCCACAGCTACACTAGAGTAATTCTAAGTTGATCATATGTTTGTTTGTATCTCTGTTTTCATTGTTGTGAGTTTAACACAAAATCGACACTCAATCATCATTATTTTTATTATTATCTGCGTCGATACCCTGTAGGATCACGCAAGGATCCTGCCTCATTTGAACGTGTTTCTGATCTTCCACGATACTCTCATTTTTTCTCCATGAAGTCTATTTTTATGTTCAATCCACTTTTTTCCCTGGTTTCTTTGGGACTTCATTCTCTGACCACACATTCCGCTTTTGTATCTTGCCCCTGTATACATTTCTGTCTTCAATTTCTATTGGAGCGATTTTTGCTGCTTCTAGGTCCAGTCTGACATTCTCTGACCACACATTCCGCTTTTGTATCTTGCCCCTGTATACATTTCTGTCTTCAATTTCTATTGGAGCGATTTTTGCTGCTTCTAGGTCCAGTCTGACTTGTGTGATCCGTCGTATTGTTGGTATGACCCCTTGTTGTATATTAGAATTCTCTTGGCGAGTCAAAAACGTTCAAATGTGTGTGAAATCTTATGGGAGTTAACTGCTAAGGTCATCAGTCCCTAAGCTTACACACTACATAACCTAAATTATCCTAAGGACAAACACACTCACCCAAGCCCGAGGGAAGACTCGAACCTCCGCCGGGACCCTTAGTTAGTCGTTTTGACGATAGCCTGATGATGTGCCCATAGAACTTCAACCTCCTTTTTCTGACATCTGCTCCTATGTTTGACATCTTCTCTGTAGTTTTCCTACAGTGTAATCTGTATCCCTCTTCTGTCAGCTTTGGGCTGAGAATTTTCGTCATGATTTTCCTTTCTTCCCTCAGTATATTTTCCATGTTACTTTTTGTATGGAGTGTTAGCGTCTCACTCCCATACAATATTTCAGGGTAGTGTCTGACTTTTGTATGTATGGACATGCATTTTTTATTATATATGTGCTGTGTCTTGCCGAATGCTCCCTTCATTTTTTGTAGTGTAGTCTTCTGTGCGATCTTTTCTCCTCCTGTGGGTTCAAGTATTTCACCTAGACACTTGAAGTGTGCAACTCTGTTTATTTTGACGTATTTTGTGTCTAATTTTGTTATGTTTAATTTTGAGCAGAAAAATTCAGATTTCTCGAAAGAGATTTGCATATAAATATATGTGGCTCTGACGCATCGTACTGCATCTGCAGCAACATTTTGAGCAGAAGTTGACACCACAGAGATACAACGAACTCTTATGCATCAGTTACTTAAAGGACAGCCCCGAGCCGAGTATACATACGAGTGTCTGCATTGCCCCCACATTGGGGGTTGCCTATATCAAGGGTAAGTATACATTCAGGTGCAAATCTATTGTTCTCTTTTGATCGACAGGTCCTTAGCCTATTGTTCTGCTAAGAAGATTAAGGAACTGTCAATCAAAAGGACAGATTATCCACATAACCTATTGATCAGTAAGTGGTTTTCCAATAAATCCCCACGTCTCCGCTTCCCCCTCCCCCTCCTTCTCATCTTCCTCTCAGGGAACTCTCCTCACCGATACATGCACATCTTTGACACCAGTTCGATTGACTAAATAATTAAATCAATCAATTAATTAACCCCTCCCCCTCTGGGAAACCCCAGCCCTTCCTATCCCGTAACCCACCTGCAAACTGGCGGGAGAAAGACTCAGTTGATTGGCCATTTGGCAGGAAATCTATTGAAGTGTATGAAATACTGTTTAAACAATTTAGGCAATCCAGAATGAGATTTTCACTCTGCAGCGGAGTGTGCGCTGATATGAAACTTCCTGGCAGATTAAAACTGCGTGCCCGACCGAGACTCGAACTCGAGACCTTTGCCTTTCGCGGGCAAGTGCTCTACCATCTGAACTACCGAAGCACGACTCACGCCCTGTCCTCACAGCTTTACTTCTGCCAGTATCTCGTCTCCTACCTTCCAAACTTTACAGAAGCTCTCCTGCGAACCTTGCAGAACTAGCACTCCTGAAAGAAAGGATACTGCAAGGTTCGTAGGAGAGCTTCTGTAAAGTTTGGAAGGTAGGAGACGAGATACTGGCAGAAGTAAAGCTGTGAGGACCGGGCGTGGTTCAAATGGTTCAATTGGCTCTGAGAACTATGGGACTTAACTTCTGACGTCATCAGTCCCCTAGAACTTAGAACTACTTAAACCTAACTAACCTAGGGACATCACACACACCCATGCCCGAGGCAGGATTCGAACCTGCGACCGGAGCGGTCGCGCGGCTCCAGACTAGCGCCTAGAACCGATCGGCCACCCCGGCTGGCGACCTGGCGTGAGTCGAGTCGAGTCTCGGTCGGGCACACAGTTTTAATCTGCCAGGAAGTTTCAATTTAGACAATGTATGGAATATCGTAAATTTAAACAATTTATGGGATACAAGGTGGGATAGGGAATATTTGATCAATTGCGGCGCTTTTTAATTCCGATTATGTAAGGAAACACATAATTACGCTGTCACAGATCGTTTAAACATATCTGAATAACTTGCTAGCATCTCGCCACCAGCGCAGGCAGCCCAGACACAGGGTGTGCCGGAAGGACTTGGAAGCACCGCTAGGCTCACTGCACTGCTATTGGCTGTCGGCTGCCGTCTCAGGTGGTCACATACAGTGTGTGAACCAACCTGTCACATACCAGAGACGCCTTTCTTCCAGAGCAAATACCTGATTGGGAATCGATCCTGAAGTACTGCTGAAGTTAATAAATAATTAATTTCTGGTCACTTGATTGTGATGTAGGGGATATAAAGCAGGTGCGGTAGCTATTTCACACATGCAAATTGACACTGTCACAGAACTAGTAACAGGCTAACACGAAATACATTGTTTTAAAAAATTTCGTTTCATACCAAGAGAGAGAGGGAGGGAGGGAGGGAGGGAGGGAGAGAGAGAGAGAGAGAGAGAGAGAGAGAGAGAGAGAGAGATCTGTAGTTTGCTTTACAGATGACACAGGGACTAGCATAAGATATTTTATTCTGCCATAGACACTAAACAGCCCCAGCCTTCACGGTGCACACTTCTTGCAGTGTAACTCCGCGCATATGTTCTGCAATCGCCCTTTCTAAGAAACCACAGCTACACTAGAGCTTGTACTTCAGTGACCAAGATTCTGTTAGCACGTGATCGTACTGTGCCATTCAGGTCTTTGGATGTAATGCGTTGTTTGCCTCTTTGTAGACTTGAAAATTATGAATGGCCAAGAAAAGTTTGTGGTCGAAAGTTTCGACGTATCCGCGGTACGAACTTTCCCTCTCGTCTGCAGCGCGTGATTCCATGTATCCGTGCCCCAACTATCCTCGTGCCCTGTTACGGTGTCCCCTCGTGTTTTCAGATTCACGTAATAACTTTTCTGACCTCAGTAGACGTGTGCAATTGATTTCGGGCTCTGACACGCTGCGTGTTACCGACGGAGCATTTTCTGTTGCACGTTCCGCCGCGGCAGGTGCATATTCTTGCTGCATTCGCTTAAGTGAAGGGGGTGCGTCCTCATACAGCGGTTCGGAGAGTCGCAAAACATTTTCTTCACTTCTGTGATGCTCTCGATGGCGCACTACCGGACGAGATTGTGTTTGCAATTGCACGACCTGCTCATGTGCCTGCCGAACGTCCTTAGCCAAATCGTTTTGTTGCACGGCGACTGGGGTCTTCTGATCTTTAACTTCAGTGATTTCAGCCTGTTTGATTTCTGTTTGTTCGATTCGCTTCGCCGCCTCATCCATTATTTCAGGTGTTTCTTGAACACTTTTTTTTGCCTTGTTTTTGGAGAGTTGCAAATGCCTTTTTTGTCTTACACACCTCAGTTGTTGCGAGTTTAACTTGTTCTTTGGCCACTGATGCGTCATTTCATGCTATTTGCGCTACCAATCGAGATGTTTTGACATCGCACTTCGCCTGGCCGGCGACCTCACGTGTTTCTACTGTCGTTTTCTTGACATTCTCAACTCTTCTTGGATTCCTGCGATCTCTTTCTTTATTCCATCTATACCATCTGTGACCGTTCTTGTGACTAATTTGTGTCTTTCCTCCCCTTCCTCCCGTCTCTTTTTCTCTGCCTCTTGTCTCCTCCTTTCTGCCTCTTGTCTGTTCCTTTCTCCCTCTTGCATGAATTGCATGAGAGCCTAAAACTGAAATCCACTGCTAACACCTTGCGGAGTAGATAAACGAGATTTCGTCATTCTATGACTTTTCGGTGGTGTTTCTGGTCTTCCAGTTTCACTGATAGTGCGTCTCGTACCAGCAGCGCCTGCATTTCGTTCTGCTGCGGTCTCCTGTTCACTTTTGTCACCTGACATGTCGTCATACTCTGCAGGTTATACGTTCGTCACTCCTGCCCCGGCTGCAACTGCATTTACCTGAGAACCCCATGTAATATCTGCCTGATCACCGTTAATAATCTGACGTGGATCCGTGGTTAACAAAACACGACTACTTCCGCTACTCAGTAGCAAACGTGCCTCGCTTTTTGTAAGCTTGCATTCTAATTCTGACCCAAACGAATTTAAAACTACACGTTCTTGTGCCACAGAGATCCTACTCTAAATAATGCTCCAGTGAGCTAGTGATTGCTAGTTCCTGACGACGAATTTAAGTAACAGCACGCTTATCTTTGCTCACAAAAGAAAATCTCAGTCTATCCTAACAAATCAGCACAACGCCAATAGCCGTCAGAAACCAACAATCAAGTGACACAGAAGTCACAACCAAAACATGAAAATACACACATAGAATAGTTAAATATTAGTAACATGTCTAGGCGTCAGCAACGCGAATTTATTCTACCCAGTGCACCACATTAAACATGGGGAACAGAATCTTCACTAAGCAACACAATCTACGATCTGACGGTCACAGAAGGTGCCATAAATCCGAGAGCCTGGGAGGGGACGCCACAATGAAAGTTAACCCGTTCTGCAGACTATATAAACTAATTGAGAATGTAGTAGAATTTACTAACAATATTTATTTTTCAAAAGAAAAAAAGGACATAAATTATAGTTACTGAACGAATACTGTAAACAACTAATAGTTGGGTTAAGAGAACAATGGACAAGGATCCTGGGTGGCAGAAGTGAATCAAATACCCTGGTCCTAATAACCCAATCTGAATTGATCTGATGCTGAACAGACTTTCATTGATAATCTCCAGAAGATTCAATATAGGGGCAGCTGAGAGCAAGTGGCGATTGAGATCTGTGCGCTCTGACAAGGTCAGAGCAGCAGTACGTCACCCTGTTTGCTTCGCGTGGCGATGTACATCGCAGCTGGCGAGAAGTGCGCGGCAGCGGCGAGACGTGGAAGTGGCACCTGTGAATCGACCGCCGCCACGAAAGAAATGCAAAAATCTCATGCTCTAGCGATAACGCAGACGAATGGCAATTTACTCTCTAGCAAAGCCCTGAAATCACGGTGGATTTCAGTGTGTGACACACCCGTTTGCTGGTCGTACTGAGGACCAATTTGGCTCACTTATACGACAGAGCCCACAAGGATACAAAACGTCGAGACTGGTAAACCAAAAACGAATAAGTGTGCCCTCGGCAAACGAGTAGTCCTAGACGCTTGAAGTCACACTGTCGGTACAGTAAGAAATTCGACATAGGCTCCCCAGTCTAACTACTCGCAAATGAAGTCAGTCTCAGGTTAGGTCCCAAGTACCAACTACACATGCCAGAGCTTCGACTAGAAGATGCTTCCAGACCGAAGTCCAGAACCTGAGTGCTTCGCACCTCTCCAGACAAAAAAATTCCGTTTTCCTGCAAAGTCCCCCTGCGGGTCCAGGAGTAAGAATAGGTCCGAGGTATTCCTGTCAGTTGTAAGAGGTGACTAAAATTTATTTGACGCGTTTCAGCCTTTATGTGATAGTCCCCTGTAGCGTTTGACCTAAATTCTTCAAAACTTTCCCGAAGAGCGAGCCGACTGGGGAAGGGCGCCTTACATGGTGCATCGTGTCTGTTGTGCATTGAGACCTTTAGTCCACTTTCTCGTCATCACATTTCAGTCTCGCTCATTCTCCATCTCTTGGGCAACGACATCTTCCTGGGTGCGTTTTCCAACATTCACTATGCAGTGTCGCTTTCTGCATCGACGATGACCATGGGCTTGTTTGCACCTGATATCTAGCACAGTAGCCAGTCCGTTGTGGTGGGGCTGCCATGTAACCTGTTGGCTGTAGCTCCCTGACCAAACAGGGATCACTCTGCTGATGCATTCACTGTTAACTCCCCACATATGCCAACGCATAGATGCCCATCCCTATGGGGCATTGGGATTCCCGGCAATAGCCATCCTACCAGGTGGCCTTTGTTGTGGCTGGTTGGCGCCTGTGGGGAGGGCCCTTGGTTAGAGTAGATGGTATCAGGGCAGATGACACACTATGAAGCGTAGTCCAACATCTCTTGCTGGTGGTGAAACACCAGCAATCTCTAAGCATTCATGAGCTCAATTCACCACACAGAAGTACGGTCCCAAATTGTTCCCCTCCCTGGCCACACCATGAGAGAAATGTCTAAGGATGGAAGTGGATCTTATTCGCCCTGGTACCTTGTATATTCAATGTTGAGCATTTAGAGAACAAGTTTGGGGAGGTGGAGGGATTGTCCAAAATGAGATCTGGGTCAGTATTGATCAAAGCAGCATCCTCCAGCCACGGTCGTTACTCGCTTGTGACAAGCTGGAGGATGTTTCTGACCATCACATCCCATAAGAGCTTAAATATGATCCAAGGTATCATATTTCACAAGGGCCTTCTTTTGCAGTCTGACGATGAGTTGCGAGACAATTTAGAGTGGCGAGGTTTACATTTTGTCCGGCGTGTCCACTGGGGTCCAAGGGATAATCAGGTTCCCACCGGTGCCTTAATCTTCGCCTTAGAAGGTGATGCATTGCCCGAGAAGGTCAAGGTGATGGTCTACTGCTGTGATGTAAAGCCCTATGCGGTGCTTTAAGTGCTGTAAGTTCGGCCATATGTCTTCCCGCTGTATTTCCAGCGTCACATGCCGAGATTCTGGATGCCCATCACATCCCAATACTCCATTTGCCCCGGCTCCTATCTGTGTCAGCTGTGGAGAGCACCATTCACCTTGCTCGCCGGACCGCAGGATTCCCCAGAAAGAAAGGAAAATCATGACTGACCTACACTGAGGCTAAGAGAAAATTTGAACACGTGCATCCTGTTCGTATGACATCGTCTTACGCTGCCACTACAACAGTTCTGGCGCCATCAGCTCTGCCAACCCAGCCAGAAGACTACACCTGCCCCCTTGATGGTGGGGGCACTTCCCTCCCTGTTGCGCCTGCACCACCTACTTCAGGAGCAACACCCCCCAACCATTGTGGATGTATGTCCCCATTTCTAAGCCAAGCAAGCACAAGTCTTCTTTGGCTTCTCTCGCTAGAAAGGGTCCCTTGGATCACTCCATTCCCAGGTTTCTGCTAGTGGGAAAGATGACATCCAACAGTGGCTGAAGAGCTCAAAAGCAGTTGGTTGTAGGGGTTCATGCTCATCTTCAGACCCAGAGACTGAGCCAGTGAAGTCCTCCCAGCCAGGGAAACACAAGTAGCAGCGACAGGAATCCAAAAAGAATACCCCTAAGAAGGAAAATTGTGGTGGCACTCACACCACAGCTACCTACAAGCTCTGCGTCTGAGGATGGAGAATCTAGCGTCCACTGAGGACCTAGATCTCGCCAGGTCCTCAGACACAATGGATATAGACTGCTGAGGCAGAAAGTCGATGGCACCAGATGACCCTTACGCGTAAACTGCCTCACTGAACGTTCCGTGCCTTCAAAGTCTCACGATGATGTCGTCCTCGAGTGGAATTTCGGCGTTTTTTTCCACCACCTAGCTGAGCTATGGCAACTGTTAAGCTTACACCTGCTATCTGCATTTCCCTCCAGGAAACCTGGTTCCTGGCAATGTAGACTACTGCCCTCCACAGTTATAAGGGGTATTACAGGAATCGTAGCAACTATAATCGAGTGTCAGGTGGAGTTTGCGTTTATGTCCTAAACTCAATTTGTGGTGAAACTGTGCCTCTTGAAACCCCTCTTGAAGCCGTGGCTGTCAGAATAAGGATGACACACGAATTAACTGTCTGCAATGTAGATCTCCCTCCAGATGGTGCAGTCCCACTGAATGTGTTAGCTGCATTGATTGATCAACTCCCTAAACCTTTCCTACTTTTGGGAGATTTTAATGCCCATAACCCCTTGTGGGGAGGCACTGTGCTTACTGGCCAAGGAAAAGATGTCGAATCTTTACTGTCTCAGTTCGACCTCTGCCTCTTAAATATTGGGACCACCACACATTCCAGTGAGGTTCATGGTAGTTACTCGACCATTGACTATCAATTTGTAGCCCAGGACTTCTCCCATATATCCCCTGGAGAGCACATGACGACCTGTGTGGTAGTGACCACTTCCCCCTGTCACTGAGCCGGCGTCAGGCCCACAGATGCTTGCGCAGATGGGTTTTAAAGAAGGTAAACTGGGAAACTTTCACCTCTGCTGTCACTATTGAATCTCTCCCACATGGTAACATCAATGTGATGGTTGATCAGGTGACTACAACAACTGTTTCTGCAGCAGAAAACGCGATCCCTCGCTCTTTAGGCTGCCCCCAGCGTAAGGCAGTCCCTTGGTGGTCGCCGGAAGTCGCCAAAGCAATTAAGGAGCGTCAGCGAGCTCTACAGCAGCATAAGCGGCACCCTTCCCTGGAGCAACTTATAGCCTTTAAATGGCTTCATGCTCACGTTTGCCAACTTATCAACCAATGGAAGCAGGAGTGTTCGGAGAGAGACGTCTCCACCACTGGGTGCAATACGTCACCTTCCCAAGTCTGGATAAAGATCAAACGTATTTTTGGGTACCTGAACCCAACAGGTGTTCCTGGTGTTACCATAAATGGCGTGTTATTTACCAACGCAAACGCGATTTCTGAGCACTTTGCTGAACACTACGCTCGAGCGTCTGCATTGGAGAATTACCCCTCAGCCTTTCGCACTCTCAAACTGCGGCTGGAAGGGAAAGTCCTCTGATTCACTACACGCTATAGTGAATCCTATAACGGCCCATTTACGGAGTGGAACCCCCTCAGTGCCCTTGCACATTGCCCCGACACAGCTCCTGGGCCTGATCGGATCCACAGCCAGGTGATTAAACATCTCTCATCTGATTACAAACGAGATATCCTCGTCATCTTCAACCGGATCTGGTGCAATGGTGTCTTTCCATCGCAATGGCGGGAGAGCACCATCATTCCGGTGCTCAAACCTGGTAAAAACCCGCTTGATCTGGATAGCTATCGGCCCATCAGCCTCACCAAGGTTGTTTGTAAGCTGCTGGAGCTTATGGTGTGTCGGCGGTTCGGTTGGGCCCTGGAGTCGCGTGGCCTACTGGCTCCATGGCAGGGCGGCTTCCGCCAGGGTTGCTCGACCACTGATAATTTGGGTCCCTTGAGCTTGACATTCGAACAGCCTTTTCCAGACGCCAACACCTGGTTGCCGTAATTTTTGACTCACGTAAAGCATAATACCCGACCTGGAGACATCATATCTTTGCCACATTGCGTGAGTGGGGTCTCCGGGGCCCGCTCCCGATTTTTATCCAAGACTTACTGTCGCTCCATTTCCAAGTCCAAGTTGGTGCCTTCCATAGTTCCATCCATATCGAGGAGAATGGAGTCCCACAGGGCTCTGTATTGAGTGTCTCTCTATTTTAGTCGCCATTAACGGTCTAGCAGGAGCTGTCGGGCCCTCCATCACACCTTCTCTGTGTGCAAACGACTTCCGTATTTCGCACTGCTGCTCCAGTACTGGTGTTGCTGAGCGTCGCCTACAGGGAACCATCCACAAGGTGCAGTCTTGGCCTCTAGCCCATGGCTTCCAGTTTTCCGCCATGAATACGTGTGTCACGCGTTTCTGTCAGTTCATACCTTTCATCCGGCACCAGCACTTTACCTTAATGACGATACACTCACTGTAGTGGAGACATATCGATTCTTAGGTCTGGTTTTCGATGCTAGTTTGACTTGGCTTCCTTATCTTCGTCAGCATAAACGGAAGTGTTAGCATTACCTCAATGCCCTCCGCTGCCTGAGCAACACCAACTGGGGTGCAGATCGTTCCACGCTGCTGCAGCTCTACAGAGCCCTTGTTCAGTCACGATTTATGGTTTGCGGCGCCCTCAGCATTGCGTTTGCTCGACCCATTGCATCATTGCGGAGTTCGACTAGCTACAGGAGCTTTTGGGATGTGTCCGGTGACAAGAATGCTGGTGGAAGCTGGAGTCCCTCCATTGAAGATCACACGTGTACAACTGCTCGCCAGTTACATTGCACACATTCGTAGCTCTATTGAACATCCTAATTACTGTCTTCTTTTCACAACCACAGCAGTTTATCTCTCGCATAGGCAGCTCAGGCCAGGGCTAACGATTGTGGTTCGCGTGCAGTCACTTCTCTCTGAACTGGAGTCCTTACCTGTACCACCTCTCCTCGAGGTCCATTCACATACACCTCCGTGGCTTAACTGTAGGCCGATGCTTTGCCTGGACCTTTCACGTGGCCCTAAGGACTCCGTTAACCCTGTGGCTCTTCTCTGTCACTTCCTCTCGATTCTTGAAGTGTCACAGGGCTTGAAGTGGTTTATGCCGTGGGCTCGATGGCTGATGGTAATGTTGGATCCACCTTTCTGCACAGAGGCCATATTGAACAGCATTCCTTGTCTGATGGCTTCAGTGTATGCACTGCAGATCTGGTGGCCATATCTCTTGCACTTCACTATATCCATTAATGCCCTGAGGAATCGTTTCTTCTGTATACTGACTCCTTGAGCAGCATACAAGCTATCGGCCAGTGCTACGCTCGCCATCTTTTGGTAGCGTCCATCCAGGAGTCCATCTATGCTGTGGACCGGTCCCATCGTTCACTGGTGTTTGTGTGAACCCCACAACACATTGGCATCCCAGGCAATGATCTTGCCGACAGGCTGGCCAAACAGGCTATGCGGAAACTGCTTCTGGAGATGGGCATCTCTGAACCTGACCTGCATTCTGCCTTACGCCACAGGGTTTTTCGGCTTCTGGAGACGGAATGGCATGAGTATGCACAACAAACTGCATGCCATTAAGGAGACTAGGAGTGTATGGAAGTCTTCCATGTGGGCCCCTTGCAGGGAATCAGTCGTTCTCTGCCAGCTCCGCATTAGCCACTCTTGTGTGACCCAGAGTTACCCCTTGCACCGTAAAGACCCACCTCAGTGTTGGTGTGGTGCCCAGTTGACAGTAGCCCACTACTAGTGCACTGTCCCATTTTGACTGGCCAGCAACGAAATCTTGGGTTACCAGACTCGTAGCCACTTATTTTATCGTACAACGCCTCATTGGCTGATTTAGTTTTACGTTTTTTTCGTGAAGGCGGGTTTTATCATTTGATCTAAGTTTTAGCACATGTCCTTTGTCCCCCTGTGTCCTCCACCATAGTGCTTTTAGGGAGGTAGTTTTAATGTGTTGCAGACTGGCTGGCTTATCCTTTTTATTCTAGTGGTCAGCCAGCCACTGTAATCTGCTTTCTTATTTTACTCTCTTCTGTTTCTAGCGTCTCTCTGTTATTTTCTTGTCCTCTTGTGTTCCTTTTAGTGTTCGTTGCCTTTCCTTCGTTCTTGTGGTTTATCCTTTCTTTCCATTTTGTGTTATATGTCTCATCTGTTTTATTCTCACATTTGTGGCTTTTTTTTTTTTTTTAGTAACAAGGGTGATGACCTCGTAGTTTGGTCCCTTCTCCCCTCTTTTAAACCAACCAACCTTTTGCACAAAGTGGACGACCGACACGACCTTCACCTTGTCTTGAACCAATCATAGGGCTTTAGAGGCACTAAATTTCCTCTTGTTGTGTCACTTCCCGCAGCAACAAGCGAACAGATACAATCTTAAATATCTTTATCTAAATAGCACATGCCTTGGAGCATGTTGGTCCTAACTATGAGGTGTAATAAAGATTCTATTTCTAAACATTTCTTAGATGCCAGAGTTTCTTATACAACCAAGGCGGCCAATGGAAGTGGGTCACAAGGCTATTTGCAGTATCGGCGAACATGAAAACTTGTGAATTTTTGTTATCCAGGGCTCTGCACAAAATGCCCAGTTTATGACTCCATTGTGTAGACGCGTCCCTTCAGTCCATTTCCTCCAGCCCAGCCTTCCGCTGGTGCCACAGCAGGTAGCTCGGCATTGTTCTGCTGGAGACCTGTCTCGATTAGGGGCTGCCCTGTCTTCCTTGTACAGCTGTGGAACTGTCTGGCAAGAATTACTAAGGGACAGGCTCGCCCCCCAGTTGCTTTCAACTCCTAACATGCCATTTCTACAAACTAAGAACCATAAAAATACCTCATGCTTTTAGCGTCCTACCAAGCTCCAAAAAACGTCTTCTCAGGCTGTTAACTTTCTAGAGTCTCACTCAAGGTGCATAAGGTTGTAACAAAATCTTTAATAATTTTCCGTATACAAAAAAAGGTGAGAGATTAACTTGTCCTCTCTGAGCTTTCTGGAAATCTAGGTATACAGAACCAGTTTGAAATCCCTTGTCGATAGCACTCATCACTTCATGTGAGTAAAGAGCCAGTTATGTTTCACAAGAAAGATATTTGCTTAGTCCGTGTTGACTGTGTGTCAATACACTGTTCTCTTCAAGGTAATTATTATGTTCGAACACAATATAAGTTCCGAAATCCTGCTGAATATCGACGTTAACGATATGGGCCTGCAATTTAGTGGACTGATCCTATTGTCTTTCTAGAATATTGATGTGACCTGTGCAACTTTCCAGTCTATGGGTACGGATGTTTCGTCGAGCGAGCGGTTTGTATGATTATTAAGTAAGGAGCTATTGAATCAGCATACTTCTACTTAATTGGTATACAGTCTTGACCGGAAGACTTGGTTTTATTAAGTGATTTAAGTTGCATGACTACTCCGAGGGTATCTATTGTGAAGTTACGTATGTTGGCAGCTGTTCTTGATTCAGACTGTGGAATATTTACTTTCTCTTCTTCGGTGAAGGAATGTCGGAAGACTGTGTTTAGTAACTCTGCTCAGCAGCACTGTCATCGATATCATTTCCGTTGCTTCCATGGTGCATAGTTGTCAGGGGGGTGCTGATATTTACTACCCTTGTTGTTGATCAGACTATAAAACATACTTTATTCACTCTGGTACAGGCAGTGTAAATGTGGCGTCTCCATATGAGTGAGTCAGTGATGAAAACTCCTGGGAACCTGGTTTCACTGACAAATTCAATATGGTTGTCAATCAGTGATACAGTGGTGACCAGTGAACTTTTATTTTGAGCAGTGTAGGAGGTTCATCCAGTTGTTATGTCTGCAGTTTGATTTTAGCGATGAATTTAATTGGGTTTTGCTTCTAGTCACCAGTCTGGACTGATTACTTTGTGTTAGACTTGATAATTGTGGTATCATCAGCAAAGAGAAAGGTTCTCTTGGTAGGTAAGTTTCAGGGAACATGATGCGTAAAACAAAAACAATAAGGGGCCTAAAACTTATCCTTTAGGAACCCCATGATTTATTGTTTCTACAGATGAAGGTTCAACGCTGGCAATTCCTGAAGGCTTGATCTCATATAGTTGGACATATTGTTCTGGGTCTTTGAGTTAGCTTTTTAAACAGTCATAGCCAGAATCTCTTATTCCAAAGGAATAAGCCTTTTGCAGCAAGATCGTAAGATTAACTGTATCTCAGAGGCCTTTGAGAGATCAACAAAATATCTATGGCTGGCAGCTTCTTGTTAACAAGTAAAACCTAGGAATTCTTGTATTGCATGAGCTGTAGTTTTCTTTTCCTACATGCCAAGCCGTGAAGGGGGCAAAATTTTGCAATTCCTGAGGAATGTATTTAGTCTGAAGGCCATGATATATTCAAATATTTGGCTGTATAGTGAGAGTAGTGGAATTGGTTTGTTGTTGCCAGTATCTTCTTTATTTCTCTTGTTGTGCAGTGGTATGAGTTTGGAGTTTTGAGTTGATTTGGAAATGTACCATTTAGGAATGAGGAGTTTATAATGTCAGATAGTGATTTACTAATAAGCTTGCTGCACTTATGGAGGACGAAAAACAGGACTACATTCGGTCCTGCCAGTTACTTTGTCTTTATTTTGGTTTCTTTACAAAACGTACCGCTCTTCTTTGAACTGTCTCGATGTACTCCGTTATTCTTGTCTGGAAAGAATCCTAAACCACACAGCAGTACTCTGAAAGAAGACGGACAAGCATAGTGTAGACAATCTCTTTAGTAGATACGTTGCATATTCTAAGGGTTCTGCCAATAGAACACAGTCCTTGGCTCACCTTACTCACAGCGTTTTCTATGTGTCCTTTCCAATTTAAGTTGTCCGTAATTGTAATTCCCCGATATTTAGAGAGAAACAATCATCATAATAAAATAAGGGAAATCAGAGCTTGCACGGAAAGGTATAGGTGTTTGTTTCTTCCGCCCGCTGTTCGAGATTTAAATAACAGAGAATTATTGTGAAGGTGGTTCACCACTTAAGTGTGATTTGCAGAACATCCATGTAGATGTAGGTGTAAATGTAGATGTAGATGTAACTGGTAGTCCATATTAAGGCATTTAGCAGATCATGCTATTTGAAGGGGAGCGAATGTGTGTTATTGGCTCGATCGGTGTGGCTCTGGGACATTTGGATTCTAGGAATGGCTCTTGGGAACAAGGTGGGATTTCTGTAAGAAGTAGAGTGTTGAGACACTTGGTGTTGAGAGATTATAGAGTGAGCTGCGTGTCGAGACGTGACAGAGGAGAGAGTTGATGTTGCAAAGGAGTGAGGGGTGGAAACTGATAGAATATATGCGGCTAGAGGCCGCAAATACTTTACATATTTAATGGGTTTCTGAGGGAAGTTGGACTTTGACTCATTGAGTTAATACGAACTTTACCATAAGAATTGCTCCAGGGAACTTTGACGTGAATTCCTGCTGTCCTGGGACTACTTGTGCCTAGTTCAAAGCATGGGACTTTGTTAGTTTGACAACTAGTAATGACTCATCAATTTCAGGGAAGTCTCTACCATTCTGATTACGCAGATTTACGTGATCTTGGTTGCAATTGAATATTACGTCTCTATTATTTAAACTGAATTATTTAACGACTATCATTTTCTAGATACTCTTTCACGTGATTGATTGGATTAGTTATCACTCTATCCAATATAGATTTGTGATGTCGTCTACTTCAACTTATTACCAGCTCTTATTGGCTTTTATTATTATTCATTTAATTGCAACTTTTTTATTTAAAATTTCGCTGACCCCAAGAGTGCTACAGCTGTTTGACTCGAGTACCATAAACTGTAACTGTTACTTCAACTGTTTTAGTTAACGGGCATGAAAGCAGACGTAAGTGGGTCTACGCTATGACAACATCGAACCACGTTTAGTCAACAGAGGCACGCATAGCTCAAATACCAACCGACCACCCGTCACTTAATTTTGATACATCACAAATACGGTATCTCTTCAGGGAATCTGATTAGAAAATCTACTCACATTCCTTGAAAGCTGGTACGCCAGAGATCGCTTGTGCTCAACGAGTCCGCATTGCGATAACCCACCAGACCAGCACTGCGCTGTACAGGAAGCAGGAGGAGAATGAGTTTGGCTCTCCCATCCACCCGTAGCCGGAATCACGATGCCGAAGACTGCCAACACGACTCACTTAGCACAGGTTAGTACAGTCCAGAGACCAACGCCGAATCTTCCAAATATCTTATCGACCAGGAAACCCGTGCAGCATTGATAAATACATGCTGTAAAGATCTGCAAATGATGAAAGAAAGGAAAAAATAGACTGGACTACTTCGAAACCAGTTTGAAACTACTTAGGATCCTGCATCGTACAATTTTTCCTACATACGTGTCCCTAGCAAACTGCTCACGACAGGTTACTGCATACAACGCCTGACAGAGAAAGTGAAGCACCCAGAGCTGAAAGTCGGATGTTAACGCAACGTCGTACATGTACACACGATCGGTGAGTATCTACTGATTAGAGTTACAGTTCCCTTTGACAGGTAATGGTGGTGATGATAAGTTCCTATGGGATGGGTGAATCGTAGGAAGGAGCTTCATACCGCGCGGCTGGACAGGTAGTACTCCCACTTTGTGCATCAGTATCGTTCTTGTTTAGCGCTATTACAAGGGCTGGTAGGTTGTATAAGGGGCGCAAAGAGCGTCAGATGTTGAGTATCACCGTGCAGAAACCGAAAATACTGCATACTCGTGTGAAACAACGTTTCAGCACCTGTCAGAGTTTGGAAGGCCCCTCATGTGCTTCTCCATTTGGCTGGCTGGTCGAAACGTGCAGTATCCAGATTGTTGCGGGATTCAGATGTGACAGTGGCCCAGTGCTGGCCTGAATGGGAACGTGAGAGCAGGGATACCAGTCGTGAAGGTGGCAGTCAACCACTTCTGATTACCACAAGGAAGGGTCACCGTGTTTTTCGCCAAACACATCGAAACTCTGCACACAGGCGTCCGACGTCCAAGAACGGCATCATTCTTTGTCGTCCTGCACCATCGGTCAGAAACCGGTAGCAGGGTGGGAAATTACTGTCCCGTGCGTGTCAGCCGCCGTCGACATCACAGTACAAATGGTTGTGTTTGGAGTAGTGCCGTGGCCAAGAAGCACGGGCTGCCGATGGCGGCGTCACACTGTGTTCGGCGGTGAATCGAGGCTCTCCACAACCCTGGATGACCGTCACCGATCGGTATGACGGCGAGGTGCGAGGAGGTGACCTCCTTCCACTGTTTGTGAGGGGCTCACCACTGTACTCCTGACGTCACGGTGTGTGGAGCCGTCGCGTAGGACTTTAGGTCAAGGCTGTTAGTGGCCGAGGGAACTCTCGCAGCAAAGCAGTACGTCAGGGACGTCCTGTACCCTCACGTGTTACCCCTCGTGCGACAGGATAGTGGTGACATTTTTCAACAGGACAGTGGTCGTCCATACCGGACACAGCTCTTTATTAACGGTCTGAGTGACGTTGGCCAGCGAGATTTACATATCTGTCCCCAATACGAAGTGGGAGGGACCAGCTAGCACGTCAACTCCGTCCCAGCGCCAGCGCCAGCGTCCCGGCTGTCGAGGACCAGCTTGCCTCAGGAGAGGACAGCCTTTCCAACCGAAACAGTGCGTGCATCCAGACCACAGGGGACACAGTGTTATACTGATTGCCAAGTATTTGTACATTTGGCTCGATATTATAATTGCTGAAATAACACCATACACTCTCTCAAAGCCTGAGTTTCATTTCGTTTCCTCCTCCCCTTCTGGGTAGTTGACTCGTTTTGTCAGGCCGTTTATTAACGATGCATCTGATCACTCGCTTTCGTTGTACCTTCCAGGATGACAATGCACCCTTGCTACCCCAACAGCCCCGCCCACGTGTGTGGTGCAGCAGCGGCACCCGCGGACCGCTCGGCCGGCGCCCTCTGTCCGCTGTCCACTTCTGCCGGCCAGGCAGTGCCGGCGGGCTACACGCTGGCGCGGCTGCGCTGTCGGCCCAGAGCAGGACGTCCGCTCTGCACGACGTTAGGCCGGCAGCCGAGGCTAAATGAGCCAAGTTTGGCAGCGAGCTGCCTGCCTCTATCTCGCATCGCAGCAGGGCGACCAAGTTGGCGGTCGTTACCGCCCTCGCTTTTCACGGGGGGTCAGATAGCTTTTGAGTGAGGAAGTCATCAGCTGCACCAGAGCAAGTCGGGCGGGTTCCGTGGTTCCGCACTACGCAGATTCATTACAGTGCCGATACCTACTAAAAACACAAGTTTTTTACGAGGAATCTAGTTTGGCTTGCGAATAGATAGGGAAAACGAAGAGCGCTTCTTCTCAAGTAGAACGCGACACATTAACCCATATGGAGTACTAGAGCCGGTGGATTAGTAGTGCAACATATATTTTTTCTGAAATCAGGTTGCTTATATTTACGATTCCAATGACCGTGATATGCCCCACTCTTTTGCCTACAAAACCGTATTTTTCAACATAATCTCAGTTCAATGCTGTGGCATGACGCCACCTTATTGGAAGCACCTATATGTCTGCGTCGTACCACTCTACTGGTGGACGTCGCAGCCAACGTGTTGCTGTATCGATAACCAGTCCATCATCCATTTTCCACTGAGTACATCCGCCATTGGGCCAAAATGGAAGTCGGAAGGTGTGAGATCTAGGCTGTAGAGTGGATGAGGAAGTTTTGTGCGCATTACGAACAGAGACGTCCACTCGAGTAGTGAGGTGTTTGATTACGATCCGTCGATCACTTCGAATGACAGTGTCCGCACGATCCAGCAGTGCAGGTGTAAAAGCTTTCCGCGGCCAGCTGGCGTGCAGGTGATTGCACAGGATTCCGCGACCTTGTTGCGATGATGACAACATCCTCGCCCAACAACTCACTGTGCTTTTGTTAAGGAACAAGTCTCCATAGACATTTAGCAAGTGCCGGTGAGTATCTGCGATGCTCCACTTTCCCTCTAAGGGAATCTCAATGACACCTCTCTGGTTGAAACGCACCTCCGGAACCGACGCAGTTTTGAAACGCTGCCACCTATTGGAAGTCCATAAAACCGTAGCGGCTGAAGCAGGAATATTCCACGATGTTCCACAGCAAATTCCGCATTTTACGAACCGGAACTGGCAGAGGAAAAAGTTATGTTGTATTACTTATCGAACACCCTTAGTATTATCTACAGACACAGAGCTACAAGTGAGTGTGATGGAGAGGACTCTGATAGTACTAGTACCGTTTACGATACTCATTAATGACTTGCTGGACAGTATTAGCTGCACTGTCATGCTCTTCACAAGTCAGGGGTGTATCGGTGATAAAACTGTCGTGATATCAAGTTTACCTCTCGAGAGAAAATGTCAGTCTGTTGGAAACATCGGCATTTAGCTGTTATTGTACAGAGAAGTGAAGTTTGTAATATTCGTTAGTAGATATGCTATTGCACCAGAATATTATGAATACCTACTTAATAGCATATTGGCACACCTTCGGAACACAACACAGCAGCGCGTCTGTCAGGCATGCATTCGACAGATTCCTGGTGGGGTGGTGGGCTCCCTCAGGTATGTTGCACCACATGTCTACACACAGACCACGCAGTTTCTGCACATTACGGATATGTGGTAGGTCTATGTGGCGCTGGCGCCCATTAGCATCTCGGATGCGTCATATCGAGTTCAGATGAGGCGAATTTGGCGGCCAAAAAATCGACAGTAGGGGGGCAAGGCGGTTTGTGGGCCATTTTTTTAGTGTGAGTTGCCTACATCAGGGGCCAGTCTGCACTCGGGGGCAGACCTATTGTTCTTTGATTGACAGGTACTTAACCTATTGTTCTGCTAAGTACTTTTCCATGTCGCTGCACTTGACCTATTGTCCCCCACCTCTTTCCACTCCCCTCCCTCCTCGGGAAGGGGGTGCTGGGCCATTTTGTTACTGTGGTTTGCCTACATCAGGGACAGGTATGCACTCAGGGCGAACCTATTGTTCTCCTTTGATTGACAGGTACTTAACCTATTGTCCTGTTAAGTGCTTTTCCATGTCACCCTCATTTCCTTTTGATTGACAGGCACTTAACCTTCTGCTCCCCCTGCTCCCTCCCCCTCTCCAACCCCCTCCCCCAATCGCTGCTACAGGTACATATTCAGGTTTGAGTTATTGGAATAGGCTCCCCTCTCACTCATATCAAATTGATTGACTACTTAATTACATTGATCAATTAATTAACCTCTCTGGTGGGAAAGTGGTACACCTCTCCTGCCACAACCCCTGGCAGGATGTTCAGATTCCATCAGGACAATCCAACCACTACTAATCAAAGAAAATGGTGGGAAGATACATCACATTGACTACTTAATTAAATTGATCAATTATTAATTAACCTATCTGGTGGGAAAGTGTCATGCACCCTCGGCAGGAAGTTCAGATTGCATCAGGACAATGAAACCTCTACTAACCAAAGAAAATGGCGGGAAGATAGGTCACACTGACTACTTATTAAATTGATAATTAATTAACCTCTCTGGTGGGAAAGTGCCACACCCCCTTGCTACACCCCCCTGGCAAGAAGTTCAAATTCCATCAGGACAATGCAACCTCTACTAACATAAGAAAATGTTGGGGAAAAAGAGCACCTCCACTAACCTACACAATCCGACCGCCACCTCTTCCTAGGAATTGGCCGGACAAAGACTCAATTGGTTGGTCATTAGGAGGGTATTCAATTGTAGTATATGGTATATTGATTAAACAATTTAGACATTGTGTGGAATATATGGAAAGGGCATATTGTTTATTTATAAAAAATCAGTTTGTGGGGATTGGATTTCTCTTGCTCATCATTCTCTGCTGTATGGAAACATCTAGGTCTTGCAAGAAGCCATTACATGGGGCAAACATGTTGCATAACCTAATGTTCAGCACTGAACTCTGGGTGTCTTAACCTAATGTTTGGCCCTTTCTCAGCATTTAACCTGTTGTTCTGTTAAGTGGTTTCCCATGTCACTGCACTTAAACTATTGTACCGCCATTGATATGAAATTAAATAATTAGTTATTTTGTCTGGTACATGTTACGAATTTCACATGCTTTTCAGTGTCATTTCTGGCACATTGTTCTTTGTCACCCATGCCCTTAAACGAATGTACTACATTTTACATAAAAATTATTGAAATTAATTTAGTGTTCTGCGCTTAACCTGCTGTTCTGCTCCATGTCACCCACTCATGCACTCCCTACCATTAAGTACTGTACTGCTAACACAATGCTGATATAAAAAATTTATCCAAATTAATTAAATCGATATTATTCCTGTGTAAGGGGTAGTTTTTTTTTAATTTGCAGCGTTCTATTGGTTGGTGAAATCGATGGAATACGGTTTAAACAAAAGATTGCTAATAAGAAACACATCCTGCCACTCGACACCTGACGCCAACGCCACCCCTACCACAGCCACTGCCACGAGCCACTGCCGGACGCAAGCCAGCGTGAGACATCGCTCTCACACACCGCTACAGGTGAAAGTTTGGGTCTATTTTCATGTATACAGTTAGAATACTTCGAGTGTTATACTGACTTCACAGAACTACAAGGCTGGTCCCATATGCGATGATGCATACCTGTGGTATGGTCCAGCACCGAGAGAGATGTTCCAGTGATTCCTAGAATAGCACAGGGTGCATTGTTCCTAGTTATCCTTTCGCCATTGTTTTCTGCAGACGAGACTTTCAGAGGTAAAATTATGATTGTATTTTGTACAGATCACCATATTGCATCGACATTAATGATGACCTTTGATCATTCATTTCTAAGAGCTTCATCTTCATTCACCTAGAGACGCCATCAGGTGCACTAACAGCAAATGTGATTGCCAACTAGAGCAGATTGAGGGAGGGTGTGGAGGGGTTGGGATATACGTTAATTGGGTGTAAACCAAAATCACCGCTTATATAGACTGGTAACACGTGAAAAGTCTAGTCTGCAAGCACAGACACGTTTGGAATGGTATGGTTCGCAAGGTCAACATTTCCAGTATGTTTCCAGAATGAGATTTTCACTCTGCAGCGGAGTGTGCGCTGATATGAAACTTCCTGGCAGATTAAAACTGTGTGCCCGACACACAGTTTTAATCTGCCAGGAAGTTTCATATCAGCGCACACTCCGCTGCAGAGTGAAAATCTCATTCTGGAAACATCCCCCAGGCTGTGGCTAAGCCATGTCTCCGCAATATCCTTTCTTTCAGGAGTGCTAGTTCTGCAAGATTCGCAGGAGAGCTTCTGTAAAGTTTGGAAGGTAGGAGACGAGGTACTGGCAGAAGTAAAGCTGTGAGTACCGGGCGTGAGTCGTGCTTCGGTAGCTCAGTTGGTAGAGCACTTGCCCGCGAAAGGCAAAGGTCCCGAGTTCGAGTCTCGGTCGGGCACACAGTTTTAATCTGCCAGGAAGTTTCATTTCCAGTATGTGTCGGTTTGCAGAAAGCATTTCCTTCAGCGTCCATGTTTACCAGGAATGTTTTTAAAGGTGCCGCAACAACCTAGAACTCTTAATAGTTTGTGGGTGTTGGTGAGATATTCTAGGCAAGAATTTTGCTTATGGAAGGAAAAGATGAACTGTTTGTTTTCAACAACTTGGGAGAGGCATTACTTATGTCCCTGCTGGAGATGCTGTTTTCGAGGGAGAAAGCTCTAAGCATTAACAGCAGAATGGTCCAGAAACTCGTGTTATTACTATTATTATTATTATTGGATGCTGCTGGAAGGGCTGAGATCTGTATCCGAAATATCCAACGCAGAGCTTTGTTTGTGAAAATGAATGATAGGGTCATTTATTTACAAGCAGAGACGACCGCTGGCTGTGTACCACACAAAATTCTGTTGTTCCAGACTGGTGACAGCATTTGTTTGCTCACACCTGTCTATAAAACTGGGGCTGAGTGCCTATTTGTGTTCTGATGGACCATGTGACTCATCGCGATGTGAAACCATGGCATGATCAGGCTTCTCTGACCACTATGTTTGCTTCCCATTGGCATGTTCTCACCTATCTGTACATGAGGGACTGAGTGTGTATTTGTGTTTGGATGGGACATGATACTGCTGCTGAATGGGTTGAAGCCATAACTACAAGCCAGAATGC
Organism: Schistocerca cancellata; assembly: GCF_023864275.1. Lineage (NCBI taxonomy): Eukaryota > Metazoa > Arthropoda > Insecta > Orthoptera > Acrididae > Schistocerca > Schistocerca cancellata. The sequence continues at coordinate 14,878,854 of NC_064631.1, read as the reverse complement.
CTAACGCCTTACACGTTTTCGCCAGACATTCTAGGCAAGAATTTTGTTTACAAAGAACTGTTTTGAATAAGTTGGGACAGGTATTACCTCTCTCTGCTGCACGTGTTGTTTACAAGAGAGAAAGCTTCAGCAGAATTCTCTGGGAGTAACTGTATTGTGAGAGGTTGCTGTGGAAAAGCTTCTCTTATTCCATACCTGTACTCAGTTCGTTTGGTCTCATCTGTCTATACATGTGGTGCTCAGAGCTGCAGATGGACCCCGCCATTACTCCAGACGTAACAGCGCTGGATGACAAAGCTCCTGCTAGTGCAACTGCCAGCCAATAGATCGAGCCGGTACCGCTTGAGGCGCTGCGATCACTGCCGGCTCTCGGACTGCTATTCCGGGCCACTGTGCTGCGCGGACTTGGCGTGCGCTCCGAGACAGTGCAGTATAGGTGTTCCCGGTGGCTTGCGCAGTGCAGTAACTGTGATATCTGTAGTGCACCACAGTAGTAGGACGACAAGGACGCCACCCCACATTCCATTGTTGCCAGGTGTATCCAACATGGTGGCGATGATGTCATCCAAGATGGCGTCGTGTAGACTCAGTAACAGCACACAACGTCATTCAAGATGGCGGATTTTGGCGGGAAGATAGGTCAATTGGGCTACCTCTAATAACCTAACCTTCCAAAAAAATTGGCGGGTAGTTCAAATTCCAAAAGGATAATATATTACACCTCTATTATCTCTACTAAGCAAGGAAAATGGCAGGAAAAAAGGACAAATGTCTTTGCTTAAAAAATTTCATGCAGGTGTGTTGGCCACTGGGTCTGGACTCCAACTGGCCTAGTTCACATCCCTGCCACCAGAGAGTGCCACTGTGATGTCAGATCATGACACGAGTACAGTTATTCAAGATGGTGGTGGCAAACAGTGTGTTCACCAAGAGGTCCAGAGCTCAACTGGCTTAGTACACATCGCCACTACCAGAGGATGCCACTGTGATGTAAGATGATGACGCAAGTACTGTTATTCAAGATGGCGGGAAGCAGTGTAAGCATATTTGCATACTTGATATATACCATTGAAGATCAGCTGCTCACCACTCCATCCTCGTGGTCATGCCAAATATGTTCTATCGATGAGTTATTGATGTTTGAGCGGGATGAGTTTAACAGCTATGTTATTTGTAAGCATACAGTCGAGGACTGCCCCCATAGCCTCCTACATGTGGAATGGAAGTGCACATTAATGCTTGAACATTTGAAGAGGACGAATACCGTCCTGCAAATAAATTCTATGCAGCGAGATGCTATATTTCATTCTAGCAGACTTCTCTCAGCCAGAAATGCTCTCTTTGCCTGTGCAAGTCTGCTTTTGTTGTCCTCCTTGCACCATCCATCATTGATTATTTTGTTGCCAAAGTACTCCATGACCATCAATCCTGATGTTGTTTCTCGCTGTTCTCATTTCTGCTACTTCTCATTACTTTTTTCTTTCTTTAATCATATTCTGTGCTCATTGGACTGATCATTCCCTTCAGCAGATCATGTAATTTTTCTTCACTTTCACTCAGGGTAGCAATGTCATCTGTGAATTGTATCATTAATAACCTTTTAATCTGAATTTTAATTCTACTTCTGAACTTTATTTTGTTTCCATCATAGCTTCTTTGATGTACAGATTGAACAGTAGGGGTGAAAGGCTACATTCCTGTCTTACGCCCTTCTTAATCTGAACACATCTGTCTTGGTCGTCCACTCTTATTATTCCCTGCATAATATCCATCTCTTCCTTTAAATGGTTCAGATGGCTTTGAGCACTGAGGTCATCAGTCCCCTAGAACTTAGAACTACTTAAACCTAACTAACCTAAGGACATCACACACAGCCATGCCAGAGGCAGGAATCGAACCTGCGGCCGTAGCAGTCGCTCAGTTCCGGACTGAAGCACCTAGAACCGCTCGGCCACCGCGGCCGGCTCTCTTCCTTTAGCTTACCCCTATTTTTTCAGAATTTCGAACATCTTTCACCATTTTACATTGTTGAACACTTTTGCTGGTCGACAAATCCTATGCACATGCCTATATTTTTCATTAGTCATACATCTGTTATCAGCCGCAACTTCAGAATTGCTTCTCTGGTGCCTTTACATATCCTAAAGCCAAACTGATTGTCATACAACACATCCTCAGTTTTCTTTTCCATTCTTCTGTATATTAATCTTGTCAGCAGCTTTCATGCATAAGCTGTTAAGCTGATTGTCCGATAATTTGACATTTGTCAACTCTTGCAGTCGTGGGAATTGTGTGGATGATATTTTTCCGAAAGTCAGATGGTATGTCGCCAGAGTCATACATTCTACAAACCAACGTGAATAGTCGTTTTGTTGCCACTTCCACCAATGATTTTAGAAATTCTGATGGAATGTTATCTATCCTTTCAGCCTCATTTGATTTTAAGTCATCCTAAGATGTCTTAAATCCTGATTCTGGCTTCAGTATCTCTTCTAGATCGAGCCCTGTTTGTTCTTCTATCACATCAGACAAATCTTCCCTCTCAGTGAAAATTCTGGTCCTATGTAAAATCGCTAAGCGGGTCTAAGGCTTCGATTCATTCACTTGTTGACAATGTGGTGTGGCAGTTGAAGATAGCAAAAAGAAAACTTAAGTTTTAAATTTCACGTTCAAAAAATCGTTCACACGGGAGAATTGTGCAAACATACCATCGGACAGACTTCCGTATGGACGACTTAGCAATAAGCATCTCTGGCGTAGAGAAACAATTAAAAAATTTGAAAACAAATAAATAAAGAAGTCCAGATGGAATCCCATTTCGGTTTTACAAATTGTAGTCTACGGTATTGGCCCCTAACCTAGCTTTCATTGATCGTGAATCTCTCGCCCACCACAAAGTCCATAAGGACTAGATAAGAGCTTAGGCGAGTCCATTATACATGGTGTTACAAAAAGCTACGGCCAAGCTTTCAGGAAACATTCCTCACACACAAATAAAGAAAAGATGTTATGTGGACATGTGTCCGGAAACGCTTAGTTGCCATGTTAGAGCTCATTTTAGTTTCGTCAGTATGTACTGTACTTGCTCGATTCACCGCCATGATTTCATACGGGATACTCTACCTGTGCTGCTAGAACATGTGCCTTTATAAGTACGACACAACATGTGGTTCACATACGATGGATCTCCTGCACATTTCAGTCGAAGTGTTCGTACGCTTCTCAACAACAGATTCAGTGACCGATGGATTGGCAGAGGCGGCCCAATTCCACGGCCTCCACGCTCTCCTGACCTCAACCCTCTTGACTTTCATTTATGGGGGCATTTGAAAGCTCTTGTCTACGCAACCCCGGTACCAAATATAAAGACTCTTTGTGCTCTTATTGGGGACGGCTGTGATACAATACGCCATTCTCCAGGGCTGCATCAGCGCATCAGGGATTCCATGCGACGGAGGGTGGATGCATGTATCCTCGCTAACGGAGGACATTTTGAACATTTCCTGTAACAAAGTGTTTGAAGTCATGCTGGTACGTTCTGTTGCTATGTGTTTCTATTCCATGATTAATGTGATTTGAAGAGAAGTAATAAAATGAGCTCTAACATGGAAAGTAAGCGTTTCCGGACACACGTCCACATGACATATTTTCTTTCTTTGTGTGTGAGGAATGTTTCCTGAAAGTTTGGCCGTACCTTTTTGTAACACCATGTAGAAGAAGAGTAAAAGAACAGATCCGCAAAATTACAGACCAATACTCATAGCTTTGATTTGTTGGAGAATCTTTGAATTTTAGGAAAGAGTGGTTCACATGTAAAGGAGACTGCCTGTGGGATGCTGGTGAGACCTATTCTTGAGTACTGCTGGAGTGTTTGGGATCCGTACCAGGTCGGATTGAAGGGAGACATTGCACCAATTCAAAGAGGAGCTGCTAGATTTGTTACCAATAGGTTCTAACTAGACACAAGTGTTACGGAGATGCTTTGGGAACTCAAATGGGAATCCCTGGAGGGAAGAAACACTACTGAGAAAATTTAAAGAACCGGCATTTGAAGCTGACAGCCGAACAATGCTACTGCCGCCAACATACAATGCGTGTAATGACAGAGAAGATAAGATACGAGAAATTAGAGATCATACGAAGGCGTACAGACAGTCGTTTTCCCCTCGCTCTGTTTGCGAGTGGAATAGGGAAGGAAAAGACTAGGGTGGTACGGGGTAGGCCGGCCGGTGTGGCCAAGCGGTTAAAGGCGCTACAGTCTGGAACCGCGTGACCGCTACGGTCGCAGGTTCGAATCCTGCCTCGGGCATGGATGTGTGTGATGTTCATAGGTTAGTTAGGTTTAAGTAGTTCTAAGTTCTAGGGGACTGATGACCTTAGAAGTTAAGTCCCATAGTGCTCAGAGCCATTTGAACCATTTTTTTGGTACGGGGTAATCTCCGCCACGCAGCGTACGGTGGCTTGCGGAGTATATATGTAGATGCAGATGTAAAGGTAGATGTACGTGTAGATTATTATCGCCCAGTATTTATCGTACATTAGGTTACAGAGCTGACAAATTGCCTTTCTTTGACGAGCATTTTCCACCGAAAATATGCATGGGACGAAAGTTGGTGAGAGACAGTTTCGAAGTGTTAATGAGTAAGAAATCACGCTCTGGGGTCCGAGTGTGCGAATCTTTGTTTGTATTGTATGTGTCGAGTAGCTTTGGAAACAGAAAACTCATCAACCATCGTCAATACACGCGTTATTCAAATACGATGTGCCTGGTGATGAATGGAGTACAAAATCGACTCGTCTTGTTTCAAGTTACATGGAGAAATGTAATGAGCGAACACGGATAAAAGTCTGGCAATGGTAGAAACTTTGATAGCTCAGATAATAAGGTCAAAGAGAAATCGTGAAATTTCGAACGTTCCTAATTGATTCCCTCGAAACTGTTAATTGCCGAATTGGTACCATAGGAGGAGGGTGGCTACTTTGCGTACCTCTCTCTCTCTCTCTCTCTCTCTCTCCCTCTCTCTCGCTCCTCCCGTCTCCACAATGTGCTATTTGACGGCACTTCTGCCTGCGATGTAGTGGGAAGAGTGGGCTCCTGATATGCATATCCTGGTGGAATTTGGGGCTGCCGCTGATTTAATGAAGCCGCCCCAGCGGCAGGAACAATGCCTGGCCGCACACAATGCCCTCAGAGCTCGCACGCTTCCGGCCGCCTCATTAGAGGACGATTAGGGGCCCTTCCTGAGAGCGGCTGCCGCCGTCTTCGAGAATTCTGCAGTTAATTATGAATCCAAAAGAATAATCTCGTTTGTTTCTGGGATGAGTTTGGAGATCTTCAGTACAATCCCCACCGTTCTTTATTGCAAGATGCTAATTGTAGATGAGTTCTGCTTCCGTATGAGACCCTTACAGCTTTACATACAGCTGTAGGGACCGGGGTGCAGAGCCGCTAGTTTGAAATCAGGTTGCCAAGTAGCAGCGAGGCGGTGGGGGGATGGCTGCTGGGCCTCCGACGTGGCGTCAAGGAAACGGCACCAGTAAACCACACATTCATTTTTCTGTGCTCCATTAATCGTGCCGATGACTCGAGAGGCCGACGCCCATGGGACGTAAGTCTTCTACAGCCGACAGGAAAGGCGCTACGACGAGCAGGCGGTTCGACGGTGTCGTGCAGACGGGTGAACGACGGCGCCAACAGCGAGGCGAGGCCCCCAGCTCCAGCTCCAGCTCCAGCTCCAGCCGCGCTGCCCGGACGGGAGGTGCATGGGAGCCGGGGCGGCTCACCGCAGCTGCATCTGCCAAGGGCAGAGGCAGGCAGGCAGCCAGGCCGCCGTCCGCCTGGCCAAACGGCGGAAGGACGGATGCACAGCGCTGAACGAGAGCCGGGTACCCCCGGGTGGAAGCCAGGCAACAGCTGAGTGACCCGCCAGTTAGAGGACGCCAAGTCCACAGCCCATTAGACTCGGCACTAGCAGCTGAGCTCCAGCTGACAGTGGCAGAGTCCAGAGGGGGTAATCCATTGAGACACAAGGACCTGTAGACGCTACTAGACTCCTAGATTTGTGGACTTGTCGACTGACGTAGATCCCTTCTCGGGACTGGTAGTAGTAAGTGGGTAGGTTGAGCGCACTCGAAGATAATTTTCCGAGGGTAGTTTGCGCTTGCTCGCAGTAAATCTTCCTTTCGTCGTAGACAATCTTCTTTCACTGATTCAGTTTTTGGAGAACCCCGAGGGGACCTGAAGGGTGAGCCAGAAAGTAAGCAAGTGAGGGAAGATCGTCTGTGAGCAAACGGAAGATTATCTATGAGCAAGCTCAACGCACCCACAGGAAGATTATCTGCGAGGAAGCTCAATGCACCCACACGAAGATTATCTGCGAGCAAACTGAATGCACTCACTTACTACTCATCCACAAATGAAAACTCGACGAGTCCCGAAAGGCCCACCGAAAAGCTACCCAGATCATGAAAAAGTGCAAAACATTCCCTATCGAACACCTTCCACTCAGTCTTCCACTGAGCTTCAGGCCTCTGCCTTCTGTACGTCAACTCAACATGGAGTCCCATCTCTGAATTAACAGGGCCGCTCCATTATTCGGGTTGAAACACGCCAGACAAGTCTCAAACCCGCCGATGTAATGGCGATAAATCTTACAGAAGCGAGGATAGAAAATATTCTGTCCAATGACTAGCTCTCCTCAAACCACAGACGCTTGATGACTCCGTGAAATAGTGGCCAAAATCCTTCAGTCTACGTACTTTTTTTTTGTCTCATTTTGTTCTATATTGTACGTTGAATTTGTTCGTGGCTGGCGTCCGATGACATTCGTTCAGGTTGTCCGTTGATCCATGCACTCAGTTTTTTTTTTTTTTTTTTTAAATTGCGGACGGTAGCTAAACCCTCTGTCCGAACACGCTAAGCTACCGTGCCGGTATGTACTCGGTTACGAGGTTCGACAAAACAAAGGGGCTCGAAGATTGTATATATAGTTGGTATTTGATTGACAAATTTGGTACGAGAGCAAAAAGTTTCGAATCATATAACGATCATTAAAATCGATTTTGATCATTTAGAATCTATACGAAACTGTCACATTAGTTTTACATCAAAGTTTAAATCATCAAAATCGGCTCAGAAGTAGCAAACGTATCGTAATATCAATTTTCTGCAGTCAGAGGCATCTATTGAGAGCTTCCTCAACTCCTGCAAGAGAAGTGTAGCTGGGAGCGACAGAGACAGAGAGATAAGAGGAGGGGCTAGTTATCTGAAGGCCATGCTAGCTGCTTATAACCTGCTGTTTCCTCTAGTTATCATTGGATTTAGGAATCTCATACGGCAAGAGTTACGCAATTTTGCGGGCATGCAGCGGTCAGCGGAGGCCGATACTTCGTGAAGAATTAAAAATTAAAAATTTTCAGTCAAAATACTATGCTGTGAATCATATGTCAAATTCTTTTTACCATACATTACCACATACATAAGCGTATCATTCGGACTTTTATCATTAAAAGTTGCACACAGCTTCATTGTTGTTTCCTGTGTATTGAGCCGTGCTGACCCCGGCTTATCCGTTGCTTTAAAACTCGGCTGTTACTCTGCGTTTGGTTTTCCGCGGTTATTGCAGTTATGCTGTGGTTCTTCCTCTTTCTACGTGTGGAAGAAGCGATGTGCATCGATATTTGCACCTTATACCATCTTTGGTCTGGTGCTTGGCGGTGTGCAGCCACTCGGTTGGTTGGTTGCGCTTGTATAGATATGGTGTCTGTTGTTTCTGACATGTCCGAAAGAACAGACACCATACCCATATACAGGGTGTTTCAAAAATGACCGGTATATTTGAAACGGCAATAAAAACTAAACGAGCAGCGATAGAAATACACCGTTTGTTGCAATATGCTTGGGACAACAGTACATTTTCAGGCAGACAAACTTTCGAATTTACAGTAGTTACAATTGTCAACAACAGATGGCGCTGCGGTCTGGGAAACTCTATAGTACGATATTTTCCACATATCCACCATCCGTAGCAATAATATGGCGTAGTCTCTGAATGAAATTACCCGAAACCTTTGACAACGTGTCTGGCGGAATGGCTTCACATGCAGATGAGATGTACTGCTTCAGCTGTTCAATTGTTTCTGGATTCTGGCGCTACACCTGGTCTTTCAAGTGTCCCCACAGAAAGAAGTCACAGGAGTTCATGTCTGGCGAATAGGGAGGCCAATCCACGCCGCCTCCTGTATGTTTCGGATAGCCCAAAGCAATCACACGATCATCGAAATATTCATTCAGGAAATTAAAGACGTCGGCCGTGCGATGTGGCCAGGCACCATCTTGCATAAACCACGAGGTGTTCGCAGTGTCGTCTAAGGCAGTTTGTACCGCCACAAATTCACGAAGAATGTCCAGATAGCGTGATACAGTAATCGTTTCGGATCTGAAAAATGGGCCAATGATTCCTTTGGAAGAAATGGCGGCCCAGACCAGTACTTTTTGAGGATGCAGGGACGATGGGACTGCAACAAGGGGCTTTTCAGTTCCCCATATGCGCCAGTTCTGTTTATTGACGAAGTCGTCCAGGTAAAAATAAGCTTCGTCAGTAAACCAAATGCTGCCCACACGCATAATGCCGTCATCAATCCTGTGCACTATATCGTTAGCGAATGTCTCTCGTGCAGCAATGGTAGCGGCGCTGAGGGGTTGCCGTGTTTGAATTTTGTATGGATAGAGGTGTAAACTCTGGTGCATGAGACGATACGTGGACGTTGGCGTCATTTGGACCGCAGCTGCAACACGGCGAACGGAAACCCGAGGCCGCTGTCGGATCACCTGCTGCACTAGCTGCGCGTTGCCCTCTGTGGTTGCCGTACGCGGTCGCCCTACCTTTCCAGCACGTTCATCCGTCACGTTCCCAGTCCGTTGAAATTTTTCAAACAGATCCTTTATTGTATCGCTTTTCAGTCCTTTGGTTACATTAAACCTCCGTTGAAAACTTCGTCTTGTTGCAACAACACTGTGTTCTAGGCGGTGGAATTACAACACCAGAAAAATCCTCTGTTCTAAGGAATAAACCAAGTTGTCTACAGCACACTTGCACGTTGTGAACAGCACACGCTTACAGCAGAAAGACGACGCACAGAATGGCGCACCCACAGACTGCGTTGTCTTCTATATCTTTCACATCACTTGTAGCGTCATCTGTTGTTGAAAATTGTAACTACTGTAATTTCGAAAGTTTGTCTGCCTGAAAATGTACTGTTGTCCCAAGCATATTGCAACAAACGGTGTATTTCTATCGCTGCTCGTTTAGTTTTTATTGCCGTTTCAAATATACCGGTCATTTTTGAAACACCCTGTAAATGTATAATTCTGGCAATACCAGCCATGACCTTTTTTTCTGTGTGGATGCACACATATTACCCGAACTCTTAAGGGACTTCCACGAGTAATGAGTGTGTTGGGGTGGGACACTACGAATGTAGTGTGTGGACATACAAGGAGAGAATATGGGTCTTGCAGGAGTAGTGCGCGAGACAGTCCCTGCAGTCGCACTGTCCTCCGTACCCTCGGTGACTCAGATGGATAGAGCGTCTGCCGTGTAAGCAGGATATCCCAGGTTCGAGTCACATTTTCACCTGTCCACGTTGATATATATGAATGCCCTTTAGTTCAAGGTATTGATATAATTCTAATTTCATTCCTGCTACTTGTCCTGTCTTGCGGGCTTAGCAGGGCGTCTCACTGGTAGAAGAGCGTGGCTACGCTTGTGCTTGCCATTCTAGCTGCTGTCAGTTTCACTCATGTTTCTGTTTGTATTTAGTGGTACTGTATTGCTCTCCGTGTGACTTGTTTCAGGTGCGTGTTAAAATGGCGGTCAGACAGTGTCCGAAGATCAGCCTGCTCAGGAAGACCACCTACGAGTTAACAATACGGTGCCAACCGACTGAGGGAAGTGTTGCGGAATTGGTGGCCCGTTTGCACGCTGCCATACTGCAGCTGGTTGACGTCATGTCGGCGGTGGTCGGTGAGACAGGAGCGGCGATTGAATTTCTGTTTGAGGCTATCAAGGGCCTTGAGGACACTATATCTCTCCTAGAGGGAACTCAACCTAGTGACAGGCAGCTGGATCGGGTGCGGGTACAGTTGATGCATTTAACTAATTGGGTAGCCGATTTCTGGGCACTTTACGTGCCACTGTCGTTGCCTCCCTTTCCTGTTCCAGTCGCGTACGGTTCGCGGGAAGAACGACTGCCGGGAAGTCTCCGTGCGCGCTCGAATCTCTCTAATTTTACATTTGTGATCTCCTCTGGAGGTATAAGTAGGGGGAAGCAATATATTAGATACCTCATCCAGAAACGCACCTTCTCGAAACCTGGACAGCAAGCTACACCGCGGTGCACAGCGCCTCTCTTGCAGAGTCTGCCACTTGAGTTTGCTAAACATCTCCGTAACGCTATCACGCTTACCAAATAACCCTGTGACGAAACGCGCCGGTCTTCTTTGGATCTTCTCTATCTCTTCTGTCAACCCGACCTGGTACGGATCCCACACTGATGCGCAATACTCAAGTATAGGTCGAACGAGTGTTTTGTATGCCACTTCCTTTGTTGATGGACTACATTTTCTAAGGACTCTCCTAATGAATCTCAACCATGCACCCGCCTTACCAACAATTAATTTTATATCATCATTCTCCTTCACATCGTTCCGTACGCATACTCCCAGATATTAGACAGAAGTAACTGCTACCATTCTTTGTTCCGCTATCATATAATCATACAACAAAGCATCCTTCTTTCTATGCATTCGCAATACATTACATTTGTCTGTGTTAAGGGTCAGTAGCCACTCCCTGCACAAAGTGCCTATCCGCTGCAGATCTTCCTGCATTTCGCTGCAATTTTCTAATGCTGCAACTTCTCTGTATACTACAGCATCATCCGCGAAAAGCCGCATGGAACATCCGACACTATTTAAGTGCGTTAGATTTGGGAGATCATCATAAAACATTGACCGATGAGCTGGGGACTCCGGTAATAGCGTTACAGTTTAAGCTTACGCGTCTGGAGTTGGATGGTAGGAAGTTTGGAGGTAGCGATGTCCACTGTCAGCAAGAGCGTGAGAGCCGGCCCGCCCGTGGCACCGTTCCATTTTCTGTTAAGTCAGGCGCTGTGTTTTGTTTGCTAAGTTGCCCAGCCATCTGACTTATTTCTTTCAGAATATTACTGAATTGGTTGTAGACCTACTTGATCAGGTGGAGAAACTGTTATGGTTGCTGGTTCGTCTAGAGCAACACGCGGCCTCATTTCGCATTCCGCTTCAAGTAATTTTGTCGTTGTTGTACCTGCTAGCTAGACGTGAGTTGCATAACCTCTTCTCACGTGCCATGACGGAAGAGCCTTCCTTGCAGCAATTAAGGGAGTTCATAATTAGTCAAAGGTTAACTACCGGCTTTCGGAAACAACACAAGTGTCGTTACATTTGGGAAGTGCAGCGGGGTGGTGAGCAGTTACATCAGTATGTCGATAGGGTTCAGACAGCCTCTTTGGCCTTATTGATTGTTTTATCCGAACAAGAATTAGTCTCTGTCTTTCTTAAACGAATGAGATCTGCGGATAAGTGGCATTTTGTTTTCTGTAAGCAGCCTGAAACCTGGGGAGAGCTCCGTAATGTGGTTATAGCAGCATCCGCATTACCCCTTGACAGCCACGTAGGGGACGATTCCGATTATCCGCATCAGTTCAAGTTATCAAAAGGGAACCCCGGCGTTGTTTAACATGCGGCAGTACAGCTCATTTGGTACGCTCTTGTGTTCAGCCTCGTGCTCCTAGAGCCAACAGATGACGCCGGGTTCGCCCGCGAACTCGGGTTCGAACCTTTAGGCCTTGGCGTACCTGGGGGGTCGTTCTCTCATCACCTGTTTTGCCTTCTGTATGTTCTCGGTTAGGTGGCAAGCCCGTTTGTGCGCTCTTGGATTCTGGTAGTTCCTTTTCATTATTGAGTTTTGAGTAGTTTTTGGAATTCGGGCATCTAACCAAACTTCGTTCGGACCCTTCGCCGGTGCAGAGATGTTGGGTGGCCAATGGCCAGGGGTTATCTCTGCAGGGTTGGGTATGGCGGAGTATATCGGTTGCAGATTTTTCCTGGTCTGTATCTTTAGCCTTGGTTAAAGAACTGCCTGTTAATTTGATATTGGGGTGTGATTTCATTCATAAAACTGGGTTGATCTTGGATTATTCCGGACACACCTTTTCCTTTAAGTTTCCTCCTAGCAGGAAGTTTGGCAAATTAAAACTGTGTGCCGGACCGAGACTCGAACTCGGGACCCTTGCCTTTCGCGGGCAAGTGCTCTACCATCTGAGCTACCCAAGCACGACTCACGCCCCGTCCTCACAGCTCCACAGCTACTGGCAAAATCGAAGCTGTGAGGACGGGGCGTGAGTCGTGCTTGGGTAGCTCAGATGGTAGAGCACTTGCCCGCGAAAGGCAAGGGTCCCGAGTTCGAGTCTCTGTCCGGCACACAGTTTTAATCTGCCAGGAAGTTTCATATCAGCTTACACTCCGCTGCAGAGTGAAAATCTCATTCAGGAAGTTTGGCCTTTGCGACTGCACTAAACCTAGTGTTCGGCAGACTGCCGGGGCTTTCGAGGTGGAGGTTGCAGCTAATGAATTTGATTTGTCCCATCTCTTGCCCAATCTGGCCTCTTAGTTGCGCGAGCTGTTGCACGGTTTTTCCCAACTCCTTAGTGATAACCTCGGTGTCACTAGCGTTCTCGAATGTCATATCTGTCTCTTCGATGGTATTCCGGTTAGGCAATCTCCACATCCCCTCTCACCCCCAAAGGTGAACATACTCAGGGCTAAGATCTCTCCCATGCTCCAACAATGAGTGATTAGGCCCTCTATTTCGGCTTATGCTTTTGGTACCTAAAGATCAGAGGTGCGATTACAGATCTGTGGTTGACTACCGCCGTTTGAACGCTAATGTTCTACTTGACTCTGTACCGCTGCCGGATCTGCATAATTCTTTTACTTGGTTTGCCGGCGCTAACTGGTTTACGGCCCTTGACTTGAATCAGGCCTATTATCAAACTTCTTTGGCTGAGGAATGTAAACATGTTACTGCCTTTTGTACGGATTGGAACTTGTTCGAGTTTAACCGAGTTCCTTTTGGACTAGCTACTGGAGCAGCGGAGCTTACTCGTTTGTTGGGTAATATCCTTGGTGACTTGAAATTAGTCTGTGTCTATAATTATTTGGACAACTTTGTTATTAACAGTCCTTCGTTTAAGGAGCATTTGGAGCATATCCGGCAAGTTCGCTTGAGGTTATAGGGAGCCGGTCTAACTGTTAAGCCTAGTAAAATCACGCTAGCTAAGCAGGAGGTGTCTTTCTTAGGCCTAATTATGCTGGGTCAGAGTATTCGTATTGACCGAGAGCAAACGAAACCCCTGCGGGCATTGCCTCCTCCTACTGATAAACTGGGAATTGCTAAATTTCTAGGCATGGCAAATTACTTTAGGTGCTTTGTTCCTGATTTTGCTCAGTTGTCGGCACCCTTAAGTAAGTGACGCCAAAAGGGTGTGCGTTTTGAATCTGGATCCGCCCAGGAGGCTGCCTTTCAGCACATTAAGACAGCGATAGCTAACCCGCTAGTTCTTGGGGTACCCGATTTTATTAAAAATTTTATTGTGCAGACTGACGCTTCTAATGCGGGGATTTGAGCTGTTCTCCTCCAGGAGTCTGAGGAGCAGAGGCAGCCATTAGCTTCCACGCCTCGTCGGTTAACTGATGCCGAGCTTAAGCACTCTGTCTACCAGTACGAGGCCTTGGCCGCTTTATTTGCCTTAGAGGAGTACCGCTTCTACCCTGAACATCGGGTTTTCCAATTGGAAAGCGACAATCAAGCGTTGAGCTGGGCATTGGCTAGGCCGCGTAGAACTGGCCGTACGGTTAGGGAGAGAAGGGAGCAGGTGGAACGCGACAATCTTAATTGCATGGTGTTGGGTGAAATTCCCCTTTTGTTTGAAGACGTTGCTCATCTTCAGGATCAGGACCCTGTTCGGGCTGGTATTAAGCAACGTGTGTTGGCAGGAGAGCTGTCGGACGAGTATGAGGTCGAGAGGGGCATTCTTTGCAGGAAGGTCGGCAATGCTAAGCAGTCTAAGATCTGTTTGCCTGTAACCCTGGTACGTCCGGACTTTCGTTATTTTCATGATTCGTCAATGGGTGGACATTTAGGGACTTATAAGACTCTCCAGAAAATCAAGGAGCATCTAACTTGTCCCTCCATGGACCAGGATGTGAGACAAATGGTATCCCAATGCCGCTTGTGTAATGTAGCCAAACCCAGCAATGCTCTTCAACAAGGTTGGCTGATTTCTGAACGAGAGTCCTCTTCCAAGCACAAGCTCTGTATTGATTATTATTTACCACATACTAAAAGAGGGTATCGATATGTACTATTTGTAATCGATGCGTTCTCTAGGTTTACTTGGCTCCTTCCGAGCCGTAACGTTACCGCTACCACCACTATTAATCATTTAACTAGTATCTTCAGTGCTTTTGGGCCACCAAATCAGTTAGCGATAACGCTCCTGCCTTTCTTTCGGGCCCTTTCAAGGCCTTCTGTTTTCAGAGTGGTGTCAAACATGTCACCACCACCCTGCATTATCCCCAGGGGTCCCCAGGGGTCCTTTGCGGACTGAGTTAATCGGAATCTTAAGTCCTCTCTGATTATTTATAATCAGAAAACACCCAGGAAATGGGACTCCGGTCTTCCCTGGCTTAGTGTTGCCTTTATTACCGCCAGTCGTGAAGCCTTACGAGCTACTCCTGCATCCTTGATCTTTTCCTACCCAGTTAATTCCCCTCTTTCGAACTTGTGAGGAATTCAAGATCTTATTCAAGCCGACGTTAATCTGCGTGTTATCAAGGAAAACTGGAATCGGACCAGGCCTAATATACTCAGAGCTCATAATAAACAAGTAGAGCGTTATAATCGTAATCAGGAAACCTTTAAGAGCAGCCGGGGGACCATGTTTATGTCCACAATTTCCAAGACACGCAGGTACGCGGTGGGAATCTTAGTAAATTTACTTCTCGTTTTTTGGGGCCATGCACTATCATGCGTATATTAGGCCCGGTAAATCTGTTGTCAAGGAGAACAGTTTAGGTAAGAAATGTCGGGTTCACCTTAGTCAGGTTACGTTCAAGTAGCTCAAGGTCTGGATTACCCCCTCCTTAAACACGAATGTCCGTCGATTCTAAGACAGTTTTACCCTCTTTTGGAAGTGTTGTCACATCTCCTGCGTGAGTGCGACCTGCCCAGCGAAGAACAGAAGCTCCGGCACTCGATGTCCATGTAAAGATTACTGTTAAATCTCCTTCCCACATCGTTTCTTTATCATCTTTAAAAAATCCACCAAATAATTCTAACAGATAAAGCAGTTCATTTTCCTTACTTTTCATCTTTCCATTATTAAGAGTAAGTCCTTCCATGGTTAGGTCATTGGCTAGAGTAGACGTCAATCGAATAAGAGCTGATGAAGAAATAAATGGAAATTCACACCCTAGACAAAATATTGTTTCCTTTCTCTATGGCAATAACATCGATTAATTTTTCTACATAATTATCGATTAATTTTTTATGGGATTTTCCGTTATAAGTCCGATAATCTGTACCATCAGTTCCAATAATACTGAAGTTCATGTATAATTGGGCATGATTAGGATGCACCCAACCATCTCCAACACTTATATTAATATCTGTGTTCTTTTAGTCTTCTCATTCATTGGGAATGAGTAAGATTGATAACTCTAGACTTTGTTCATGATTTACTGAAGAACAAAAAATACAAATAAATTTCTAAAATAACTCTTACATAAGCACCATTAAAGTCAATCAAATTATTATTTTCATCAGTTACAGTAAGCTCTAAATCTTGAATTGGATCAAAGATTGGAATATTTACGGGATAATGCTGTTCGTGAATTATTGGCCCAGCCAAATTCTGAGTTAGGCTTGAATGAAGCAATAACATTAGTTTCTCTGTAAAAACGATCATTATATTCATCAGTCCGAAAGGAATAATTTTGGGGACGTTCTTAGCCACAGCCTTTTCATTAGCCTCAACAACCTGGTAATTAAAACCAAGCGTACTTCCAACACTATCTTTTATATCCATATACACTTTTACATCGCTCTCAATAGTAATTCTGTTTAAAATTTCATCTGCTTTATGGGAATATTAGTCTTTTTCGAACGAATAATTTTTTCCAAGTTTTTCAAACTATACTGACCAGTTGGAATATCTGTTGTTTCTCCATCTCAGTAAAGTTTATTATCTCTTGATATAATATTCAGAGTTAGAAAAGTTGAATAAAAACCAACTAATGCAACATTACTAAAGCTGTCTCATATAGGTACAGTCAATTTTTTTTAGAGCAGATGAATTACCACTCAATTGAAATAATCTACTCGTTTACTATTAAAAATTATTTAATTAAATGAAAAGTGATTGGGAGCCAAAAGTATGAATTCCTAACAGGGTAAGTTTTACTAAATTCAGTCTGATGTGGTATAATTGGACTGAGCAGATGTGGAAAAACAACATTATTGATTGACAGTTATATATTACTGACAATATATATTATATATGTCAAGACAATTCTGTTGTAGTTTTCGATGACTTCATTCTAGAAAATCAATATATAGTTAGAGAATATTTCACTAGAGGAAGACATAAAGAAATAGATTGATTTTGTCTGGCTAAAACTTACTTAAAAATACCTAAACAGTTAGTAAGAGATAATCTAAATTTTCTACACGTCTTTAGACGAGATGTTACAATTTTAAATCACAATTACCATGAGTTTGTTGGAGGCGATTTGAAGTTTGATGAATTTAAAGAAATAGGTGGAAATGATGGAATGAACAGTTTGGTTTTATTGTGACAGACATGACAAGAAAACTGAATGATGGGAAGTTCAGAAATAAAATACAGCATTTATTAAATTTTTGTACTACACAAATGGACAGCTTAAAAAACGATATTACATATCTGTTAGACCACAGTGATAATGTTTTGCCTGAACATATAAATGAGTTTAAAGAAGCTCTAGATTGTTTAGAAAAATATGAAAATTTAGAAAATATTAATGGACATTACACTAATTGCCCTTGGTCTGATGAAGAAACTACAGACAGTCCAGATACAGGTGGTTAATACTATTTCGAAAAGTGTATAACGAAAATGTGTTATTTTAAAATTTTTTATAAATATGTTTTTCTTCCTTTATTAAATGTTTACAAAAAATGACCTGGAGGTTGTTAAAAAAGCCAGACGAAATAGAAGAGTAAAGGAACAATTAAAAGAAGTTTTAAAAATGGAAGAAACAGCCAAGAATGGAGTATGAAAAATATAAAAAAGAACATCAACCAGTTATCGATGCTATTGAACATCTTAAACAAGATATCGAGGGATTAGGTGATAATATTCTGTAAGCTATTGAAGAAAACAGAGAAGTGGAAAAGCAAATGATTCCATACCATCATCATGAAGATTCTGGAGATTTACAGTTACTGGATGATATTCGTAGTAAATATGACTATACATTAAATGAATCAGAAATTCAAGATGCGTTGAATAAATATGAAAAAGAAAAAAAATCTCAAGGTGCTGTCAAAAATATAAGTGAAAGAATGCTAGAATATGTAAACCATAGTGAAGATACTACTTGTAGATTAAGGCCTGTTGGTGCCTTTAAATATATAGGAAGATTACCAGTAACATTTTAATGAGATAAATTAACAGTTGGTGAAAAAATATATGAAGAAACCGATGGCCTAATGAATCTTTTGACTAAAAAGAATATCACTATGGAAGATATGGATGAGAATTTCGATTCAGTTAATGACTATTTTCCAAAGTAAAGAACACCAACTATAGATTCTTCAGAAATAAGTTCACCTGAATGCAGTTCTAAGACTGCTTCAGGTGGCGCTGAGAAAAAAGTGAAGGCTTAATAAAAAAAGTATACAGAAAAACCGATGGAATATGTTTGGATGGATGATGTCTGTCAATTAATTGACAGATTGGCAGTTATTCATGGCGAAGAACTAGCTGGAAATAGCAATTATCCCAATGGAAGAGTTGGAATAATGAAAAAGCTGACAAATGAATTTAGTGATCTGTCATCAACAATTCAAAAGGAATCCCATATTTGATTAGAATTTTGAATAATCTTACTCATACATTTTGGAAGAGCGAAAAACATGGTAAAGGGTTAGTCAATTGGATTCTAAAAAACTTACCAGTGCCTGAGTTGCATCTACCTGGCTATGAGTAATGTGGGCCGGTTACTAAACTTGAAGAAAGACTAGCATGCAGCGATCCAGGAATTAATCCACTAGATAGGGCTTATAAAATTCATGATATTGCCTACAGAGATAATAAAGATTTAGAAAAAAGACATGAAGCTGATAAAGAACTTCAGCTAACTGCAAAAGAAAGAATGGATGCAAGTGAAAAAATAGCTGCAGCTGCAGTTACAGGTATAATGTATGGAAATAGAAAGTCAGAAATGGGCACAGCTAGCGCTGGTTTAGGCGTGGATGACAATGATAGGGGAGTTTAATCTGTATTAAATTTTTAATCAATATAAATGAAGAGCTTTTAGATCGATTATACTTTGCTACCTAGTGGCAAAACTAAGACAAAATCAATTAAATTTCCACTGAATAATGCTCAATTAAACGCGATTGAACGATTTTTAACTGATGTACGAAAAAGAAAGAAAGAGAAAGAGACAGTTAAAGTTGGGGGTAATTTTCTCATTACACTAGATATTCCTGCTGTCAAAAAGGTTATTGAATATCTAATAAAAAAGAAGGAAGGCAAAGGATTAACACAACACAAAGGTGGATTTCTTCTCTTACTTTTGACTGCATTACCATATCTAGCAACTATTGGTTCACTTGCAGGTGGATCTGCAGCAATCGCAAATGCAGTCATAAACAAGAAGAAAGCTGATAAAGAGCCAGAAGAGCAAAAAAGACATAATTTGGAAACGGAAAAGAAAGCTGGAGCTGTGCCACCTGGAGCCAGCTTAGACCGGTGGCCTGGACTCAGAAAAGCAAAAAAGAACTTCGGAAAAATGATTAAACAATTTAACAATCCTTTTTCTAATTTCGATATAGAGAAATTAGTTAAAAAATTAAAAAGTAAACACTTTTGAGGTATTTATATGATTGATGAATTGCCAAATAAAGTGAAAAATGCAGAATGTGGAATAGTTAATTTAGATACTTCTGACCATGCTGGCACCCATTGGATCTGCTATTATAGGAATAAGGATAAAAAATTCGTTTTCTATTCATATGGGGGAAATATTCCCAAACAGCTCGTTAACTACCTGGGAGAAAATGATCTGTACTACAGTAGCGAGAGAATCGAAATTTCGATGAAGTAATTTGTGGTCATTTGTGTTTGTTTGTTTTGAAGGTGTTATGCAAAACTTATAAGTATAGTGACATTTTAGATTTACTAAATGGACATTTTTGGAAATGAAATCATTAAGGATTTTCAGTAATCAGGAGATTTTCAAATCAAAAATTAATGATTTAATCACCCAATTTCAGAAAGAATTAAAAAAACATTTTTACTGCAAGTGAAGGTTATATCGATTTAAAGGTAGAAGAAAGTGAATATAAAAGATCCAATAAATGGTTATGATGCTGATACCAAACAATACTTAGAAAAGAATATGTTACAAAATATATTCTAACACAATTTAGTAGTTATGTCAATAAAGAAGATTACTGCAAGATTCTCTGAGATTTAAAGCAAAGAAATGGTATTATCGATGGTATCATGGAACATCTTAATAAAGAAATAAACAAAACGAAAACAACTCTCCTTCACGCATTAGATAAAATAGATTCATTAGAAAGTAAATTTATATCATTAGATTAGCAAATTAATAAAAGCATAGAGAAGAAAGTAGGTGAAGATCTAGAAGTATTGAGGTCGTTAGAGTGATCTGAACTTTATTAAAATTTTTATCTATATAAACAGATGAACACATCTACTGTTTGAAGGGTTAAAAATTAAGTGATATTCATGAACCTCATGGAGTTATAACAAAAAATGGTGTCAAAGAATTGAAGGTCTTTGTACAATTTGTAAAAGGAAGAAAAGTAAATTCTTAAAAAAAAATTGTAGATGGCCAAAGCAGCCTCGCCAATCAGACAGCAGTCAGTGAACAGGTGAGCAAATTGGACACTAAAGGTGTTCTCAGTCCTTCAGTCCTCAATACTTCATGCCAATTGCTTCATGAAGAAATCATTAATGAAATACAAAAAGCGATGAGAAGAAATTTTAAATGAAGAAATGTAATTTCTCTTGGTATATATGATCTATGGCAAGCCGATCTAGTCGAAATGGACTCTGGCAAGTTGAAAGGAAGTTCGAAGATAACTCGAGAATATGAATATTTGTTAACTGTTATTGACGTCTTTCCTAAATTTGCATGTGCTAACCCCGATTACAGATAATACAGCTGAGAATGTATTTGATGCATTTGAAAAAATATTCAGCAACCGACGCCCAAAATATTTACAGACTGATAATGGAAAAGAATTCAACAATAAAGAGATCCATCAGCTGATGAAGTACCACAGCATTAATAATTATTCAACTTTTACGGAATTACAAACATCTGTTGTTGAACGATTTAACAGAACATTGAAAAAAAAACATGTAGCAGAAATTTTCTCTTCAAAAGAATTATAAATGGGCCAATCTAGTCTCGAAGTTAGTCGACAAATACAATAACAGTTTTTCGAACTGTAAAAATGAAGCCAATAGAGATTAATGAAAAGAACTATAAGATAGGCATCATTGCGCCTAACGATAAGGCTAAATTTCAAAAAAGGAGATAAAGTGGGGATCAGTAAACTTAAAGGACTTTTTGAAAAAGGATATACTACCAACTGCTCAACAGAAATTTTCGAAATTGAAGATGTTATTCATTCTAATCCAACCAAGTATAAACTGAAAGATATTGAAGCTAATTTTTATGAGCAAGAGCTAAAGAAAACGAAATATCCAGATGTGTATCTGGTCGAAAAAGTTCTGGGAAAGAAAGGAGATAAGGTTTATGTGAAATGGTTGGGCTTTGATAATTCATACAACAGTTGGGTAAATCAAGATGAAGTAGTAGTTGGTGATTGACGGCAGTAGCCAGTCTTTCTAGCTGCACTGGTCTTCAGACTGCATCTGCTTTAGCTATCTCTGGTTAATTGACAAAAATAGCCGATTTTTCATTACCTCTTAAGGAGGACTGGCGGTCCCCCTTTAAATTTCCGTATATTTTTTGCAAATCTACTAAAAGATTTCTATATAAATGTACAATACAGTGCGAATAAGGAAGGTGACACTTTCATTCTTTCTATCTCTATGTTATCCTGATGGTGCAGAAGATATAATTTCTACATTCATAAATCAATTAACCGATGAAAGCGTGAATTACTTATACAACCTTAATGGAGATGAAATTTGTATTGTTCATGAATACTTTAAAAAACAATTGTAAGCAGCGGTCAAACCTCTGGATTGATGCCTGTAAATGGTGAGGAATATGTGCAGGGGACAAAGATTTGTCCCCTAGAATTCCATTGAAAAACTTGGTGAATCACCCGGCATACATCTTTGAGAGACCGGCCCCATTGATAAAAATAGTATGTGGCGGAGGAACGAATCTTCTGACAGCGCCTGTGCTCGATTTCGAGGGATAATTAATGTTTACCACTTGGAATTTCGGCAGGAAATCTTTCCTGGCGGGAAAGTACATTTATATTTTCTGACATAAAATATTTTATCGTCTGTAGGTCTTCCGCTATTATAGCTTGATAATCTTCTTGAAAGTAGATTTTCAGATAATATATCACCAACTTTAAAATAATTTTTCCTGGCTTGGATGCGGCAACTTATATAATATGTTCTTTCTTAATGTCCACTACATCAGATATTACAACTTTTAATTGTAGACATTTTCTCCCTTTCTTTTAATTCTTTAGCCTGTTGTTCAATAATTTTTTGAGATTTCTCCTTTTCAACGGATGTTGTAAGACAGTCAACTAATATATCCTCAATTGTTACATAATAATCTTCAGTTTCATTAACTACTTTGATGTGTAAACTCATTACGAGTTTCTTGACGTTTCGCATGGGCAAACAAATCCATGTCTTTTGAACTGAATTGTGAGGAGCTAATGGTTTTATTTCATTTTGCATGTATTCGTACTCTAAAGCGAGAGGATCATTGTGTGTGATTTCAGTGTATGTGAGGCCATAATTGTTCAAAGATCTGATCAAATCTTACGGTATATTAATAATTTTTACTTATGGACCGTCTGACAGCAACTGAATAAAACACAATTTTAGTGCCATACGCGTTTCGCCTTTATTTTCTGCAAGGCATCATCAGTGGCCTGGAATATGTACATATGTTAGCTATTTTATTTACATTTTTGTCATTGTGCCTATAGGTTATAAACAGTTCTGGTGGTTGGTATTTCCTATTAAGTAGTAATGTTTTGAACTGTACTTACAGGTTGCGTGGACAATTTCCTACATATTACGCTCCTGTTGCATTTTTGGTGTTGTTCTTCTTCTTATGAACGCCAATTTGCGGTTTTTTTCGCCATTCCACAACACTATGCACAGAACGCTTGTTTTAAAGCAATGTTTTGGTTTCTGTTGACGACTGTCAAATGTTTTTGCCAAAGATCGAATGTTATCGCCAAACTTATGAGTGTAACTATTTAAGTATCTATGGTGTGTTCGTGTATGCATTTGTGTGTGCATTTGTGTATGTGTGTGTGTATGTTTTTTTCCCTGTGTGTGTGTGTGTGTGTGTGTGTGTGTGTGTGTGTGTGTCTCCAGATGATGTGGGGAGAATTCTCTTTCTTTTTTTTGTTTTTTTGTTTTTTTATTATTTTTTGTTTTATGTTATCATTTCCTTTAGTGTAGTAGGGAGCCTGTGCTGATGTGTGTTTGTTCATTTATCACATAACACAGAAAAACCCATGAGCACAAACACTCCACAGTCAACCGAAAGTACATAAGGACGGAATGCCAAAGAGAGCTGTTATCAACTTCAAGCAAGCCCCAACATACCGCATAGCCAAACACCTCCAAAAGTTAGTTACAAAACACTATAAAGTAGAAAACAACAGAACAGTGATAAACACAGGAAACCTAATAGAAAACATACAGAACATACAGTTACCACACACAGCATCACTGATTTCATTCGATATAGAAAATATATATACCTCCATTTCTATCACAGAAACAATAGAAATCATAGAACAAAATCTCTCATCCCACAGCAACCTCACCACAGATGCAATGAAAGAAATAACAGATATGCTCAGACTGACAACTGAACAAAACTATTTTAAGTTTGAGAAAGAATATTATCTACAAACTGATGGACTGCCCATGGGATTCCCAATATCAGGAACACTAGCAAACATTTTCATCAGTCACCTAGAAAATCAGATATTTGATAAGATAACCACAAATGAAAGTTTCAAAATCATATATTGGTACAGATACGTGGATGACATTATTTGTCTGGTAGATGAGCCAAGTGAAAAAATAGATGAACTCCATTCAGAAATAAACAAAGCTCATCACAACATAAAATTCACACTTGAAAAAGAAAAAGAAAATCAAATAAATTTTCTTGACATTACAATTAAAAAAGAAAATGGTAAACATACATTTAACATCTTTAGAAAACCAACAGCCACAGACACAATAATACATTCCACATCCAACCACCCCCACAGCCAGAAACTTGCAGCACTAAGACACATGTTACACAGATTAAACAGAATCCCACTCAGCAAGAGAAACTATGGACAAGAAATGAGTACAATCATACAAATAGCTAGGAACAATGGGTATGACACACACGTGGTACACAAGCTCAATAAAAAAATAAAAACACAAATAAAAAACAAACACAACAGTTCCACAATACAAAAGAACTAACAAGCTGAAAACTTACAAACACACTCAACAAACACACACAATGACAACACCACACAGAAAAGAACCAGATGGTACACCATGACCTACACACATAAACTAACAGACAGAGTTGCAAACATTCTAAAGAGACAGGGCTTCAAAATAGCATATAAGCCTGGGCAAACCCTTCAATCACACCTAAGCCAGCCAGCTACCAAGAGAGACAAATTCCAACAATCAGGAATATATAAACTTGAATGTCAAAGTTGTGATGCAGTATACATAGGCATGACATGCAGGATTTTCAAACAAGATACAAAGAACATATCAGATGTTGGAAGTATGAAACAAACCATTCCACATTTGCAGAGCATTTAAAACACTACAACCATCATCCTACAAACATGGAACAAGAAATGAAATTAATGAGAATAAGCAACCATGACAAACATCTTATACAAATGCAAGAAAACTTCCACATCCAGAAAGCCATAGCAGAAAACAAACATGTGATAAATGAACAAACACACATCAGCACAGGCTCCCTACTACACTTAGTAAAGGAAATGATAACATAAAACAAAAAATAATAAAAAAAACAAAAAAACAAAAAAAAGAAAGAGAATTCTCCCCACATCATCTGCAGAGACACACACACACACACACACACACACACACACACACACACACACACACACACACACATACACAAACGCACACACAAATGCATACACGAACAGACCACAGATACTTCAATAGTTACACTCATAAGTTTGGCAATAACATTCGATCTTTGGCAAAAACATTTGACAGTCGTGAACAGAAACCAAAACATTGCTTTAAAACAAGCGTTCTGTGCACAGTGTTGTGGAATGGCGAAAAAAACCGCAAATTGGCGTTCATAAGAAGAAGAACAACACCAAAAATGCAACAGGAGCGTAATATGTAGGAAATTGTCCACGCAACCTGTAAGTACAGTTCAAAACATTACTACTTAATAGGAAATACCAACCACCAGAACTGTTTATAGCCTATAAGCACAATGACAAAAATGTAAATAAAATAGCTAACATATGTACATATTCCAGGCCACTGATGATGCCTTGCTGAAAATAAAGGCGAAACGCGTATGGCACTAAAATTGTGTTTTATTCAGTTGCTGTCAGACGGTCCATAAGTAAAAATTATTAATATACCGTATTACACGCAACTGAGGAAGACAAGACTATAAAAGTTGAAGATGTCTGATCAAATCTCCTTGACGTTCTTTAAATATGCAGGGGTGACATTCTGCAACTGTGCAGTTCCATAGTGAATAAAGCACAAAATGTCATTTGTGATCTAAACATCTTTTTTTATTGAACAAGTTCAGCCAAATGTAATTGAACCAAGAAACCAAGCTTAATTTATATTTTCTGTCTTCAATGAATTCGAAGATATCAGCATAGATGATTCGACCTCCATTTATGTGGAATGAAAGTACATTAATTTTCTTGTTCAGTTGCCATGATGCCGGTCACTGAAATTCTGCAGGCACCTGGAATTCCATCTGTAATTTCCTTAAGAGTGTGTTATTATAGATCACAATTTACTTTTCATGAAATGTGTATTGTACTGCAGACTCATAGGTGAAATAAAAAATGCATAGTAGGAATGGTAGTGACAATGAAAAAAAATTAAAAGTATTTTATCTACACAATTATCTAGGACACAGCAACAAGAAAGTGGATTTATTTGTTAATAAAAAAATTTATGATGAAATGGATGATTTGAAGAAATGTAAAAAATGCAAAGTGGAGATGTCAGTTGCTAACTTTGATTCACACAAATGCTCAAAGCATAAGCTTTCATGTATTTGTAAAGAATGTACTAGATTCTATGATAGAAATATATATAATAATAACAAAGAGCGCTTTAAACAGTATATATCTAATCGAAAGAATTTTTTAAAACAAATTTCAAGTGAAGAGTATGCTAAAATGTTGGAAAAAGTAATTGATGCAATGACTGTTGTAAGAAATGAAACTGATGCTAATTCTAAAAAACGTATTGGTTGTCAAGAAATTAAAGATGCTGATTGCTTTTACTTTCACCATTCAGCTAGGGACAACCTTCCAAGTAAATGTTAAGATTTGTCAATAGAAGTTAAGCGAAAAGGAAAATAGTGTGCTGTGGAAAAGAAATATTTAAAAGTCGTCTCACAAGGCATTTACGGTCAAACAAGCACAAATTAACTGACGCTTAATTTTTTTGAGTGCTTATTGCTTTTTATATGTATTAAATACAAGGTCTAAAAACATGGACGCTCTGTTGACAAAGTTTACAGTCGCCAAAGTTCGTGATTATTGCTGAAGAAATAATTTACGGGTTAATAGTAGAATTAGAAAAGCTGTTAGAAACGAACAGGTTGGTAGAACTAGTGAAGTCATAGAGAATTATATAAACCAAAGATACTGTATAAGAAATACCGCGCTACATTACTAGATTATGTGACGTCATAATACAATTCTGATGACTCCAATCAAAGATACTGCATTTGTAGCACACCTCCAGAGAGTGTCGTCCAGTATCTGCAACAGTTATAGCGAAAATCAAGTCGCCTGCTGGAGGCCAGATCACCTCCCTCAGACTCTGGCGTTCGGGCGTGTGCCAGCGATCACCGAGAGAACTCCCGGTCGCGGTGATAACGACAAATGCGTTTAAAGACGTAGGTGTAAAAGTCAAACACTGGTACAAACCTAAATTTCGAGGAACTCCTACGCTGTTTTCGCCGGATAATGCCGGTACGGTATGGAATTTCACATACGCACGTGGCCACCGGAAACTGGAGGGGTCGACACATGCCAGACCGTCTCCCCTGGTGTGGTAGAAAAATTTGAAAACTGTAAATGTACTCATCTCCAACAGAATTGACACTCAGTCGTCCAGGGAGAGAACGTCCCCCCACAGCAAAAACCTGACCTAACGTGCCGACGCCTTTGCAGACAAACACTGCTGATAGTTTAACTGCCAAGCGAGCCCCTGCCAGCCCATCCATAATATCTCTATGGAACACCCAGCCAAACAGCCATGACTTGCACTCACCTACATGATCACCAGAGGAAACCTGCGGACTCCTTTGCGGATACATGTTGCTAACAGTTCAAGCGCCAAGCACATCCCCCCTCTTCGCCCTTTCTCTCTGGACGAATCAGAGACATACTTCCCCTCCTCTTTTCAATCATCATGGTTCTGAAACTAGTGTAGGTGACACCTTTTTTCAGTCAGGTAGCCCCCATTTGGAATGAGGGCTAGTTACAAAATAAATCCTACAGTTACGAATGAGCTTAGTATAAGCCGTGTATATTAACCACAGGAAAATCAGAATATGGTACCTAAGTTCGACTGATCCATAGAATTGCAAAGACACACTCTAGACAACTTATATATTGCTGTATTTGCTACTGGAAAGTTGCATTAATAATGAGTAACGCTGAAATGTGACCAGGACTGGCGCAACATTCATATCCATCCACTACACATGAATCAAACAGGGTACAGTGGGAAGGAAATTGGCAATAAAAATACAATTCTGACCACTTCGACTGTGGGATAGATCTTCCGGTTGTATAACTCTCGCATTATTAACATATGATGTCACTATAAGACTCTTAAACAGGTCTGGAAATAATCATATACGTCTTTGGCACACGCAAATTGACTGAGAGGTGGTCAGAGCGCCGCAAAAAATTAAACGCTTCCTACATACAAAAAAAAAAAAAAAAAATGGTTCAAATGGCTCTGAGCAGTATGAGACTTAACGTCTCAGGTCACCAGTCCCCTAGACGTAGAACTACGTAAATCTAACCAACCTAAGGACATCACACACATCCATTCCCGAGGCAGGATTCGAACCTGCGACCTAGCAGCAGCGCGGTTCCGGCCTTAAGACCCTAGAACCACTCGGCTACAACGACCTGCGCAGTTTATAGGATATTGACCTCTGCGAGTCTATGGCTTTGTATGTAAGGTGAGATTTTTTTTGTGCAGTGTGGCCATACCTATGTTTGCGTGTATCATAGTGCGATATGATTATTTCCATACCTAATTACGAGTCTCATAGTGACGTCGTATACTTGCATTACGAGAGTTACATATCTTTTGGCAGATCTGTCCCACCGTCCAGGTGGTCCTAGAATTGTACTTTTTTGTTAAATTTTTTCCCTCTTACATATCCGGTTTAGTTCATGTGTCGTGGGTTGAAATGTCTGTTGGGGCAGTCTTGCTCACGTTTGAGAGATACTCATTATTAACGCACAGAGAAGGCTTCAGTAGCAAATGCAGTAATGTATCAGCTGTGCAGCGTGTGTCTTTGGAATTCTGTGGATCAGTCGAAATTACGTACTTGTAGGTTTATTTTGTTTTGAGCCTTCATTCCAAATGGAACGAGAGGGTATCTGACTGAAAAAAAGGAGTCACCCAAGCTGGTTTCAGAAGCACAGTAGTTGGACGGAGGAGGGGGAGTATGTTTCTGGTTGGCGCAGAGAGAAACCACGCTGTGGAGGGACGTACTTGGCGCTTAAAGCGTTCCTCTGCTAATCATGCAGGTGTCTGGAAGTTATGACTGATTTGTCTAAGTGCTCCGTAGATAAATTATGGATGGGCGGGGAGGGGCGTGCCTGACGTTTAAACTGTTAGCAGTATTTACCTGCAAAGGCGTCGACAAGTTATGACAGAGTTTTCTTGTGGTGGGACGCTCTCTCCCTGGACGACTGGGCGTCATTTGTGACAGCTACCTGGTCGGAAGTGTAACATGTACGAGGTCCGTTCAAAAAATTCTGGACCATTTGCAATTTCGCGCCAATGGTGTTTTGGAGCGAAATGCTGTTGGCATCCCTGCACACACCTGTGTTTAATGTGTAACTGCTGGAAGTTTCGTTGTTGTACGTCTGTTACTTATTGTTTAGTGCTATATTGGGTAGAACGTTCGGGCGCACAGTTTGCGAATTTCAAGATGGCAGAGTTTGTTACAGGATAAAGGCAAGCGCCGGCAGGCCAGTCGGGAACGACAGGGAAGAGAAGGCTGTGTGAAGAGGCCAGCCAAACGCACGCTGACCGACCTCCCCTCCAGGACGACAACGCGACAGCAGCGGCCCCTGTGTGGAGAGGAAATAAGCTCCGCGCCGTCTGGTGAATCCCACATGGATAGCAGCGTCAATGTTAGGCACTTCGGTAACAGTTCAGGAAAGACTCCTGTCAGTTAGAGAGCAGCAGTGTCTGCAAAGAATGATCATTCCGTAAGTCGCCCTTTGCTTGTGTCACATCTGTGTAATCGCCAAATATAAGTGTCTGTAATTTTCTTATTGTAATAAAACTCATTAATACGAGTTGTTTGTCTGTCCAGCGAACCGAGCAGGCAGAATTCCTAGACACAACAGAGTTAGAGGAGCAACGTATCTGCGTTAAATTTAACGTGTAACTGAAGAAAACCTTTACGGAGGCACACCTAATGGCGCACGAATACGGTGACGAGTGCTTAAGCTGTACTCGGTGTTACGAATAGTTCACACTGTCTAAAAATGGTCGGACGGATATTAAAGATGACCCCCGTTCAGGACTCCCTTTCACGTCTACCGACGACGCTCATGTCAAAAGCCTCAACGAAATTGTGCGTTACAATCGAAGACTGATTGTGCGAGAGATTGCATAAGAATGTAGCATTTCAGTTGGATCATGTTAGCGTCTTGGAATGCTTAGCGTTGCCGCCACGTTTGTCCCTCGGCTCGTGAGTCAAGATCAGAAAGACTCGCAATCTGTGAAGAGGATTTGGATCGCGCAAATGAGAACGAGATGTTCCTTAAGAGAATCAAAGCTGGTGATGAGACGTGAGTCTACGGTTATGATGTTGAGACCTAGGTTCAATCTTCACAGTGAGTCGGGAAAGATTCTCCAAGACCAAAAAAAAATCGTCAGGTCAAATGTCAAAACACTGCTGATAGTTTTCTTTGACTTCGTACGATTAAGTCATCATGGATTCGTGTCAGTGAAAAGCTGTTAATCCATGATGCTACAGGGAGATGCTGCGATGTCTGCTGAAATGTTGTGAGACAATTCATTGCTTTTGCATCATGATAAGGCACCCGCACATTCATCCCTGTTTGTTGGTGACTATTGGACAAAAAGTCACTGAGCTGCCTGATCCTCTATAGTCTGAAAATCTGGCCCCTGTGGACATTTTTTTCTATTTCCATAGTTGAAAACCTCGTTGAAAGGACGATTTTCAACAGTGAAAGAGATAAAATAAAATTCGCATACGGAGGTTCGCGCGACCCAGCAAGAGGCGTCCCAAGAGTGTTACAGGAAGTGGAAATGGCGTCGGGAGCGGTGCATCAATTGTGAAGGAGAGTATTTCGAAGGAGATCGTACACAATAAGTGAAATGTAAGAGTAGAAAAATATTGTGGATATGGTGTCACCGCCAGACACCACACTTGCTAGGTGGTAGCTTTTAAATCGGCCGCGGTCCGCTAGTATACGACGAACCCGCGTGTCGCCACTGTCAGTAACTGCAGACCGAGCGCCACCACACGGCAGGTCTAGAGAGACGTACTAGCACTCGCCCCAGTTGTACAGCCGACGTTGCTAGCCATGGTTCACTGACAACTACGCTCTCATTTGCCGAGACGATAGTTAGCGTAGCCTTCAGCTACTTTTGCTACGACCTAGCAAGGTGCCATTACCAATTGATATTGTGATTATAAAGCCTGTACAGTAACGAGAGATGTTCTACAAATGTGGATTAAAGTTAAGTATTCCAGAAGCTACGTACTTTTCTTTATAGCATTCATTACGTATCCTGTTTCAGACCTCACGCCTGCCTGCGTGAGCTTACAGCGTGCATTTCGGTCTCCTCAACAAAACAGTGTTGGCACTTCTGCCGACACTTCAGTGGACAAAGTTTCGGAATTTTCTGAGCAAACCTCATACATTGTTCAAATTTTTCTCCCACGTCTGGGAAGAGGGCCTGCCGTAGTTTTAGACAGGTATGTGGATTTCTTCCGTGTGTGGCCCAGTGGTGACGATCTTACGAGGAACTCCGTATGTCCGCGATCATCGGCTAGACACCCACACGTCGGAGTCTGCGAGGGTGGGGGAGAGGAGCGTCATGTGGTCTCCAGCAGGAGACATGATTTCCGCTGCTGTTATCTCAGATATTGGAAGACGTGTGATATAAATACAGTATCTTTGGTTGGCTCTGAGTACTATGGGACTTAACATCGCAGGTCATCAGTCCCCTAGAACTTAGAACTACTTAAACCTAACTAACCTATGGACATCACACACATCCATGCCCAAGGCATGCGGTCGCGCGGTTCCAGACTGAACATATTTGGTTGGTGGCATGAGAATTTACTAATGTACACTGGTATCTTTGGCTTGTAGAATTCTCTATGACGTCACTATTTGAACGAATGTGTTCGTTTCTAATACTATCACCTCACACACTAGTA
Organism: Schistocerca cancellata; assembly: GCF_023864275.1. Lineage (NCBI taxonomy): Eukaryota > Metazoa > Arthropoda > Insecta > Orthoptera > Acrididae > Schistocerca > Schistocerca cancellata. The sequence continues at coordinate 14,847,317 of NC_064631.1, read as the reverse complement.
AAGGAGTGGTGGCTTAGGAGAGATACGTAAATCGGGACCAAAGCTGTCACATGATGATGGCAATGGGACGTCGAGAACAGTCTTAATTTATTGGACAAAATACGTAAAATTGTGGGAAACACGGGAAAAAGACTTGATGTTTCAGCTGGTTTCCTGTAACATTAGACCCAGTGTGACGTAATTTCTTATAAACAGACACCACTTCTCCCTGTGATACATAGCGACAGGTTGCCTCCAGTTATAAAATAGGAAAACTGAGGAAAATACATAAAATTGAGAAAATTACGAAGAAATATGTAAAAATATGTAAAAAGGAGACTACTTGCGTACCTACTTGGGTGTGATCTCCGCTGGTGTCATGTACTATTGTCACATAGAAGAAGGTGTAATTAGATGAATGACGAACGCTAACTTCACTTAACGAAGGTTTATTCAGCACTTGCAAATACAAGAATGTGTAGCGAACTGCCTCCGGCCTGAACACATACGGTACATATACAGTTACATAACACTCTAGTACAATGATTCTTGACATTTGTGGATATTTCTAGAATGTACTGGAACCGAGTATATTAAAATTTTACTGTTCAGATAAGTTCTGAACTCACGACCCTCCATGCAACAGTCTAGTATCATAACCACTACACCACAGTACTACTCAGATTCTTCTGCGACAGTGCTCCCTCCTCAGGAGAACACCGTCTCGGCGTTACGTCGTCTTAGTCGGGGAACGAGTCATCGGTCCTGCATACTTCGACTCCCGATGACTGATGTTCACCCTAGCGCTTCCTTTGCCGCTACCCTCTCCGTCAGCTTTCCGCTTGTTGCCTGTCGCTGGAGCTTCGAATTTACTCTGGGTTGCAGGATTCTTATAGGGCTTAATTCGAAGGACGTGGACCGTATCTCTGATCTATCGTCGTCTTGTGTCGGGGTCGAAATCTTCATAAGTAACATCAGACATCTGTCTTACAACCTTATGAGGCCCAAAGTAGCGCCTGAGGAGCTTCTCAGTGAGACCAACCTTCCGAACAGGAGTGAAGATGGCTCTGAGCACTATGGGACTCAACATCTTAGGTCATAAGTCCCCTAGAACTTAGAACTACTTAAACCTAACTAACCTAAGGACATCACACACACCCATGCCCGAGGCAGGATTCGAACCTGCGACCGCAGCAGTCCCGCGGTTCCGGACTGCAGCGCCAGAACCGCACGGCCACCGCGGCCGGCTCGAGTGAAGATCCAGACGAGGTCACCAGGCTGGCAGACAACAGGGCGGCGGCTCGTGTCGTACCTTCGGCGATCGTTTTCTTGAGCCTGCAAAGTGCGGAGTCGAGTTTCCTCAGCTCCGGTTAACACCTGGCCGATGCAGTCGTCGTCCACGTCATCAAGACGTAACGGAAACACACAGTTCATCGTCGTCGTCGACTCAGGCCCATGCACCAGAAAAAATGGCGTAAATCCAGAGGTGTCTTGTTTGGCAGTGTTGTCACGAAAGGTAGCACCTCATCCCAGTTGCTCTGCTCAACATTGACGAACATTGATAGCATGTCGGTCAAGGTCTTTTTAAGGCTTTCAGTAACCCTCTTAGTTTGCGGATGGCAGGCAGTCGTCATGTGATGAGTAATGTTCCACCGACGCTTTATCTCTGTCACAAGATTCGACTGAAAAACTATCCCTCGATCCGTAATTAACGACCTTGGGGCACCGTCTTTTAATACAATGTTTTCCACTATGAATTTGGCTACCTCGAATGCTTCGACTGTTTTCACGGCTTTTGTAATGGCATAGCGTGTCACATAATCAGTGCAAACAATAATCTATCTGTTGCCACTAGCAGACGTTGGAAACCGTCAGAGGAGGCCAATCCCAACACTCTGAAAGGCGGTTCGGCTGGTGGAATTGGTATGAGTCGGCCAGGTGGTTTCTGAGGAACTCTCTACAGTACGACACATAGTGACGGACACTCCTAAATGAACCTGGCTAGAAAAATCTTTTGCGGACCCTGTCGTATGTCTTAATAATTTCTGTAGAACATCTAAGCGCATGTGTTTGGGAATCACTGGTAGACACCTCTTTCCAAACGGATCAAAGTTTTTCTTGCGAAGTAATCCATTAACTGCCTTAAATTGTCCTTTCACATCCTCCGACCGTTTTAAGGCAAGCACAAACCGCAATCGCGATAGGGTCCAATCCGACCTCTATCAAAGTCGTAAACGTGATTGTGCGCATTTCTCCTCCTTACACGAGGCATCACAACAACGTTTCACCAGGCAATGCCGGTCAACTGCTGTTTGTGTATGAGAAATCAGTTGGAAACTTCCCTCATGTCAGCACGTTGTAGGTGTCGCCATCGGCGCCAACCTTGTGTAAATGCTCTGAGAAGCTAATCATTTGCATATCACAGAATCTTCTTCCTGTCGGTTAAATTTCGCGTCTGTAGCACGTCATCCTCGTGTGGTGTAGCAATTTTGATGGCCAGTAGTGTATATATGTAATATATAAAGGGAAAACATATTACCAAAAACATTGTTACCAAACGTATTCAAATGTACCTTTCCGATTCAATTCTAATTTTTATGCGTTACTGTAATAAACATTTACGCATGGAGATTATTTACTTTTTCATATATATTTCATATATATTTTTAATATATAAATACATAAGTGAAACCTTGTTAGCAAACAGGAAAGTTACACTCATGGCTTATAGGTTTATGATTAGAATACTGGTACAGAATTTGAATTTGAGAGAGGGGAGTGAAGAAGAGATGGAGAGAGGGGTGGGAGGATATTGACACAGAAAACGGGAAAGAGGAGACGGACTGAGAGAGGGGGCAGGAGGAGATGATGGGAGAGAGAGAGAGAGAGAGGAGGGGGGTGAAGATGGACAGACGAAGGGGGAGCAGATGATGGACTGAGAGAGGGGAAGAGAGAGGGGGCATGCGGAGATGGGGAGAGAAAGAGGGAGAGGAGAACGACACAGAGAGAGGGAGGAGGTGATGCACAAAGACAGGCGAGAAAAGGAGGTTAGGACGTGTTTCCAGTGCCATTACATATCAGAAAAGTGTGTTTTCCCTTTTCTTTCTTTTCCATTTGAACAGACTGTCTCAGCCAACTCTCTGGGTTATAGCCAATATATCATAAATATCGATTGCAGATTCTCACTGACGTACCCTCGTAAGGTCTTTCTCTGACACTCGTAATTTGTATACCTTCGTATACTGGGTCACTTTAATATTCAGGCACTATCATATGTTAATCTTGTAGCATCATAACTGTATTTGTAACAAAATAAGCAAAACATATAGCCAAGTATTATGTTCCATGATGTGTCTCATAAATAATAGCATAAACCTTATTAAGATAATACTATTGAAATACAACTCGGTCCTATATTCAAGTTACTTTAATATTCAGACACTTTTCAGAACTAATCATTTCAAGAAAAGATTCTGTGGAACATTAAATGTTTCAATATCTTCTCGGGTAGCCATTTTGTTTTATCACTTCTTTCAAACGCTTTGGCATACTGACAATGATTTTTTTTTTAAATAGTCCGCATATAGACTGTCCCATTCCCCTTTTAATTGAGGCTTCAGAGTTTCCTTGGAGGATACTGGTGTGTTTATAATAAGTCGCTCCAGTTCTCCCAACACATTCTCAATGGGGTTTAGATCTGGTGACTGAGGTGGTGGTTGTAAGACTTTGGGGTAATTGTACAACAAATATTCCTGCACAATGCGAGCCTTATGTTTCGGGTCATTGTCCTGGTAAAACGTGAACGTGTTTGATATCCCTATGGCTTCAGCACTTTTCTGTAAATTGTTCTTTAATATGTTCAAATCGACATATTTGTCCCTAGTACTGTCGAAGAACACCGATTCGCCCGGTCCAAATATCGATATACAGTCCCAGACAAGAACGCTGCCATCTCCATGCTTTACAGTCGGTATAATATTTGTGGCTGTAAATTCTTCTTTCTTCTTCCACCACACCATGCTTCATCTATCCGTTTCAAAAACATTATATTTACGTCGGACGAAGTGGCCGAGCGGTTCTAGGTACTTCAGTCTAGAACTGCGCGACCGCTACGGTCGCAGGTTCGAATTCTGCCTTGGGCATGGATATGTGTGATGTCCTGAGGTTAGTTAGGTTTAAATATGTGGTGTCACTGCCAGACAACACACTTGCTAGGTGGTAGCCTTTAAATCGGCCGCGGTCCGTTAGTATACGTCGGACCCGCGTGTCGCCACTATCAGTGATTGCAGACCGAGCGCCGCCACACGGCAGGTCTAGAGACACTTCCTAGCACTCGCCCCAGTGGTACAACCGACTTTGCTAACGATGGTTCACTGACAAAATATGCAGGCCTTACTGGATGCCCTGGGACAGCTCATCCAGGGTCAAAGTGTGCTGCAACACGATGTGGCAGCCGCCGCTCCACCGCTAACGCAGCCACAACACGCAGTTGCACAAACTTTTCATCCTTTTGATGCTGCACTAGAAAGCTGGACGGAGTGGTCATGTCAATTTGGATTCCATCTCGCCGCCTACAGAATTTAAGGTAACGAGCGGCAGCCTTTTTTATTATCCTCTGTAGGGTTGCACACGTACCGTGTGACAGTCAAATTATTTCCCCGACGCGACGTAGCAACTCTTGTCCTACGACGAAATTTTGTCTGCATTAGATGCATATTTTAAAGAATCAGTCAATGTAGTTGCCAAACGGTATACCTTCTTTCGTACAAAACGTATGGCAGGTCAGACTAATAGGGAGTGGGTTGCAACCTTGCAAGGCCTTACTAGGGATTGTGCTTTTGAGTGTCAATGTGGACTCCCTTATTCAGATACTATGGTGCGTGATGCAATTGCACAGAACGTTTCTGATGTTCGTATAAGGGAACAGATTTTGAAACTAGTCAATCCCTCCCTTCAACAAGTGATGGACATATTGGATCGGCAGGACACACTTGACTTTGCTCAAGAATCATTTGAAACTTCGCCACCCGGGCGAGCTGCACGGAACAGTAAACAGTCCTCGCACCTGGCCGCGCCAAAGCCGCCTGGCTCTCAGCCACGTTTACCGCGCCGGCAAGCAAATGCAGTGCTGAAATCATGCCCGCGGTGTGCTACTAGACATTCGAGTGAGAATTGCCCGTCACGCCAAGCTATTTGCTTTTTATGTAATAAAAAAGGACATGTTCAAAGTGTTTGCCAGAAAAAGCTCAGATCGGAAGCTCAAAACCATTCCAGGCCCTTTGTGTCTCGCCGGAATCGGAATCGAACCAAGGATACTCAGGCTCGCGACACTTTGCCCATGGAAATTCATGTAGTTCATGCCACTCCACCCAGTGCCACTCTCTCTAACAGTGACTGTATTCGTCCCACAAACAGTGTGCGTTGACATCGCCGGAACTCCCGTCTAGTCGCAAGTAATTTTATACCAGTGTCACTTAATGTTGCACGAGACAGTCGCTCTTGTCGTCAGCAGGACAATAAACTTTTTGTGGACTTGGACATTAACGGCAAAGTGATACCATACCAGCTCGATACCGGAGCTGCAGTTTCACTGATCAATCAAGACACTTACAAACTGCTGGGCACACTTCCGTTGCGTGCCGCAAATGTTAAGTAGTTATTCAGGACAAGCGATCCCTGTGTTAGGACAGTGCAGCCTTCTTGCAACATACAAGGGACAAACAAAACTTGTGTCATTTTACGTCCTTCGTTCTTCTGCTGCAGTGAAATTGTTTGGTTTCGATTTATTTCAGTTGTTTAACTTGTCTATAGTAAATCAGGTCCTATCAGTGAACCAGACTGTGCCTTCAGACAGTGTTTCTCGTCTCTGTGAAGAATTTGCAGACATTTTTGCACCGGGCCTCGGTTGCGCTAAGAACTATAAAGCGCATTTGGAACTGCAAGTAAATGCGAACCGAAATTTTTCAGAGCGCGCAATGTTCCCCACGTATTGCGTGATGAGGTCGCAAAAACATTACACGATTTGGAATCACAGGGTGTCATTGAACGTGTGCAGGCTTCTCTCTGGGCATCACCTTTAGTAATTTTGAAAAAAACCTCCCGGAAAATTGAGACTTTGTGTGGACTTCAAGGCAACAGTGAATTCACAACTAGTGACTGCATCTTTTCCTTTACCCCGCCTGGAAGATCTTTTTAACAAACTGTGCCCGGGTAAATATTTTTCGAAGTTAGACATAGCAGATGCGTACTTGCAAATACCGGTGGACGAAGAATCCCAGCGCGTTTTGGTGGTTAACACGCATCTTTGTTTGTATCGATTCAAACGACTGCCATTCGGGTGTGCATCCGCCCCTGCATTGTTTCAGCAATATCTACAAACTGTTTGTGCGTCGGTCCCTACTGCAGCAAACTATCTGGACGATATTGTGATCTCCGGAAAGACGGAAGAAGAACATTTAGCCAATCTCAGAACATTATTTTAGGTCTTGCGACAAAATGGTCTTCGCTTGCGGAAGGACAAATGTGTGTTTTTTGCTCGTGATTTGCCATATCTCGGACATGTACTCAATGCCCAAGGCATACATCCCAGTCCAGAGCACCTCCGTGCCATACAAGACTTGCCTTCGCTGCAGAATTCGAAGCAGCTACAGAGTGTGCTGGGAAAAATAAATTACTATAACAGATATGTTCCCCATGCCTCTTCCATTTCAGCTCCGCTTCATCGCTTACACCGTAAGGATGTTCCGTTCGTCTGGATGACGGAATGCGAACGCGCCTTTCGCCAGTTGAAATCGGCGTTGCTTTCCAATACTTGCCTTACGCCATTCGATCCCCGGAAGCCCCTTTTGTTGATGGTGGATGCATCGGATTTCGGAATCGGTGCTGTGCTTGAGCACAAAGATGGTTCGCACGATCGCCCTATTGCCTTTGCGTCCAAATTGGTCTCGTCTGCGCAAAGACATTATTCACAGATCGAGAAAGAAGCATTGGCTCTCGTATTTGGTGTTACAAAGTTTCATGATTTCTTGTATGGTCGTCACTTTACCATCATCACAGACCACAAACCTTTGACATCGCTTTTTCATCCGACCAAGCCTGTACCTCCACGTACAGCGCAGAAATTCATTCGCTGGTCTATTTTCCTCTTGCAGTACCGCTACGATATCTTGTATCGGTCCACTGCTAAGCACGGAAACGCCGATGCGTTGTCCCGTTTGCCTGTTGCTGAGGATAGAGCATTCGATTCCTCCGAACTTGCTTGCATGTTCATTGATTCGGAAACCGATGACGTGGTCGAATCGTTTCCGATTGATTTTCGTCGTGTAGCTACAGCCACAGCTGCCGACCCAGTCCTTGCTACCGTTCTGCGTTTTGTTGCTACGCAATGGCCCTTGTCAAAGTCACGGATCGGGGATCCGTTGGGTCGCCGATTTTTTGCTCACAAGGATAGACTTTTTGTACGACGTGGTGTTTTGCTGTTGCGTTCAGATATTGATCAGTCCAGGGTCGTGGTACCACGTTCGTTACAGTCCTATGTCTTACAGCTTCTCCACCAAGGACATTGGGGTATAGTGCGAACGAAACAACTTGCTCGTCAGCACTGTACTTGGTTCGGAATTGATGCCGCGATTACGAATATGTGCTCTTCTTGCATGGTGTGTGCCGAACAACTATCAGCACCACCACGGAAGTTCTTTGCATGGCCAAAAGCCACTTCCCCTTGGCAACGCTTACACATCGATTTTGCTGGTCCATTCTGGAATCCTCGATGGTTGGTTGTGGTCGATTCATTCAGTAATTTTCCTTCTGTTGTCCGGATGTCTTCCACGACGTCATCTGCCACCATCCAAGCGTTATCCGCTATCTTTTGCATTGAAGGTCTTCCACAGACTATTGTTTCCGACAATGGCCCACAATTCATGTCCGCAGAATTTCAGTAATTCTGCAAGGCCAATGGTATTCAACATCTGGCGTCCGCGCCGTTTTCGCCACAGTCAAACGGTGCCGCTGAACGTTTGGTCAGGACTTTCAAGTCACAGATGTTGAAGTTGAAAGAGTCTCATTCTCGGGAGGACGCGTTATTGCTCTTTTTGTCCTCGTATCGCTCTCAGCCCCGAGATGGTCGCTCGCCGGCTGAGTTGCTCCACGGTCGCCCTCATCGAACCTTGATGTCTTTGCTACATCCACCGCATCAGGTTCCTGTGCAGCGGCAGACACCTGCTTTTGCCCCAGGCGATCTTGTCTACTACCGCAACTATGTAGGTTCGCGGCCTTGGCTCGAAGGGCGCATTCTTCGCTGCCTCGGCCGCGCTATGTATCTGGTTTTGGGGGCCTCTGGTGAGGTGCGTCGGCATCTCAATCAGCTGCGCCTCTGTCGTTGCATGGGATCTGCCGCTCCCCGTCTGCTTTCAGCGACGGTGCCGTCCGGTCAGCGCCCTGGGGACCCATCTACTGGCTCGCCTCTGCCCCAGGTGTTACCGACGCTGCCTTCCATTTTGCCCCATGGCGACGCGCCGCCGCCGCCGCCTGTTCTCCCGCCGGCGACGCCCGCAGTGGACGCGTCGCTGCAACCGCCGGGCGCCTCCCTGGGTCACGCGCCGCCGATCGCTTCCCGTGACCAGTTGTCCTCCGACATGGAACTCTTGCCCGCTCCAGACCATATGTCGTCTTCGCCCGTCGGGTGCCCCGGCCCGATGGAGGTCGACCCTTCGGCCCCTCCTGTCTCTCTACGGGCGCATACACCGCATGGTGGCGTGCACCCTGTAGCAGGTTTTCAGGCGTTTCCTAGCTCCCCTCGGTTCGAATGTCAGGGTGCGGGTGGCACAGCCTCGCCTGTTGTTAGGCTCCCCACCTCGTCGCATACGTCAACATGGGGTCCTCCTCACGGCGGGCGGAAGCCTTATGCCACAACCGTCCGCCGATTTGCGGGGGAGGAATGTGGTGTGACCGCCAGACACCACACTTGCTAGGTGGTAGCCTTTAAGTAGGCCGCGGTCCATTAGTATACGCCGGACCCGCGTGTCGCCACTATCAGTGATTGCAGATCGAGCGCCGCCACACGGCAGGTCTAGAGAGACTTCCTAGCACTCGCCCCAGTGGAACAACCGTCTCTGCTAGCGATGGTTCACTGACAAAATACGCTCTCATTTGCCGAGACGATAGTTAGAATAGCCTTCAGCTACGTCATTTGCTACGACCTAGCAAGGCGCCATTACCAGTTACTATTGATACTGTAAAACATGTACTGTCAAGAGCGACGTTCACCATTTATGGATTAAAGTTAAGTATTCCACCAGCTACGTCAGTTTTTTCTACAGTCTAATTTCCTTGTCCTGTTCCAGACCTCACGCCAGCCTGCGTGAGCTAAAACGCGTGCCTTTCGGCTTCCTCTCAAAACTGGTGTTGGCTTTCCTGCCAACCCACAACAAAATATTTCTAAGTTCTAGGGGACCGATGACCCCAGAAATTAAGTCCCATAATGCTCAGAGCCATTTGAACCATTTATTTGAGCTTTGCTAAGTGTATTATGATTCACTTGGACCCAAGGGTCGTTTCCACATCCCAGCCTTCAGATAGACAAATACTAGGCAGTTAAAAAACTTAGTTAGGTTTAAGTAGTTCTTAGTTCTAGGGGGCTGATGACCACAGAAGTTATGTCCCATAGCGCTCAGAGCTATTTTAACATTATGTCTACTGTCGTCGGCAAAAGTGACTTCGTTCCACCATATTCCTTCGCAATAAACTCCCTGGCAAAGCACAATCTCTTCTTTCGTTTTGTTCGTTCACATACCGTTTCTTCCAGGCCACTCTTCCATTGCAGCCACTTTCATTCAATACTCTGCGAATCGTTTGAGGATGCAGCTTCTTGGCAGTCTCGTTTAACAATTAGCGTGCTAATCTGGGCGCACTAAGTGTAGGATCCTTCTCTGTTTCCGCTTTAGTTACCTCTTGTCACGTGCATACAGCTTCGGTGGCTGGCCCTTTTGGGGTATAAAGTCGATACGCTCCTTATTTTTGAATCGCCTGACGATATCTGCCACAGTAGTCTTACTTATGTTGAGCGTGGCAGCAATATTTGTCTATATGATTTACCTTTCTCGTTGAGAAAAATCACAAGCTGTCGTATCTCAAAACTAGTATTAGCTTTGCATGGCATCGTACCGTTTGGACAGTCAACTGCACTTACAAACAGACACTTGCCTTCTGACTCGATGTATTTAACCCGGTGTGAATGGTGAAAACGTGTGCGGCACTGCCGTCTGTCCGGATATTAAACTAACGTGAACATCGAAGAGTACTTTATTTCAATCGTATTATTTATCAGGTGGTATACGTCAAACATGAGTGATACTGTTATTTTACTAAACATCTACCTTCATATAATACTTGGATATATTTATTTTTCTTTTATTCGGAATACAGTTGTGATGCGGCAAAGTAAAATTCTCTCAGTGTCCGAATATTAAGGTTATTCACTGTATGTCAGAGTTTTATAATGAAACTGTAGGAAACGAGACAAGATTTGCACTTGCAGACACAACCGCACAGAAACGAATGTCATTACACTAGCGTCCGTCAAAGTTTTAGAAAGCCGGTTCGGAGAACTACGTGACAGTCGGCACCGAAGGCTGGTGAGCCACGGGCTGCGCTGCCGGGTCGCGTGCGGGCTGGCCGCTCGGTGGCGGTGTGTGGCGCGGCCGTCCGCCACGGCCGGCCCAGCCGCCCTGCGGCAGCCGCAGCCTCATTGGCCGCAGGCGCCCCGCCCCGCCCGGGCTGTGCAACTGCCGGCTGCCTGGGCGCACGCTGGCTGCTCGCCTCTCGGCGGCAACAGCTGGCGCAGCCCGTTTGCCCTCGCTGCCTCTGTTCGGTGCCACGTGTCGCCAGCCAGTACTACAAGCTAATGGCGGGCTAAGACTTCTGTTTCCTGCCACGCTTCTGTGTCACTGCAAATTCGTAGTAGAGTCAGTACGGGCACACCAGACAGAAGCTTAGTCTGCCCGACGGGGCATCACGTGCAACTACACCTCCAGCCTTGACGTTGTTGTGACCTTCCGTCTGAAGATTGGTGCGATGGAGCTGAGCCAACACCGACTCAAAGGAAGGCCTCGGCGCTTGATGGTGACGTCACGTCAGCTAGGCACGGCGAACGCCAGGTCTGTTGCAGGCAGAAACGCCTGGGCGTGCTTATCACTATAAATCTCTTATTTTTGGACAAAATGTTTTGTATTGTTTTGGATTCTGCAGTTTTTTTTAGATGAAAGATTTTCTTACTATCGTAAAGCTACAAATGAAGATCATAGTTCTTTATTACTCAATCCTGTCGAAACAAATGTAGATCAATATGAGAAGATGCTTTTCTCCATTGCAAGTTTCAGAAATTTTACATTCAAGTAACTATATTTACTTGATCCATTTTGTTGTCCAAACTTACCCAAAGCCGCTTACAATTAACTCTTTTCTTTTATTTATTTTCGTTTGACATCGTCACTGGAAATGTGAACTAATTTACATGTGTAAATGTCCAACTGTTGCCAGTCATTAGATGGCAGTCGTTTTCAACTAAAGGAATTCTAAACAGGAAGCAAAATAGCTTGATACGTTGAAAATACTGCTGAGCTTTTTTAAACATGCACATTAGAAAAGATAAATATTCCCCTCTTGCAACTGAAAGGAGAAACTTTATAACATAAACAAATTTTATTTGATGAAACAAGTATCTCTCTTTCGCCTCTTCTCCTGTCCCCCACCCCCTCCCTCAACGTGTACAATCGCAAGATACTTCATTAACATTCAGTGCTCCTCACCCCATAGTCAACCAAGATACCTGAAGAAGACCACCAATATGTTCACAGTTTCTTGTAAAAGCAACCCAGTACAAACGTAACTTCCTCAGATTTACACATAAAGTAAAGAAGCACGAATTCTGTTGCTCCTGGATCATGAAGTTGTTTTTGTATGTCAGTCCTTAAAACAGGTGGAAATTTAAGTTCAGGAGTACACTATTTGTGTAAGCTTAGGGACTGATGACCTTAGCAGGTAAGTCCCATAAGATTTCGCACACATTTGAACATTTCGAACATTTCAGTACACTATTTGTTAAGAAGTGTAATGAATTGCACAATTAATTGATTGCAGAAATCTCTCAGAACAATGTGTGTTGGTCAACTACCGCCAATAGTTTCACATTTTCCTGTGTCAGAGAGGGAGACACCACCGTTATGAGTATGCCTGCAACACACCTAGCGTTCGCCGTGCCTAGCTGACGTGACGTCACGAACAAGCGCCGAGGCCTTCCTTTGAGTCGGTGTTGGCTCTGCGCGCTGGTCTGCCTCGAGCACCCTCTCCATCTGTGCACAAGTACGGCAACGAACAGCCGTCTGAGACTGCTTACTGCTGCCATGCTTCCGCCTCCCTCTACAATTTTTATCCCACACGCGGCCCTCTATTTCCAATCTGACGATTCCCTAATGCCTCAATATCGGTCCTGTAAAAAGATTCCTTCCTTTAGTCGAGTTGTGCCACGAATTTACTCCACAGTTCGATTCAGCACCTCGTCGTTAGTTATTCGATCATCAACAGACTCCTTTAGCATTTCAGAATCTTCTAGTATCTTCTTGCCTCAACCGTTTATCGTCCAAATTTCACTTCTGTGCAACGCTACACTCCAGGCCAACATCTTCAGAAAATACTTACTAACACTTAAGTTCATATTAAACGTTAACAAAGTCCTCCCTTTCATCAGTGCTTATCTTGCCGCTGCCAGTCTACAACCTGTATCCTCGCTAATTTAGCCTCTGTCACCTATTTTACTGCCGAAATAACAAAACTCATGTATGATTTTCAGTGTCCCATATCCTAATCATTAAGTCAACCACATTCCAGACTAATATTCAATACATATTCAATATTCAGGCGTGTAATATCTGACACCCTTGAAATACAAGTAAGATACAAGTATCAACACAACACAAATTAACAGTTACATACGTTTGACTGGATATTAAGTCCAGGGTACAAGAAACTGAAAATAATTTCATTATTGTGAAAAGAAGGCTGATAACACACAGCATACTTATTCGTTTACTGTATTATAGTATTAAAAATTAAAAAAATATCTTGACAGACGTACACTGTTATCAGCAAAAAATTTTTTTATCTTCTCCTCGAACATTAGTTCCCCTTTCCAAATTTTTCCTTGCTTTTCTTTACTGTTTTCTAATAGTCCAAATTAAATAATGTCATGGACAGGGTACAATCCTGATATGTCCACTGATGACGGGACGAAAAATACACAGGTAGCAATGAGTGAACAAATTTTTTTATCAAACATGAATGTTGTGGGTAAAATCTTCTCAGGTATTGTTGAAAGGAAAGTGCGAGTAATAGTTGAGGACCAATTGGATGAAAATCAGTGTGGGTTTAGGCCTCTTAGAGGTTGTCAGGACCAGATCTTTAGCTTACGGCAAATAATGGAGAAGTGTTATGAGTGGAACAGGGAATTGTATCTATGCTTTATAGATCTGGAAAAGGCATATGACCGGGTTCCTAGGACGAAGTTATTGTCTGTTCTACAAGATTATGGAATAGGAGGCAAACTTTTGCAAGCAATTAAAGGTCTTTACATGGATAGTCAGGGAGCAGTTAGAGTTGACGGTAAATTGAGTTCATGGTTCAGAGTAGTTTCAGGGGTAAGACAAGGCTGCAACCTGTCTCCACTGTGCCCGCATCTCGTGGTCGTGCGGTAGCGTTCTCGCTTCCCACGCCCGGGTTCCCGGGTTCGATTCCCGGCGGGGTCAGGGATTTTCTCTACCTCGTGATGGCTGGGTGTTGTGTGCTGTCCTTAGGTTAGTTAGGTTTAAGTAGTTCTAAGTTCTAGGGGACTGATGACCATAGATGTTAAGTCCCATAGTGCTCAGAGCCATTTTTTTTTGTCTCCACTGTTGTTCATATTATTTATGGATCATATGTTGAAAACAATAGACTGGCTGGGTGAGATTAAGATATGTGAACACAAAATGAGCAGTCTTGCATATGCGGATGACTTAGTTGTGATGGCAGATTCGATTGAAAGTTTGCAAAGTAATATTTCAGAGCTAGATCAGAAATGTAAGGACTATGGTATGAAGATTAGCATCTCCAAAACGAAAGTAATGTCAGTGGGAAAGAAATATAAACGGATTGAGTGCCAAATAGGAGGAACAAAGTTAGAACAGGTGGACGGTTTCAAGTACTTAGGATGCATATTCTCACAGGACGGCAACATAGTGAAAGAAATGGAAGCGAGGTGTAGCAAAGCTAATGCAGTGAGCGCTCAGCTACGATCTACTCTCTTCTGCAAGAAGGAAGTCAGTACCAAGACTAAGTTATCTGTGCACCGTTCAATCTTTCGACCAACTTTGTTGTATGGGAGCGAAAGCTGGGTGGATTCAGGTTACCTTATCAACAAGGTTGAGGTTACGGATACGAAAGTAGCTAGGATGATTGCAGGTACTAGTAGATGGGAACAATGGCAGGAGGGTGTCCACAATGAGGAAATCAAAGAAAAACTGGGAATGAACTCTATAGATGTAGCAGTCAGGGCGAACAGGCTTAGATGGTGGGGTCATGTTACACGCATGGGAGAAGCAAGGTTACCCAAGAGACTCATGGATTCAGCAGTAGAGGGTAGGAGGAGTCGGGGCAGACCGAGGAGAAGGTACCTGGATTCGGTTAAGAATGATTTTGAAGTAATAGGTTTAACATCAGAAGAGGCACCAATGTTAGCACTGAATAGGGGATCATGGAGGAACTGAATAAGGGGCCTATGCTCCAGACTGAACGCTGAAAGGCATAATCAGTCTTAAATGATGATGATGATGATGATGATGATGACATGAATGTTACATCTAGTCCAATGTGGACTGAAGCAAAACATAAAATAAATCCCTTCTTGAAATGGAAGGCTGGTTAGATTGCCACTCAGTCTAGGTTCCTTACAAAATTTGTAAATTTGTGGTCAGATCTTATGGGACCAAACCGCTGAGGTCATCGGTCCCTAAGCTTACACACTACTTATTCTAACTTTAACTAACTTACACTATAGACAACACACCCATGCCCTAGGGAGGACTCGAACCTCCGACAGGGAGAGCCGCACGGACCATGAAAAGACGCCCTAGACCACGCGGCTACCCCACGTGGCTTGTTCCTCACACACACACACACACACACACACACACACACACACACACTCACTTTATGAAAGACAACGTTCTGTAGGGATCAGAGCTGTCTAAGTCTAGTGTGTAGCTATTTGGAAGCTAAACAGGAATAAATTTACAAATCCGCAAGTCTGCCACGGTGAGTCCTTTGGCAAGGAGGCTGTGATCCTCTTAATTCACAGTTGACAACTTGTGGTGTTGCTAAGTCAGATGTGAACGGCAGCGATGTTGTGGAGGTGACTCTCCACTGAGAACCTTGATTGATGGCCTGGTCACAGGATCGGCATCTGGTCCAGGACACTCACACAGCGTCAGTTGGTCTTGTCTGGCCTGCACGCTGCCCTAAATACCACACTTGAATACAGCCAGTCTTATTTTTTATGAAGTCTTGCGGAAATGAACAGGTCCACGCAGCTCGCAGACTCTAGCAGCTTTTCGGTTGCCTCGTGGTGAACTGTTGGAGCATCGCCTTTTGATTGTTAGGTATCTTCGATGCGGCCACAGCCCTGTGTAGTTATTATGAAGTTACTGCCACAAACCAATGTTCGCTTCCCTTAGTAAAATCATGAGTCCATATTGAGGCTTTAAGTGAAAAAATGCGCTGCTAGTCTGCTGAGTAGACGGTCTGTGGTCCGTGAACTGAAAGATAGAAAGTTGGGACTGGTGAGGCCAGCCATGAAGTTTCTGGGCTGTGGGCTGTGGGGTTAACCTGTAGGATGTCAGAGAAAGGGCTACAGTCTCGTCCAGAGGATGGTGACAGTTTAGACATTTGGATTTTAAAAACGTGGACGAAACGTTCCACTAGTCCATTTGAGGCAGACTGGAAGTGTGCTTTGTGAACTCGAGTGATGCCATTCTTGTAACAGAAATCAGAGAATTCTGCAGACGTGAATTGAGGAAATTTTCTGTGACAGTGAAGTCAGAAACTCCTTCAACGCAAAAAATGGTAGAAAATGTCGGAATAGTTTGACTACTTGACGTGACAGACTTGTGGGAAACATATTGGAACCTGTTGCCTGCATCTATTGCAATGAGCCAAGTGTGACCTAAGAAAAGTCTCGTGAGATCCAAATGAAATTCAAATATGGTTCAAATGGCTCTGAGCACTATGGGTCTCAACATCTTAGGTCATAAGTCCCCTAGAACTTAGAACTACTTAAACCTAACTAACCTAAGGACATCACACACACCCATGCCCGAGGCAGGATTCGAACCTGCGACCGTAGCAGTCCCGCGGTTCCGGACTGCAGCGTCAGAACCGCACGGCCACCGCGGCCGCCCAAATGAAGTCTTGACGCAGCAGTGGAAGAGTCTGGCCAAAGGAAGAAATGGTGTGAAGATTGGCCTGCGTGCTCTGGCAGGTTGTACAAGATGATACCATTTGAGTAATAGACCTGGTGATTGGCCAGACATGTAGTAAGCACCACACCCTAGTGTGCCTGACGTGGGGAAGCAACAAAATGTGCTGGTGAGAAATGTGTGGATGACCACCAGGGTACAGCTGCTTACTTCTTGCAGTAGCAGCAGCAGCATGTCATTCAGTGTTGAAAGCACTCGTTCTGATTGTGTTAGGTGCTATAAACCTCGGGATACTGGTTGTGTTTGTGGTCTGGTGGCCTAGTGTGCTGTAAGGGGGAGCATCTGTAAGGGGGAGCATCCATGCTGTGATGTGTGAGAAGGTTCGCGTCCAGTGGAAAGTTAGTCACAGATTCTTCCGCAGCGATGCCCAGGTATAAACACACGTTGGGATCCGTGTCAGACACTGGGTCATTATCCAGGGGAAAAATGATCATCATTTGCTTGTTGTCTGATAGAGCATTATTATCACAGCTATAACTCGACAGGAACAGGGCCTACCACTAAAGCCGCATGAGTTTATGGTGGGAATGTTGGCTGAAACTTTGAAAAGAGGAAGCAAAGTTTGTGATTTGCTGATTAACATGCAATCCTTACCATACACATAACCATGGAATTTTTAAGGCAAAAAATGATGGCTAATGCGCTTTCTCAATGTGGCTATAATTTCACTAAGCAACAGTGAGTCTTTTGGACACAAAAGCACTGGAATTCCACCCTGTCAATCACGTGGGACCGGACTGTTCCCATCCCGTAGTCTGGCACATCTGCTGCCAGGCTGTGAGGCACGAGGGGAGGACAAGGGCCAGTTTTAAGAGGGAATGTAATGGATTTTGGTCCTAAAAATTGATTTTTCCAAAATTTTATTTTCTTGAGCTCCGCAGATTAATCTATGTTTGAATTTTATCGTGATAGCAACTTTAGAAATGCTTTTCAATTGTTAAACTGTTTAACTCTGCACTGTTGGCCACTGTCACTTTTTCCAACATTTGGAAAACTGCTTGCTTCAGCGGAATTTTTGTCAGTGTGAAGGCTATTTTCTTTCTGTATCATTGGCTGACATCTATATCTCTGGCTGCATCTATATCTCTGACCGACATCTATATCTTTGCCTGAAAACTTTCTTGCATGTGGTTTAATTACGTTATGGCAATACTAACGCATATTAGTAGGTGGAATGTTGAATTCACAAACCTTTACGTGTAAGTCAAGATTCATGCATAATGGGTGGTGGAAAAACTGTGTTTGGTAAATGGAGGTTTCGTGGAAATCGGTTTACCAACAAAAAAGAGGAAGCAGCTTCAAATGAAGAACATAATCTCTCAGCTTCGGCATCGAAACTTGGGATAGGAGAATTGTACAGGTGCGTGAATAATGTTTATATGGATTCCACTGGAATCAAACTTATTGATTTACAGTTTCTCTGACAGTGTATAAAGTTTTCGTGTTCATGTGTCAGCTGTAAAAATAGAGAATACATGATTGTTGTTGAAGGAAGAAGAGTGGGAGTAGCTTGTGATTTTAAATTAATTTGTAATTCATGTTGCTATGAATTTTCATTTACCGCAAAAAAACTGACACTGGTACCTATGAAAGCACTTTTAGGTTAGCATATGCTCTGAGATGCCTTGGAGAGGCCGGGGAAGGAGGTAATTTATTGTTTGATTTTATGAACATGAACATGGCTCCATCTTGTGCAAGGTTTGAAAAAATAAATAAATGTCTGATGCCGTATGCGATCTGCCAAACAAAGTTTCTGTGAAGAAAGCAGTGGAGAAATTGGTGGAAATAAACCAAAAAGAAATAGATCCTTGGATAGATATTCATGACAGTGAATCTCCTACAAATGTTACTGACCTGTGTGTTTTTTTTTCTTTTTTGTTTTGGTTTTAGGGCGCAAAACTGCTATGGTCATTAGCGCCCAGTCTGTGACTTAAGAAGCAGTAAAAAACCGAAAACGGAAACCAGCAGCAATGGGAACGAAAGTCATAAAATTGGAGAAACTAAAAGCAGAAGAAAGGCTTAAAAATCCACTACAGAAGGGGGTTGGTTGTCCCGAAAAAAACTTCAAATGACTGACGTCATTTCACTGGCACGAATGAACTCTAGAACGCGATCGGCCGAGCGCGTGTCATCTGCTAAAATTGACGATATATCAGGCGACAGCTGTAGACGGGCGCGTAACGGATTAAAATAGGGGCACTCAATTAAAAGGTGTCTTACCGTCCACAGCTGAGAGCAGTGGGGACAGAGTGGGGGAGGATCGCCGCTTAAAAGATGTCGATGGCTAAAAAGACAATGTCCTATCCGGAGTCTAGTTAAAATTACCTCCTCCCGACGACGCGTTCGGGAGGAAGAGGTCCAAGCACAAGGAAGAGTTTTCACGTCCCGCAATTTATTTTGGGGAAGTGTCGACCAATGCGCGTGCCATAAATGAACAACACGACGACATAAAACGCTCCGGAGATCGACGACGGGAATCGATTGAATTGCAGGCTGAAGAAGAGAGACTGCAGCCTTGGCTGCAATATTGGCCGCCTCATTTCCGCAGATACCAACGTGTCCCGGGAGTCAGAGGAACGCCACCGAGGCGCCCCCCAGGTGGAGCAAGCGCAGACAGTCCTGAATCCGGTGGACCAGAGGGTGCACAGGGTAAAGAGCTTGGAGACTGAGGAGAGAGCTGAGAGAATCTGAGCAAATAACGTACTGTATCCGCCGATGGCGGCGGATGTAGTGGACAGACTGGAGAACAGCGTAAAGCTCCGCAGTATAAACTGAACACTGGTCGGGAAGCCGAAAGTGATTTGGGGTGTCGCCAACAATATAGGCACTCCCTACACCTAACGATGTTATCGAGCCGTCGGTGTAAATAAATGTGGCGTCCGTCATTTGTGCACATAGAGCAGCAAATGCCCGACGATAAACAAGTGAAGGGGTACCATCCTTGGGGAATCGACAAAGGTCTCGGAGCAGGCAGATTCGGGGACGGAGCCAAGGCGGTGCTGTACCCCAAGTTGTCAAGAAGGTTTTAGGAAAGCGGAAGGAAAGAGAATAGAGCAGTTGACGAAAGCGGACTCCCGGTGGTAGTAGGGAGGAGGGGCGGCCTGCATACCCTACATCAAAGGAGGCGTCGAAAAAAATGTCATGGGCTGGATTAGCAGGCATGGAAGACAGATGGCTTGCATAACGACTCAGAAGGACTGCTCGCCGATTGGACAGCGGAGGTTCAGCAGTCTCTGCATAAAGGCTTTCCACAGGGCTGGTGTAAAAAGCTCCAGACACTAAACGTAATCCACGGTGGTGGATAGAGTCGAGACGCCGAAGAATAGACGGCCGAGCAGAGGAATGCTTCCGTAGTCCAATTTCGAGCGCACTAAGGCGCGATAGAGGCGGAGAAGGACCACTCGGTCCGCTCCCCAGGGGGTACCATTCAGGACACGGAGGGTGTTGAGGGATCGCAGACAGCGAGCCGAAAGATAGGAAACGTGGGAGGACCAGCACAGTTTTCTGTCAAACATAACACCCAAGAATTTAGCGACGTCTGAAAACGGAAGCTTGACAGGACCTAGATGTAAGGAGGGCAGAAGAAACTCCTTATGTCGCCAAAAATTAACACAAACGGTCTTACTGGGAGAAAAACGGAAGCCGGTGTCGATGCTCCAAGAGTGGAGGCGATCGAGACATCCTTGAAGACGTCGTTCAAGAAGGCTGGTCCGTTGACAGCTGTAGTAGATCGCAAAATCGTCCACAAAGAGGAAGCCCGAGACATCAGAAAGGAGACAATCCATAATTGGATTGGTGGCAATGGAAAACAGTACAACACTCAGCACGGAGCCCTGGGGTACCCCGTTTTCTTGGGAGAAAGTACGGGAGAGAGTAGTGTTCACCCGCACCCTAAATGTGCGCTCTGCCATAAATTCGCGAAGAAAAAGGGGCAGCCGACCTCGAAAGCCCCAAGAGAACAGTATGCGGAGGATACCTGTCCTCCAACAGGTATCGTATGCTCTCTCCAGATCAAAAAATATTGCTACTGTTTGGCGTTTCCGGAGAAAATTATTCATGATATAAGTGGAGAGAGCAACAAGATGGTCAACTGCAGAACGATGCTTACGGAATCCGCATTGGGCAGGTGTTAAAAGACTGCGGGATTCCAGCCACCAAGCTAAACGGTAATTCACCATACGCTCCAAAACCTTACATACACTACTCGTGAGAGAAATGGGGCGATAGCTAGAGGGGAGATGTTTGTCCTTTCCAGGTTTCGGAACAGGAACGACGATAGCTTCCCACCATCGTCTGGAAAAAGTACTGTCGGTCCAAATTCGATTATAAAGGCGAAGGAGGTAACGCAGACTATGGGTTGATAATTGCAGCAACATTTGGATGTGGATACCATCCGGTCCTGGGGCGGAGGAGCGAGAAGAAGAGAGTGCATGTTGGAGTTCCCGCATGGAGAAAACAGTATTGTAGCTTTCGCGATTTGGAGAGGAGAAAGCAAGAGGTCGCACTTCCGCTGCACGTTTCTTCGGGAGAAACGCTGGCGGGTAATTTGAAGAGCTCGAAATCTCAGCAAAGTGCTGACCCAGTGAGTTAGAAATTGCAGTGAGCCCAGAGACCGGGGAGAAACTAGGTGCGCCTGAAAACCGTCGAAGCCGACTCCAAACTTCCGAGGAGGGAGTGAAGGTGTTAAATGAGCTAATAAAGAATTTCCAGCTTGCCTTCTTGCTATCGCGGATGACACGACGGCATCGCGCTCGGAACTGCTTATAGCGGATACAGTTGGCCAAAGTAGGATGGTGGCGGAAAATGCGGTGAGCACGTCGCCGCTCACGTATTGCGTCACGGCATGCCTCGTTCCACCAAGGAATTGGGGGGCGCCGGGGCAATTCGGAGGTGCGTGGTATTGAACGTTCCGCAGCTGTAAGAATAACGTCGGTAATGTGTGTGACCTCATCGTCGACGCTGGGAAAGTGACGGTCATCGAATGTCGCTAGAGACGAAAAAAGTGTCCAGTCGGCCCGGACAAACTTCCAGCGTCTCGGGCGCATATATGGCAGTTGAGGCTGCAGTCTAAGGACACATGGAAAATGGTCACTCGAGTGTGTATCATCAAGGGCGAACCATTCGAAGCGCCTAGCTAGCGGAACAGTACCGACCGCAAGGTCCAAATGAGATAAATTTGTCGTGGAGGCAGACAAAAATGTAGGGACCCCAGTGTTGAGGCAAACTAGATCCACTTGGTGGAAGACGTCTAGCAATAGTGAGCCACGTGGACAAGGATGTGGAGATCCCCAAAGCGGGTGGTGGGCATTGAAGTCACCAACCAGCAAATAGGGGGGTGGAAGCTGACCAAGAAGATGAAGGAGATCAGCTCGTGCCATTGGTGTGGACGATGGAATGTATACAGTACAAAGAGAGAACATGTATCCAGAAAGGGAAAGACGGACGGCGACAGCTTGGAAGGAAGTGTTTAAGTGAATTGGGTGATAATGGAGAGTATCATGGAGAAGAATCATGAGTCCTCCATGGGCTGGAGTGCCTTCAACAGAGGGGAGATCATATTGGACGGACTGAAAATGAGGGAGAACAAAGCGGTCATGGGGACGCAGCTTTGTTTCCTGAAGACAGAAGATGACCGGCGAATAGGATCGTAAGAGGATCGACAGTTCATCCCGATTGGCTCGAATGCCGCGGATATTCCAGTGGATAATGGACATAGGGTGAACAGAAAATGGAGGAATGTGACCAAGGTTGCTGTCAACTCAACGACTGCTCAGAGCTTGCGACCGACAGCATGGAATGGCATTCAGCCGAAGGCAGAAGATCCTGATCCATAGGTTGTTCAGGAGCAGCTCCTGCCACCAGCGATCGGCCAGTTGATCGGCCGCCAGCAGTGCGCCTCGGCGACACAGAAGACGGCCGAGGGCGATTTCCGCCAGGTGGTGCTGTAGATGGGACACGCCTTGGCGGAGAAGGAGATGAACTGGATTTCTTTGTAGCCTTCTTGGAATTATGATGTTTAGATGAAGGAGGAATCGATGGTTGTGAAGTTCGGGTACGCAAAAAATCTTCACGAGCATGCTCTTTTTTCGAAGTCTTGGTGTCTGACTTTTGGCTCAAGATTTAGCAGAACCCGATGAAGGGTGAGCCATAGAGTGGGCAGGCGAAAGTGGTGAGGTTGAACGGGCGATTTTTGCGCTGGCCGATCTGACGACCGTGGCACTAAAGGTGAGGTCGCAAGTCTGCGTGGCCGCCTCCTTTGTTGGCCGAGGAGAAGCAAGGACAGTGCTGTATTTTCCTGTCGGAGGCACGGTGGGCTGTCGACTGGCGAATAATTTTCGAGCAGCAAAGGTCGACACCTTTTCCTTCACTCTGATTTCCTGGATGAGCTTTTCGTCCCTAAAAACGGGGCAATCTCGAGAGGAAGCAGCGTGGTCACCCATACAGTTGATGCAGCGAGGGGATGGAGGTGGACAAGCACCCTCATGGGCATCCTTGCCACATGTAACACATTTGGCCGGATTGGAACAGGACTGGCTGGTGTGATTGAACCGCTGACACCGATAGCAACGCGTAGGGTTTGGGACGTAAGGGCGAACGGAAATTATCTCATAGCCTGCTTTGATTTTCGATGGAAGTTGAACTTTGTCAAATGTCAAGAAGACAGTATGGGTTGGAATGATGTTCGTGTCAACCCTTTTCATAACTGTACGAACAGCCGTTACGCCCTGGTCAGACAGGTAGTGCTGAATTTCTTCGTCAGACAATCCATCGAGGGAGCGTGTATAAACGACTCCACGCGAGGAATTTAAAGTACGGTGCGCTTCAACCTGGACAGGGAAGGTGTGGAGCAGTGAAGTACGCAGCAATTTTTGTGCCTGGAGGGCACTGACTGTTTCTAACAACAAGGTGCCATTCCGTAATCTGGAGCAAGACTTGACAGGACCTGCAATTGCGTCGACACCTTTCTGAATAATGAAAGGGTTGACCGTGGAGATGTCGTGACCTTCGTCAGACCGAGAAACAACAAGGAACTGTGGCAACGATGGAAGAACCGTCTGTGGCTGAGACTCAGTATACTTACGCTTGTGAGCAGACATAGTGGAAGGTGAAGAAACCATTGCGGAAGAATCCCCCATGATTACCGGCGTCTCCGATGGCGCGCTCCTCCCTTGTGGGGGCCCTCTCTGAGGGCCTTAGGTGATTGTTCACACCTCAGGTCACACCTCCCGACAAACGGACGGAGGGACCAATCGGCACTTTCGGAAGTTATCAGCTCGGGTAATCACCCCCCCCTGGGCCTGGCCGTTACCAGGGGCTACGTACGTGTCCTACCTGTCTACCCGGGGCGGGGAATTACGCGTTACCCCGTCACCGGCTACGCACAAAAATGCGTGGGTCGGCCTTCAGACATGCACAGGGAGGAAGAAAGAGAAAGGAAAGGAAAGAAGAGGGGTCTCAAACGCCGCAGCGGAGAAAAGGGTAAAGAGAAGAGGTAAGGAAAAGAGAAGGACAAAGGAAGGAAGAAGACATACAAGCAAAGAAGGCGAAGAATGCGTTACATTTTCGAGCGTCCGTCTCCGGACGTAGGCACAAACCATACTCCCAGATGGGGAGAAAGGGAAGGAAACAGCCAGAGGTGAGGGGAGGAGGGGCGAAGATGGGGGATGGGGAAGGAAGCGGAAAGGGAAGGTATGCAGCCCGGAAAGGAAGGAAGGCCACATTAGCTTGGGGTCCCGTGCTCGCTACGCACGTATCCACAAAAGAGTTGTGGACCCCCTGTGTGTGTCTGTAGATCGGACCTGGATGAAAATGGGTCTAACATTTACACATGGAGTTGCATCTGTTGTTGGTTATTGGCTCAGGTGAAGTTCTAGATGTAGAAATTATGTCTAAATACTGCCACCAGAGGGCAACAAGAAAAATGTCCAGCAATGAAGTCAATGAGAAACTGTGACAAGAAAAGCATGCAATAGCATCCTCTAAAAATTATAGTGGCTCAAGTGGGGGCATGGAGGCTGCTGCAGTTGTGAGGATGTTCTCCAGATCTGAGGACCAATATGGTGTTAGATATACCAAATGCCTTGGTCATGGGTACTTCTCTTCGTTCAAAGCAGTAATAGACAAAAATCCGTTCAATAAAACAAAATAAAAGTTGGAATGTGTTGGCCACATACAAAAGAGGCATTTTGGTAGGTTTCGTCTATTGTTGAAAGAGAAGAAAGGTTAAGTACTTGAGGATGGAAAACCACTAGGAGGAAAAGGCAGGCTTACTCTGAAAGAAATTGATTCTCTTCAGTTATTTTCTGGGAAAGCTATCAGAAAAAACACACATAATTTAGAGGCAATGAGGCATGCTGTGTGGCCAGTTTTTTTCCACAAGCTATCCACTGACCAAACACCAATGCACAATCTTGTCCGAAAGACGACTGGTGCAAGTTCAACAACAGAAGTGTGACGCATTCACATAGTCATTACCAGAACCTGTTAGGAATGCAATTAAGCCCACATTCACGTTTCTTGCAAACCCTGGTTTATTGAAAAAGTGCCTTCACGGAAAAACAAAATTCAAATGAAAGCCTCAATAATTTCATTTTGATTAGATGCTCAAAAAGGAAATTATGTGGACTTGAAGTACTCAGTATGGGTGTCTATGATGCAGATTTATTCTACAATAACTCAAATAATGACAGAATTGAAGTGCTGAAGGGGTTTGGTATAGATCCTGGTGTCTTTACAACTAAAGTATTTTACACCATCGACGAGTGCAGGGTCAAGGAAGCTAACAGATCAGTGTCTTACTTGCAAATTCAGGCCATGCAGATTCCAAGAGCAGAGAAGAGAAAGCTGGTGGATGAGGCGTATCAGTATGGAGGATTTTAAAATTGAGGTAAGCTTATTACATGTAGAAGTATGAGAAGAAAATCTTTGAACCTAATTTTCTCTGTTTTACATTGTTTACGTTATTAGAAGTCTTTTCTCAAAAAGTATATGCGCTAATGGTATGAGAGTTTCAGGAACTCTTCGCAACGTGTTTCTATCTCCTAGAACTAAAATATACGAGATCCTGCAGTCACTTTCTGATTTTTAGATCAATGTATGTAGAAAAAAAGTTAATTTTGGATGTGCAAAGTAAAGACTCTGTTAATCATACAATTCGTAACACAAATTAATAACTGTAGTTCAGTGGTCTTATAACCTTCTCAGGACACTACAATAAAATGTTCAGATTAATTTCATGATTAGAATTTGAGTTATGGCTTTTTATAAAAAAAAGACAACTAAAAAATTAAAATTTATGGCAAATAATTAATCCTGCATATTTTATTATATGTTTACATTAAAACACAGCTCTTACTTTACACGTGCACAATTTTAGACTTGTACCTTAATAAATGTGGCTGCAATGAATTTTTAAATAAATGTCCACATTTTCCGTTACATCCCCCCCTTAAGCCTCTGAGAGCTTTGGCACATAGTGGCGTCAATTGTCAACTGACGTTTTTCCACAGTAGGTGGAGTAGTGGTTCGGCAATGGTGGCCGCATGGGGAATAAACTTTCGGTTGTAATTCAAGTTCTTCTACACTGATTCACCTGGCTGGTATTGGTAGCAGCCAGAAGTTTTTGTACTGCCTTGATATAACGAGGCATGGGGAAGATGTCAGAATCGCTGAAAACTAGTCTAAGATATTCAGTTTGATGAACAAAGAAGTAACACTTGTCCTTGTTACATTTTAGATTGATCTGTTGAAGGACCGTGTACAGTGTAACTGAAGAGATCAGCCAAGTTGTTTGCCAAGTTCTGAGCATCTTAACTGATTGTTTGTAGAAATGAAAGTTAATTTTCGATGTGCAAAATTAAAAACTCTGTTAATGATACAATTTGTATTTAACGTAATTTAATGTGCCTAATACAAGAATGTTGTCTAAGTGATTTGTTGTCCTCCGTACATTGTGAATAAGGTGTTGTAGATATCGCTGAAACATTGCCGGGGCACTGGCTATAAGAAAGGGAAGTTTGTCATTCTGGAAAAACCCAAGGTCCTCGGCTGTACTTTTGGGGCAGCCACCACAAACTGTATAATGCGTGGGTAGTGACCAGGATGTAGCTATGTCTGTTGGCCGAAAAATAATTAATGACAAGAATTGCGCCAGCTAGAATGAAGAGATAACTTGTCTTCATTTCTGACGACACATGCACCAGCAATACAAGTCCAAGTAATATCCAAGAGTAATCAGTGTACTGAGCCTAGTCAAATACAACAGCAAATACAACACTGCAATGGCTCCACTATAAACTCCACGAAAGGCTACCAACAGACAATCGACAATAGACTGTCCGTCTCGGGGCCAGCGCTCCTCCTTATATGCAAAAGGCAGAGGGCGCTGCGGACCCGAGCTCAGCCGTGGCGCGACCTCTTCCGTCGGCGGTGACGCCCTGAGACGCCGACAGCCGCGGCAGGAACTGTGGCCAGCGATGTCACGGTCAGGGCGCGCGTGCGCGAGTTGGTTGGTTGGTTGGTTGGTTTGTGACCGTGGACACAACATTCCTCCTCCCTTGAAAGGCCACCAAGAGGTCAGGTGCTGCAAGGGCCTGACGGCGAAGGGGGGTGTGGCTACTGTGAGGCGATGGGGAGCCAACGTAGCGAGGCTGGGGGTCGTCGACTCCCGCGTCCCAGCATTCGCCCTGCGCTGGAGCCGGAACCAGCCGAAACAGCCCCAAGGACGCAACTCACAGCAGCCACGACGGACCCAACTAACGCGCCCCGACTCTCTTAGACGACGGCGATGTAGCCTCGGCCGACGGCGACGATGACCCGTGCGAAGTGGAGGCGATGGAGGCGCGGTCCGGAAGAGCCGAAGGGCGGGCTGGAGCAACCCGGGCAGCGGCGTCGACTTCCATCGGAGTCGACACCTGCAGCGGCGATGGCTGCGGGGGCGGGGGCGGGGGCGGCGAGGGACGCCCGCCATCCAGGAACCGGGGCGCGACTGCATGTGGGTCTGCAACATTTAAGTCCGCGGCAGTATCGCGGGTGCGGCTAAGCCGCAGCTGATTGCGGTGGCGGCGCTGCAAGCCAAGGGGGGTGGGGGGGTGGACAAAAGATACTTATGGGACCCCAAGAGCCGTACGATGGTACCCTGCTCCCAGCGGCGACGGCCCGAAAACAACTTGAAATACACTGGAGTGTTAGGCGCAAAGCGATCATGCGGCCGCAGCGGCGCTGGCGTGCGCGGGGGCGGGTGCAGCAGGGTGAGCAGAGTTCGGTGGCGACGTCCATGGAACAACTCTGCCGGCGATGGGCCGTCGCGAGGCAGCGAACGATATGATGACAGGAAGAGTAACAAAGCTTGGTCTCTCGTGTGGATAGCGCGAAGTTTGCTCATCTCTTTGAAAGTACGAACAAACCGCTCAGCCTCGCCATTGGACTGAGGGTGAAAAGGAGCACTTTCGAGATGAGCGATTCCATTATCAACACAAAACTGTTCAAAATCCCGCGAAACAAAAGAGGGTCCATTGTCTGTGACAATCAGTTCAGGCAAACCTTGAATGCAAAAGCTCGACAAAGTGCGTCGGTGGTACTATGAGTACTAATACTGTTCATTGCCACGACGAAAGGAAACTTTCTGTAGGCATCCACGACAATAAGACATCGAGTACCCCAGAATGGGCCCGAAAAGTCGAGGTGAACGCGCTGCCAAGGCGCAGAGGGTGTGGGCCACGAAACAAACTTCTGGGGCGGGGCCGACTGGTATTCGATGCACGAACGGCACTGAGCGGTTAACCGTTCTATATCTCTGTCCATTCCTGGCGTGCAAGTTGCTTGGTGCGTACCATTCCCTAGTGGCCCTGATGTAGCAATTGCAAAACTTCGCGTTGCGAAAACGTAGGAATCACCACACCAGTTTGTTCCGACGGAGAGCAAAGAAGCAAAACATCACGTTGCACTGTCAGGTCGTGGCGTTGACCAACGTAACGGCGCACGACGGGATTTGCAATGTTCGTCGGCGAACGTGGCCATGCCGTGCGAACAAGACGCAAAAGTTCACTCAAATTAGCGTCCGAAGCTGTGGCCCGTGCACTCTTGCAAACGTCCAGAGGAAAACTAAGTACGACGTCACTGTCTTGAGAGTCGATGTGACAACAAGCAATGTCCGATTCATCAAAAGCTGTGTTATGGGTTATGGTACGTCACGAGAAAAAATTTCCTGCCATACAACTATTCATGGAACTTCATTACTCCATATATGATGGCTAAGGCTTCCTTCTCAATTTGGGAATAGTTCTGTTGTGTGGTGGTGAGCAATTTGGAAGCAAAAGCTATTGGGCGATCAGCTGATCCGAGACGATGCGACAACACTGCACCTAACCCATAAGATGAAGCATCCACAGCAACAACAACTGGTTTAGAAGGGTCGAAATGTACAACGCAACGATCACTCAACAGTGATGTTTTCAGTTTCTGGAATGCCGCTTGGCAATCGGCCGACCACACAAACGGAACGTTGCGCCGACGTAATCGGTGCAAGGGGGCAGCTATTTGTTCAGCATTGGTTCAAATGGCTCTGAGCACTATGGGACTTAACATCTATGGTCATCAGTCCCCTAGAACTTAGAACTACTTAAACCCAACTAACCTAAGTACATCACACACATCCACGCCCGAGGCATGATTCGAACTTGCAACCATAGCGGTCGCTCGGTTCCAGACTGTTGCGCCTAGAACCGCACGGCCACTCCGGCCGGAGAAGCAATGCTCATTCAGTGAAGCCTAATATGGACCTGAAACAGGTACAACATCAACAGCACTTTATTTCTACTAATCTTAAGTCGTTATTTTCTGTGCAAAGGTTAGCCACTATTAGAGATTCTACATGTAGTAGCATCCTGATTACAATTCTTCCTGTGTCGCAAAGGCTAATCGGTCATGTGCAGTATGTCGATTTTGGCGTACTAACTCGAATCGCATTCAAACGTCTGCAGATTCTCTTGTACGAGATGTGATGTTTCGGTTCAATGCAGACCAGGGATTGTGTTGACATGCACCACAGCAGGACATTCCAACCTTACTGTACGGGTTCTCAAGCTTACTGGAGCTCACCAAGTTTCACGTCAGGTGCAACACTCATTAGAGAAAACAGATGCATCCTCTACCGATAGCTTATTCCGATCCCGACGAACTTACTCAAGATCTAGTACTATCAGTACTATCAGTTTCTGTCCGAAGTTCATCCCGTTCCCACACCAAAGCGTGGAACGGACTCGAACCACTCTGGTAGAGACTGCATTAAGCAAACCCCGTGTCTCGTGCCTCATAGAGCAGAATGCAGATGACCGGCCTACTGTGTCCAGCTCACATTCAGACTGCCCACAAGGTTGTCCTTTGACCGAGTGCCGGCAGTGTTCACCTCTGGCAGCGGTCGGCGGCCTCGTGACAGACAAACGTGCTGCTCACGACGCCACAAGGTCGACTGATTCGCCGCCAGCTGCACACTTCCTCCTGGGCCATGACGCTGCCTTAAACAAGTTGACGTCATCTCGCCTCAGAGGCCACCTTTTTTTTTTTTTTTCTACGGCACAATAATTCTGACGTTGCAGTTGATAATGGAAACAAGAGTGAAGAAACGTAGGATTTGTCGACCTTCGAAAAGGCGTTCGACAGTGTAAAGTGGTGCAAGATGTTCGAAATTCTGAGCAAAGTATGGCTAAGCTATGTGGAGAACTGGGAAAATACATTGAACAGCCAAAGAAACTGGTACTTATCGTGTAATGCCCGCGCGAACACGCAGAAGTGCCGCAAGACGACAAGGCGTGGACTCGACTAATGTCTGAAGTAGTGCTGGAGGGAATTGACATCATGGCTGTCCATAAATTCGTAAGAGTATGAGGGAGTGGAGATCTCTTCTGAACAGTACGTTTCAAGGCATCCCAGATACGATCAATAACGATCATGTCTGGAAAGTTTCGTGGCCAGCGGAAGTGTTTAAACTCAGAAGAGTGTTCCTGGAGCCACTCTGTAGCATTTCTGGACGAGTGGGTTGTCGCATTGTCCTGCTGGAATTGCCCAAGTCCGTCAGCATGCACAGTGCACATGAATGGACGCTGGTGCTTAGACAAGATGCCTACGTACATGTCACCTGTCAGAGTCGCATCTAGACGTAGCAGGGGTCCCATATCACTCCAACTGCACACGCCCTACACCACTACAGAGGCTCCACTAGCTTCAACAGTCCCCAGCTGACATACAGGGTCCATGGATTCATGAGGTTCTCTCCACACCCGTACGCGTGCATCCGCTCGAAACAATTTGAAACGAGATTCGTCCGCCAAGTCATGAACAGTCCAATGTGAGTGTTGATGGGCTCAGGCGACGCGTAAATCTGTGTGTCGTGCAGCCATCAAGAACACTCAAGTGGGCCTTCGTATCCGAAAGCCCATATCGATGATGTTTCGTTGAATGGTTCAGATGCTGACACTTGTTGATGACTCAGCACTGAAATCTGCAGCAGTTTGCGGATGGATTGCACTTCTATCACTCTGAACGATTCTCTCCAGTCGTCGTTTGTCCAGTTCTTGCAGGATCTTTCTCCGGCCGCAGCGATGTCGGGGATTTGATGTTCTTGATCTTCGCGTTACATTCGTGAAATGGTCGAACGAAAAAATCCCCACTTCATCGCTACTTCAGAGATGCTGTGTCCCATCGCTCACGCGTCGACTGTAACACCACGTTCAAACTCACTTATACCTTGATAACCTGCCCCTGTAGCAGCAGTAATTGATCTAACAGCTGTGTCAGACACTTGTTGTCTGTTATAGGCGTTGCCTACCGCAGCGCCGTTCTCTGCCTGTTTGCGTATCTCAGTATTTATATAACTGTGCCTATACCAGTTTCTTTGACGCTTCAGTGTACAGTTGTACAAGAACCAAGATATAATGATAAGAGTGGACGACCAAGAACGAAGTGCTCCGATTAAAAAGGGTGTAAGGCAGGTTTTACAGAGAGTACTCTACTGCATTGGCTCCTTACTTAGTTGCATTTATCGCGAACCTCTTGCCCAACGTAAAGTCCCGAGCGACTGGAAAAAAGCGCAGGTGACGCCTGTATATAAGAAGGGTAGAAGGACGGATCCTCAATATTACAGACCAATATCCTTAACACCGGTTTGTTGCAGGATTCTCGAACATATTCTCAGTTCGAATATAATGAATTTCCTTGATACAGAGAAGTTGATGTCGATGCATCAGCACGGCTTCAGAAAGCATCGCTCCTGCGAAACACAACTCGCCCTTTTTTTACATATCTTGCGAACCATAGATGAAGGGTATCAGACGGATGCCATATTCCTTGACTTCCGGAAAGCGTTTGACTCGGTGCCCCTCTGCAGACTCCTAACT
This sequence comes from Schistocerca cancellata, assembly GCF_023864275.1. NCBI lineage: Eukaryota > Metazoa > Arthropoda > Insecta > Orthoptera > Acrididae > Schistocerca > Schistocerca cancellata. The sequence goes on along the minus strand of NC_064631.1, from coordinate 14,815,387 downwards.
AAGGTACGAGCATATGGAATTGGTTCCCAAATATGTGAGTGGCTCGAAGACTTCTGAAGTAATAGAACCCAGTACGTTGTCCTTGATGATGAGTGTTCATCGGAGGTATCATCTGGAGTGCCCCAGGGAAGTGTGGTAGGTCTGCTGTTGTTTTCTATCTACATAAATGATCTTTTGGATAGGGTGGACAGCAATGTGCGGCTGTTTGCTGATGATGCTGTAGTGTACGGGAAGGTGTCGTCGTTGAGTGACTGTAGGAGGATACAAGATGACTTGGACAGGATTTGTGATTGGTGTAAAGAATGACAGCTAACTCTAAATATAGATAAATGTAAATTAATGCAGATGATTAGGAAAAAGAATCCCATAATGTTTAATACTCCATTAGTAGTGTAGCGATTAAATATTTGGGCGTAACATTGCACAGCGATATGAAGTGGGACAAGCATGTAATGGCAGTTGCGAGGTTCATTGGTAGAATTTTGGGAAGATGTGGTTCATCTATAAAGGAGACCGCTTATAAAACACTAATACGACCTATTATTGAGTACTGCTAGAGCGTTTGGGATTCTAACAGGTCGGATTGAGGGAGGACATAGAAGTAATTCAGAGGCGGGCTGCTAGATTTGTTACTGGTAGGTTCGATCATCACGCGAGTGTTACGGACATACTTCAGGAACTCGGGTGGGAGTCTCTGGAGGGAAGGAGGCGTTCTTTTCGTGAATCGCTACTGAGGAAATTTAGAGAACCAGCACTTGAGGCTGACTGCAGTACAGTTTCACTGCCGCCAACTTATATTTCGTGGAAAGAACACAAAGATAAGAGAGATTAGGGCTCGTAAAGAGTCATATAAGCAGTCATTTTTCCCTCGTTCTGTTTGGGAGTGGAACAGGGAGAGAAGATGCTAGTTGTGGTACGAGGTACCCTCCGCCACGCACCGTATGGTGTGTTGCGGAGTATGTATGTAGATGTAGATTTAACCTTTCGTAATTGTTGTTCAATCTGTACATTGAACAATAATGATGGAAATCAAAGAAAGAATCAGGAGCGGAGATAAAATCCAAGGTGAAAGTATATCAGTGATGTGATTCGCTGAGGACATTGCTATCCTAAGTGAAAGTGATGAAGAAGTTTAAGAATTCTACTACCTAGGAAGAAAAATAACCAATGACGAACGGAGCAAGGAGAACATCAAAAGCAGGCTATCACTAACAAAAAGAGCATTCCTGGTCGAAAGAAGTCTACTAGTGTCGAACGCAGTCATCAGTTTGAGGAAGACATTTCTGAGAATGTATGTTTGGAGCACACCATGACAATGAAACGTGGACTATGGGAAAAATAGAAGAGAATCGAAGCATTTGAGATGTGGTGCTACAGACCAAAATTGAAAATTAGGTGGACTGTTCAAGGTAAGGGATGAGGAGGTTCTGGACAGAATCGGAGAGAAAAGAAAAGTTATGGAAACCACAGACAAGGGGATAGAATGGGATGATATCAGGGAATGACTTCCATGGTACTACATGGAACTGTAGAGGGCAAAAACTGTAGAGGAAGACAGAGACTGGAACACATTCAGCAAATAATTGAGGACATAGGTTGCAGATACTACTCTGACACGTCAGACCGTCAGAAGACTGATAACGCAAAAAAAAGAGAAAGCAGAGAATGTGGATTACAGTCACAATTATCGATCCCACAGTTACGTTTCCAGGAGGTACAGGAGCCACAGTGTGCCTCAGACCGGGTCTCCCCAGTTGCTTCCAGCATGTCATCATCCAATGAGCTACGGCGGTCGGCGCGCCCCGCTCATGGTCACTGCAAAGTCTACATCTACATCTACATCTACATCTACATCTACATTTATACTCCGCAAGCCACCCAACGGTGTGTGGCGGAGGGCACTTTACGTGCCACTGTCATTATCTCCCTTTCCTGTTCCAGTCGCGTATGGTTCGCGGGAAGAACGACTGTCTGAAAGCCTCTGTGCGCGCTCTAATCTCTCTAATTTTACATTCGTGATCTCCTCGGGAGGTATAAGTAGGGGGAAGCAATATATTCGATACCTCATCCAGAAACGCACCCTCTCGAAACCTGGCGAGCAAGCTACACCGCGATGCAGAGCGCCTCTCTTGCACAGTCTGCCACTTGAGTTTGTTAAACATCTCCGTAACGCTATCACGGTTACCAAATAACCCTGTGACGAAACGCGCCGCTCTTCTTTGGATCTTCTCTATCTCCTCCGTCAACCCGATCTGGTACGGATCCCACACTGATGAGCAATACTCAAGTATAGGTCGAACGAGCCCGCTGCTAAAACGTCAGCCGAAAATTAAAATGTTACGTCGTTGCTTCAGGCTGTGTACAGAATGTTTTCGGCATACGTGTTTTTCATCTATGTAGGTCACACTTGGCGTCTTTCGATCACCTTCATGAACTGTATCTCAAATTCCTGTAACCCACTGGCTCGGTTACGCCATCAACTACGTGCCGCGTACACTGAACATTGAAAGTGTGGGCTACTCAACGTTTCTTTCGCGCTCGCCGAATTCCCGTCACAGTTAGCGACGTATTCGTAGCCGAAACGGACCGTCTTGAAGCACCGGCTGGTGTGACCGAGCGGTTCTAGGCGCTTCAGTCTGGAACTGCGCGACCGCTACGGACGCAGGTTCGAATCCTGCCTCGGGCATGGATGTGTGTGATGTCCTTAGGTTGGTTAGGTTTAAGTAGTTCTACGTTCTAGGGGACTGATGACCTCTGATGTTAAGTCCCATAGTGCTCAGAGCCATTTGAACCATTTTATTTGAATCACCAAGGATGTTGACGCCCATTACTACGAGGGGCGCCCAGTAAGTATGTTTCCCTGTTTTATATACAACATCATACACAACCAATCATAATGAAGTAATTTCTTTGCCTTTTTACAATGCTCCTGTTATGTCGGTATGTTTTTCCAAGCATTTTTGGTAACTTAACGGAAGATTTCACAAATAATTGTTGTACCAAGTGGGATCCTATATTCGTAACCAACTGTTGAATGCTGAAGTGACTTCATAATCTGTGATGAAGTGCTTATATCCAAGATGAGGGTTGGGTTGTTTGGGGAAGGAGACCAGACAGCGAGGTCATCGGTCTCATCGGATTAGGGAAGGACAGGAAAGGAAGTCGGCCGTGCCCTTTGAAAGGAACCATCCCGGAATTTGCCTGGAGCGATTTAGGGAAATCACGGAAATCCTAAATCAGGATGGCCGGGCGCGGTATTGAACCGTCGTCCTCCCGAATGCGAGTCCAGTGCCTAACCACTGCGCCACCTCGCTCGGTATGTTATCCAAGATGACCACTGGGTTAGGGGAACATGTGAAAATAACTTGGGGAAGGAGCTGGTGACTATGGAAGATGCGGGAACGCATACCCAATTGAATCTTCCGAGCTCTGCTTGGGTAATTCGAGCTGCTTGAAGGCGAGCATCGTAATAAAAGAAGAGAGATTTTCGAGACAGAATGCAGGATGTTTCCTTTTGACGGCAGCTCTCAGATTCCTCCAGACGAGAACAGAAGCAAACTAGGTACGCAAATACTCCGGAGAAACATGTGTCACTTTATAACAATATTTGTTTATGGTTCATTTAAATTTTATAAATTGTTTTCTTTAAAATTTTTGCATGTTGGTCCTATATCTTCTGTAGATGTAAAGTAAAGTGTGCTATAATGGACTTTGAAGTTCTTTCCATTACATGCGAGTAATGTAGGTAAAATACTATGTAAATTGTTTATTACGATAAATATATCTATGTTGACATTCTCTATTAAAAATTTTTGTGTGCAGAAATTGTTCATGTTGATGTAAATATGAGACTTTAAGAAATAGTCACGCTTAGGAAAAATGTCAAAATTAGTTGTTACGTAAAAGTCAGTGTGCTTTTGTCTGAAACGAAAGTGGCTCTGGGGAGTGGAAAAGGTGCCAAAGGCAAACTGGCACGCTACCTAGAGCAAGCGTGGGAAGTGTGTAACATAGTCTGTAGGCAACAATGATTGAGGCAACAACACCCTTGAGGAGCAGGAGAAGCTTTACCTGCACAAAAATGCCTCGGATGGAGACTGCAAACGGCTTGCGGCACAGCTGCGAGTCATTGGGCAGCTGTGTGTAGAACTGAACGACGCCGAGAAGAGAAACTGGGCCCATACAGCAAGAGATTTGCAGGCTGTACCGTGGGTAGTGTAGCCGCTATAATTGTTCGCCACACCCAAGCCTACAGCCACCAGATAAGAATTTTTTTTTTAACTTTTCTACAGCGTGAACCATTAATTTAAACTACGTTTTAATAATCGTTCTTGGACTGTAAAGAAGCTGATTCACCCTGTTATATCATCGTAATTATGCACCTATATAGGGTTCCTTCCTGGTACTTGATGAATCCGAGTATCCTGTTTTACAGACTTATGAAATGTCGACTTAATATAAAGAGTCACCATTTAAATTGTTTTATTTATTTTCTTAATTACTGAAAACTGTTACAGTAAAAGTTTTCTTATGTAAAATTCAATCAGAGTGTAGCCAAGTTACTAGAATCTGTTAAATGACTATACAGAGTTAGTTAAAACAATAATAGCTTTTGAAAGTAAATTCCAGTAAGAAAGAGGTTTTCTTGAAGTGAGATGTTCAGTGTAAAAAGTGTGTGGTTTAGTATCTAAGTATTTTACTATTTAAATTTTTTTGGTTATGCAAAGTGCTTTTCCAGTGTCGGCACCAACATTGTTTTGTTGTTGTTGTGGTCTTCAGTCCAGAGACTGGTTTGATGCAGCTCTCCATGACACTCTATCCTGTGCAAGATTCTTTATCTCCCACTACCTGCAGCAACCTATATCCTTCTGAATCTGCTTAGCGTATTCATCTCTTGGTCTCTCTACGATTTTTACCCTCCAGTCCGCTTTGTAATACTAAATTGGTGATCCCTTGATGGCTCAGAACAAGTCCTACCAACCGATCTCCTCTTCTAGTCACGTTGGGCCACAAATTTCTTTTCTCCTCAATTCTATTGAATACCTCCTCATTAGTTATGTGATCTACCCATCTAATCTTCAACATTCTTGTGTAGAACCCCATTTCAAAAGCTTCCATTCTCTTCTTGCCCAAACTATTTATCGTCCATGTTTCACTTCCATACATGAATACACCCCACACAAATACTTTCAGAAACGACTTCCTGACACTTAAATTTCTACTTGATGTTAACAAATTCCTCTTCTTCAGAAACGCTTTCAATGCCGTTGCCAGTCTACATTTTAGATCCTCTCTGTTTCGACAATCGTCAGCTCCTCAAATAGCAAAACTCATTTACTACTTTAAGTATCTCATTTCCTAATCCAGTTCCCTCAGCATCACCCAACTTAACTCGACTACATTCCATCAGACTCGTTTTGTTTTTGTTGATGTTCATCTTATATCCTCCTTTTAAGACACTCACCATTTCGTTCAACTGCTCTTCAGACTCCTTTGCTGTCTCTGACAGAATTACAATGTCATCGGTGGACCTCAAAGTTTTTATTTCTTCTCCATGGATTCTAATACCTACTCCGAATTTTTCTTTTGTTTCCTTAACTGCTTGCTCGATATACAGATTGAATAATATCGGGGAGAGACTACAACCCTGTCTCACTCCCTTCCCAACCGCTGCTTCCCTTTCATGTCCCTCGACTCTTATAACTGCCATCTGCTTTCTGTACAAATTGTAAATAGCCTTTCGCTCCCTGTATTTTATCCCTGCCACCTTTAGAATTTGAAAGAGAGTATTCCAGTCAACATTGTCAAAAGCTTTCTCTAAGTCTACAAATGCTAGAATCGTAGGTTTGCCTCCCTTAATCTGTCTTCTAATATAAGTCGTAGGGTAAGGATTGCCTCACGTGTTCCAGTATTTCTACGGAACCCAAACTGATCTTCCCCCAGGTCATCTTCTACCATTTCCTTCCATTCGTCTGTACAGTTGTCGCTTACGTATTTTGCAGCTATGACTTATTAAACCGATAGTTCAGTAATTTTCATATCTGTCAACACCTGCTTTCTTTGCGATTGGAATTATTATATTCTTCTTGAAGTCTGAGGGTATTTCGCCTGTTTCATACATATTGCTCACCAGATGATAGAGTTTTGTCAGGACTGGCTCTCCCAAGGCTGTCAGTAGTTCTAATGGAATGTTGTCTACTCCCAGGGCCTTGTTTCGACTCAGGTCTTTCAGTGCTCTGTCAAACTCTTCACGCAGTATCGTATCTATTATTTTGTCTTCATCCTCTTCCATTTCCGTAATGTGAAGTACATCGCCCTTGTATAGACCCTCTATGTACTCCTTCCACCTTTCTGCTTTCCTTTCTTTGCTTAGAACTGTATTTACATCTGAGATCTTGATGTTCTTGCAGGTGGTTCTCTTTTCTCCAAAGGTCTCTTTAATTTTCCTGTAGGCAGTATCTATCTTACCACTAGTGACATACGTCTCTACATCCTTACATTTGCTCTCTAGCCATCCCTGCTTAGCCATTTTGCACTTCCTGGCCGATCTCATTTTTTATACGTCCGTATTAATTTTTGCCTGCTTCATTTACTGCATTTTGATACGTTCTCCTTTCATCAATTAAATTCAATATATATTCTGTTACCCAAGGATTTCTACTAGCCCTCGTCATTTTACCTACTTGATCCCCTGCTGCCTTCACTATTTCATCCCTCAAAGCTGCCCATTCTTCTGCTACTGTGTTTCTCTCCCCCGTTGCTGTCAATCATTCCCTTATGCTCTCCCAGTAACTGTCTACAACCTCTTGTTCTGTCAGTTCATCCAGGGCCGATTTCCTTAAATTCCCACTTTTTTGCAGTTTCTTCAGTTTTAATCTACAGTTCATAACCAATAGATTGTAGTCAGGGGTCACATGTGCCCCTGGAAATGTCTTACAATTTAAAACCTGGTTCCTAAATCTCTGACTTACCATTATACAACCTATCTGGAACCTGTAACATTATGTGATTGTCTTATCATTTTAAATCATTCACTAATCGAGCAGTCGCTCGGCAACAGCTACAGTTAGCAAATAATGTTTCGAGAATGTAAAAGGTGAACGACCTGTGACGTAACTTGTTTATTGTCGAAGCGCCGTCAGAGATGCAGTGAGTTATTGACTTTGAAAACCGCGGCGCGATAAACGGACAGAAGAAGAACACTTTTACACTTTTTTTTTTTGAGGTACGAGATATTCTCGATGAACAGTTACTCATTCTTCTCTTGTCTCCTGTAACTTGTGTCGGACGCGCATGTCTTGCCGCCGTATTATTATTGTTAAAATTAATATTGTTCTAGTGTAAAGTAAATGTGTAATACTAAAAGTGCGTAGCAGTAGATTTATTGTGCGACGTGTATGTGAAAACGTCAGAGGAATTTTTTTCATTAAGAGAAGTGCCAGTCAAAACGGCATCCATGTTAAATCCGTCATTGCAGCGTAAGTTTGTCTATTACTTGCCATAAATTCAGAGTTAAATGGAACTGGTGTATGGACTATTCATTTACTATAGAATCTATGTCGCACTTCTTCATGAAATTATTTAATTTTCTATATGTTTCTGCCAAATAGAGAGTTCACAGTCACGAATTCTTTCGTCGAGTTCGGACGGAAGTTGCATGCGGCGAAATATTTTCTCCGCGCCATATTCTACTGGTAAATGCATGATAAACTACGGTCCCTTAGGAAATTCATGTTGAGCTATCCAAAATAATTATATTTTGAATAGGCATTTACTCTCCTCTGCAATGCAACTTCCGACTGATCAGACGATCCAACAAGAAACAGCCGCACACGGTCGGCGTTCGCAAATATGTTTCCACCGCTGATTATAGCTATATGTTACACCACAAAAGTAACATATTGTTATAATGAGAGACTACGAACGGGGACATTTATAACTGTATGTTTATGTATACACATTACGTAAACAAATCGTTATAATTGGCGCCCGAACAGGGACTTGAATTTAAAAAAATATACTCAAAGGAATAAAAATTTATATAAGATACGCATTGTGGGAATATTCATAAATAATTGTAGCTAATCTTGTGCTTTTTATTTGTTACATGACATCAAACGCCATCCAATAAAATTTCTATTGAGCGAAAGAAACGAGATATTCAGAGAAGGAGAAGAGAGATTTTTTTTTTGGAACAGAATTTGTGCGAAAATCTAGTTGCAACGCCCAAGGCAGTCATCAGTAACGTAAGTTAAAATTTTGTTAGCCGTACCCAAGCTTCCTTAATTTCAGCCGACATTAATCAATTTGTGACGATCTTTATTAGTTGCAGTAAAATTTGCTTTGAATTCAGTAGATTGCATTTAGTAGATTAGTAATTTCTTCAAGTATTGTTTAAATTCCATTGTTGTGTATTGCATATCATTTGTTTTTAAATGTCCGCTGCCTGTTCACGGAGCTGACCAGCCTTAGTTTTCATTTATTTTGAACAGTGTGCAGCCATACTTTCTTTACGGTCCAGAATAGTCTCTTGTTCTCGTGACGTGCATCTCCCGACATTCCGATCTTGTGACGTAGCAGTGACAACCGACTCGCAACCGATAAATTACATCTCTGTCGACAGCTGACGGCCGTAGCTCAAACGAACTTCATTGACTTACTGTTTGTAAATAAGTGAGCTATGGCAGACGATAAAATGTCATCACTAGATTCAAATGAACGGAATGAAACGAGTGAAGTGTCTCGTCGCTTACGGTCCCGCACGGTAATTAGTAGGGCTGAGACACCAATTGAAACAATTGTAGAAAGTGAAGTGGGAAATCTTACGGACTTTGGTGCCTCACACCATAATGTTACCGGTACTGAACTAGACAATGCCAACATAGTTTCTGCCACTAGTAGTCGTAGCCATATACCGGTTACAAGGGAGGCAGGTGAAAGCAATTCAGGGGAGTGACAGACGATGTATTCAAACAGCTACTGAGTCAAATAAGTCAAATGATGCAGGACGGAAATCGCCAAATGGTGAATTCCATTAAAAATGATTTGAAAGACGAAAATAGACAAATGTTAGTCTCACTTGAAGATGATTTGAAAGACGAAAATAGACAAATGTTAGCCTCACTTGAAGATAAACTTTCTACAGTAAGCGAAGAAATAAAAACTGTTAGAGAAAACGTAGCCAAAGAAGTAGCAAAGCAAGTTAAGGATGCTGTTTCCCAAATGCGAAGTGGAATAATTTTCGAACTGAATGACACTTTAGCTAACATGCAAAGCGAGACAGCTGACATCCGAAACGCAACCAAGAATCTTGACTCCACCGTAACCACGGTTAATCACAGATTAGACAGAGTAACTACGCAGGTAGAAAAACTAACTGAGGGAATGTCAAACTTGACTCTGGAAACGGAAACGAAAGTAAAGGAGAGGCTAGATAGTCATGAGAGAGAATTTAGAGAAAAGTATGAGAACTGGATTGCTGGAAAGGACAAATTTGTCGAAGATAAAATTAACAAAGACCTAGTAGAGACTGTGAAAGCAACCACTCTTGGTATCTTGTCAGCTCCTGGAAGCTCCGGAGATACCGTAATGTCTGAACTCGGTAGCATTAGGCGTACCCTTCAGCAAGAATTACCAAATTGGAAGCAAGAGGTAACGGAACAGCTAAATAACCTGAAGGCACAAGTGAGTAGTAGTTCCCGAATACAGAGACCGAATTATCCTAACTCTTTAGCCTCAGAGGAAGAAGATGAATTATTTCGGCAATTCCGAATACCTGTTGTATCTAATGAACACACTTCACCACCACATATTCCAGTTAGTCACCGAAATCAAGAATCTGACTCAGTAGTAAAAATGATGAAGGAAGAAAGCATGATAAAGCATCGAGTTTTTCAAACCTTTAACCCAGAAAAACGAAATATCCACCCAATTGTCTTTCTTCGTGGATTCTCCGGGATCTTTCCAAATTCGTGGACTGATAGACAGCGTATCCAATTTGTTACCGGATATATAGGTGGCGAATCGGCAATATGGGGAACAGAAATGGTTGATAAGTGTCGAACATATGAGGAGTTTGAGCACTGTTTCCTCAGCAAATTTTGGAACGAAGGTGTTCAGAAGCGCCTTCGTAAAGAAGTCTATAATGCAGAACAATTTGACCCCAGGAATAGTAGCCTGAGAATGTACTTCGAAAAATATCTTGGCAAAATTAGGTATTGGGATAACCCTATCAATAGTAAAGATGTAATTATGATTCTCAAGTCTAAATTACCCATTTCGATTCGTGAAAAGCTGATAGCCATACCAGATGATGATCCAGATACCTTTCTGTCGATATTAGATTCCCTAGACCTGGTCTATGAGGACATGAGAGCTAACAAACCGCGGAATACTCCGCACAATTCTTGGCCACAACATTACGACAGTAACGGCTATGAAAAGCCAGGGAACGGTTAAAAAATAGTAACGATTGGCAAAACGGAAATAAAGGCAGTGGGGTATCCGCACAAAAAAGAATAGACATAATCAACACAACCGATTCAATCCCGTTTATAACACGACTGGTAACCAGTACGGCAATCAATCGTACAAGCAGAAGTTTGGAAACGGTTTCAGTCAAAAAGGTTGGCAACAGCAGATCGGATCTCAATGGAATGCACCGTTCTCGCGCAGCCAACACTCAGATTACGGGCAGCAACAAACAGCTGATAACGCCCACTCATACCAATACAACTCCGCGCCTAGTAAAAATCAAGCGCAGGGAATGTACAGAAACACACAGTTTAACGGCAAACCACAGTGTGAAGGTGGATTTCACAGTAACAATTCCGGAAATCATAATAGTAATAAAAATCATCAGACCCCGCGAAGGCATTACAATCCCCCTGTATTTTTCGCAAACGCGGATATTAGATTCCCTAGACCTGATCTATTGGACACCAGAACAAACGCAGCAACATTTTGACATGAGGTTTGTGCATAACAGTAATTTTGTTCCGCAGTGTTCTCACAATGTCAGATTGGTCGAACTTTCTAATGATGAAGGCCAATCAAAACCACACAAGCAGGAAAACTAAGTCCAGCATCTGAAAGCTCCCTAAGTGATGCTGTGAGACAGAATGGGGGCTACCATTTCGACGGAGAGACTAACCATGACGTACTTGTACTGAGATACAATGACGGGATTGACATGAGACAAGAATTATTACAAGAGAAAGAGACAACTGACGGTGATGAACCGATAGATGACCAAGTGCAAGCTATGACAAAACTTCCTATAGCCGGAATTTTGACGACTGCAATCCTAGATACAGGTGCAAATATTAATGCTATGTCCTTATGTTTCTATAAGCAAATTAGTACATTAATTAAAATTCCAACATTATCCGTCCAAGGATGTTCAATAACAGGAGCAATCGGCTCCCAGACACAAAAGGTCAGTATACAAGCTTGGGTACCACTGGAGATTCAATCAATACCCATAAAATGTATTTTCCTCGTTGTCAAGAATTTGGCAGTGCCATGTCTCTTGGGAATGGATTTTCTACGACGATATAGAGCCCGAATAGATCTTTATATAGGCATTTTCACACTGTTAGTACAGCAAACAGAAGTTGCACTGGAGTTAGTGAAAGAAAGAGTAAAAAACTTTGGCACTAGTAATAGCATTAGATTACAAAGGATAGGCAGAAAACCTCCTTGTCGTAATCATTTCAATTTGTTTTATGGTAACTGTGATACATTTAATGATACAATAACAGTCAGTGACTTACCCTCTCAGCAGGAAATAACCAATAAGACTACAGAATCAACAGAGTTATCCGAACCTCAGCGACAGTAATTATTCAGTTTGTTGTCACACTATATCAACGTGTTTTCAAAATGACCCGGTATTATAAAAGACTATGAATATACTATGGAAGTGGTGCCGCACCAAACTTTCTGTCGCACGACATATCCCATACCGTATGCAAGAAGAGAAACAGTTCGTAATGAAATTAAGAAAATGTTGAACTGGAAAGTCATAGAGTATTCTAATTCACCATATAGTAGCCCGTTGTTGACGATTTTGAAACAGGATAACACCGTACGACTCGTACTTGACGCACGAAACATAAATAAAATTGTTGTGCCAGTACGAACGAGACCTGAAGCGATTGAAGAACACCTCCAGAGATTTTATGGAGTTAAATATTTGAGTAGCATAGATTTGAAAATGTCATTTTGGCAAGTGAGACTAAATCCTAACTCACGAAAATATACGGCATTTATCTTCGCCGGCAGATCCTATCAATTGCAGGTCATGCCTTTTGGATTGAATGTTAGCTCTGGAGTATTCATCTCCGCCTTAGATCATGTTCTTGGTCCAGATCTTATTGATGAAGTCACTCTCTACGTTGATGATCTTTTAATTGCTACTAAAACCTGGGAAGGCCACGTTGAACTAATACAGAAAGTGTTTCAGCGATTCCTGGAATACGGAGTCACTGCCAACTTGCAAAAGTCACACTTTGGCCGAGCCGAAATCAAATTCTTAGGACACGTCATTTCATCTGACGGAATCCGTCCTGATCCGGCTAAGCTAAGTGCAATTAAAAATTTTTCTGTCCCATCTTCAAAACGACAACTTAAAGGTTATCTTGGACTCGCTTCATTCTTCAGAAGATTTTTACCAAAGCAAGTAATGAACAACCCTGATTTATTGAAATTGTTAAAGAAAAATACTCAGTGGAATTGGACTGACGACTGTCAAAAGGCATTCCTCGATATCAAAGAAGCTTTGTTAAATAGCAACATTCTTTATCATCCAGATATGGATAAGGAATTTTGTGTGTCATCTGACGCAAGTTTTCAGGGATTAGGTGCATGTCTCTTCCAGATCCATGAAACCAATGGAAAACCAGACATCAGAGTAATTAGTTTTGCTAGTAGGGTTCTTACAGAAACTGAACGATCCTATTCTGTTACTGAGTTGGAAGCTCTTGCAGTAGTTTGGGCTTTCAAGAGATTCAACTACTACATTAATGGCAAGAAAATCAAAGTCTATTCTGATCATCAGGCTCTTAGTTTTCTTCTGACGTGTAAACTCCTACATCCTCGCTTAACGAGGTGGTGTCTTTTCTTACAGGAATATGACTTCGAAATAATCTACATAAAAGGCAAAGATAACATTATTGCAGATGCTCTATCTCGCATGCCTGAAGGCTCTTCGGACAGTACTGAACTTTTGGAACAAATGTCAAATTACAGAATTCTATTGATGAAGGATCCAATACATCGGAAATATTTTCTTGATCTTTGTGACCAGATTGTCCAATTGCAGGAAACTGATCCAAAATGGAGAGGTGTGAAACAGATCCTCGAAACTAATCCTACCCATCGCATGTGCAAATATTACAAATTGCATAATCAAGTTCTTCTCCATCGAACATCACTGTCATCAGAAAATTGGCTAGTATGCATTCCGCAGGAATATGTAGAACACTTACTCTGGTATGCACATATTTCGTGGGGACACTTTGGTCCGGGAAAGTGTAAGCGTAAAATAGCAAAGTACTGCTACATCCCTAACCTTCATAGCAGAATTCACAAGCTCTTGAAACACTGTATCATTTGTCAAAAGGCAAAACCTTTTAATCTTTCGAATATACTGCCTTTGAATCCTATTATCACAGAGAAACCTAGACAAACCCTAGGCATAGATTTGGCAGGACCCCTCCCACGAGGTCGTGGAGGACTAAGGTACCTTGTAGCTGTCATTCATCTATTTACCAAACATTTGAGATTGTACGCTATGAGATCTGCAAATACTCAACTAATCATCAATCGTTTAGAACGTGACTACTTTCCTAGATTCGGAAAACCTGAATCAATTCTCTCAGACAATGGGTCTAACTTTGTCTGCAATAGATGGAAACTTTTCCTTTCTAGTCATCAAATTAGGCAAATCCTTATCTCCAAGTTTAGACCGCAGTCGAACCCGACTGAGCGGGTGTTCAAGGAGTTTAATCGTTTTATTCGTACTTATATACCAAATCAGCAGACTCGCTGGGTTGACTTTGTGTCACCTTTCGAGGAAATTGTGAATAATCTACCACGCCTGTCTACTGGTTTCACTCCGAGTGAGTTGATGTCTTCTGACCAAGAGAAAAATGAATGGGTCAATTCAATTCCTAAGTGTAACAACACAAGTGCTAGTTTAGACGCCAGAATAAGACAAGCTCTAACAACGTTGACCACCCAAGCCAATTTACGCAAGAAGGCGTATGACAAACACATTAATAAGATGTTAACTTATAAAGTAGGCGAAAAGGTCTTGCTAAAAACACACTTTAAACCATCGTTGCTCTTACACAAAAATCGAAAATGGCAAAGTCTTTTTGAGGGAACTTACGAGATCCTTCGTATACCGCATACAGGTTGTTATCTGATTTCTGATCCCGCAAATGGAAAAATAAAAGGATTATACCATCACTCTGATCTTAAAAAATATCATGCTACAGAATAAGTCAAAAGGAAAGCTTTATAATGACAAGAGAAGGTTAGCCGCTAGTGACTAAGTGACAACTGATTTGACTTCGTTAAAAAAAAAATGCTTAGAATATATTACAGGACAGTGAGTCTATCTTGCTATACAGCAGACAATTTAAAATATGTTATCTTGAGCCATAATTTAAGTACAGACAAGCTGATAAAAAAAATCTTGTTTAACAAAGAAAGTGATCAACTCCAAGAACTCTAGTTTTAAGATTTAGTTTTAAGGAGATAATATTTAAGAGAGAGAAATGAAATATAAAGCGAAGGATGTGCCTAACAAGCCGGCTTCTGCGATATGAAATGCTAAAGAAGTGAAAATAAAACATTGTATGTAAGAATTTTTTTTTTAAGTTCATGGAGCAATGATCCGGAAACGAAATTTATTTTCGTCAAGGACAAGGGTCGCTTGGCAATTATTAGTTCCTGATCCCACTAAAAGGGAAAACAAGTAACTAGTTTCTAAGTCAGCTATGTCTAGATTAAGTTCCAATGTACATAGAAATCTGGAACAGGTTCATCTCTGCATTAAAATAACGTAATGTTTACGAAGCATGTGAGTTACTTGTAAGTACCAACATGACCACGAAAGCGCTATCCTTCAGCTAGATAAACAAAGTAGCATTAATTGTAATTGCAATACGCAGGACAGATACATTCAAAGCCATAAGTGAAATAAATACCAAGTATAAGAGCGTAAGTGGCAAGGACAAAGCAATTATGACTTAAGGTCATATATAGAGGCCAATGCAGTGTAGCGCAAGCAGGCGTCAAGGCAAGAATAAAATGACAATGAAACCGCCGGCAAAACAAAGTAGCTAGTTTGTAATTGGAGCGTGTACGCAGACGTACGGCGCAAAGGAAAATTAATTTCTAAGTCATACGGAACAAGGAGTTGTTTGCTAGATTTCTTCTTCTATGTACTATTATATCTATGTCTTTCTTCTGAATTTGTGTAAATATCCTAACCCGCCTAAACCCGTCCCGTAGACTTGACGTCACAGATTGAGAAATGCGGTTGACGTGGAAGGCTGGTTTGGCATACGATTTTCAAAAGGAAGCGCGTGAACGAAATCGGGAAAAGCTAGTTTTGAAATGTCTTTATTTTTCCTTTTAAAGTCAATCCGACACGCAAACCGAGATCGCGATAAAGAATTTGAATATTTTCTTGAATGGTGTTCTGTTCTCATGTGAGAGGGCGATCAAATGT
Source organism: Schistocerca cancellata (assembly GCF_023864275.1). Lineage (NCBI taxonomy): Eukaryota > Metazoa > Arthropoda > Insecta > Orthoptera > Acrididae > Schistocerca > Schistocerca cancellata. Next base: position 14,799,645 of record NC_064631.1, on the reverse strand, counting down.
GACTGATTGATCCTCACATCTAGTAAAAAGAGAATTTTTGTTGAAATGACAGTGATAACTTTAATGAATCTAATAAATAGAAAGAACGATTGAAATGAATTAAAATAATAATAATTGCTAACAGATCGGAGAAACTAATGTATTGTGACTGTGAACTAAAAGCATAATTAGTCTTAGAGAAAGATGAGGAACAATGTAAAGCGAAATGTTAAGGTAGTTAGCAACAAAGCAACAGAAATTGAAATGGACATGATAATCAAAGCTCTCACTTAGCAAGCTTCAAAGTGAGACAATCTATTTGATTATAAAATGTAAAAAAAAAAAAAAAAAAAAAAAATATGTACGTAGTAGTGTATAAGTGTGTTAGCTGCTTTGCAAAGTGCGAGCACTAGCCTACCTTAAAATCTTCAAAATCGGCTGGAAAATGTGGAGACAGGGATGGTTTCAATGGAGCCTCTGTCCCTGGTAATCCTCGTCCCTCCTCACCAGCCTCAGCAAACCACAAAATACCACAACACCATCGACGCAACGTGTTCACTGAACCGTGCGCGGAAAAGCTGAAGTACCGCGTGGAGGCTAGTGAGCGCCTCGAGTTGCGATTCAGCTCTAACAATCAGCCTGTGTCAACGTACATCGACGCAACAAACGCGTTAAATTTAAAGTGATGTACTAGCACGGCACTCCCGCTGCAGTTCGACGAAACGGACTTTCCATGAAAGCCGCTCCCAAAATAAAAGACTTTTATATGAGTTCACAACTCAGAGGGCCATAGACACGGGTTCACAGGTAGATGCCGTGTTTCTTGACTTCCGCAAGGCGTTCGATACAGTTCCCCACAGTCGTTTAATGAACAAAGTAAGAGCATATGGACTATCAGACCAATTGTGTGATTGGATTGAGGAGTTCCTAGATAACAGGACGCAGCATGTTATTCTCAATGGAGAGAAGCCTTCCGAAGTAAGAGTGATTTCAGGTGTGCCGCAGGGGAGTGTCATAGGACCGTTGCTATTCACAATATACATAAATGACCTGGTGGATGACATCGGAAGTTCACTGAGGCTTTTTGCAGATGATGTTGTGGTGTATCGAGAGGTTGTAACAATGGAAAATTGTACTGAAATGCAGGAGGATCTGCAGCGAATTGACGCATGGTGCAGGGAATGGCAATTGAATCTCAATGTAGACAAGTGTAATGTGCTGCGAATACACAGAAAGATAGATCCTTTATCATTTAGCTACAAAATAGCAGGTCAGCAACTGGAAGCAGTTAATACCATAAATTATCTGGGAGTACGCATTAGGAGTGATTTAAAATGGAATGATCATATAATGTTGATCGTCGGTAAAGCAGATGCCAGACTGAGATTCATTGGAAGAATCCTAAGGAAATGCAATCCGAAAACAAAGGAAGTAGGTTACAGTACGCTTGTTCGCCCACTGCTTGAATACTGCTCAGCAGTGTGGGATCCGTACCAGATAGGGTTGACAGAAGATATAGAGAAGATCCAACGGAGAGCAGCACGCTTCGTTACAGGATCATTTAGTAATCGCGAAAGCGTTACGGAGAGGATAGATAAACTCCAGTGGAAGACTCTGCAGGAGAGACGCTCAGTAGCTCGGTACGGGCTTTTGTCAAAGTTTCGAGAACATACCTTCACTGAAGAGTCAAGCAGTATACTGCTCCCTCCTACGTATATCTCGCGAAGAGACCATGAGGATAAAATCAGAGAGATTAGAGCCCACACAGAGGCGTACCGACAATCCTTCTTTCCACGAACAATACGAGACTGGAATAGAAGGGAGAACCGATAGAGGTACTCAAGGTACCCTCCGCCACACACCGTCAGGTGGCTTGCGGCGTATGGATGTAGATGTGGATGTAGATGTAGATATCACATACTATGCTAATGTTATATCCCGTGAATGAAATGTGAACAGCCAAACCACACGCGAATAGTGACAAAGTCAAATTCCTATGAATCCCAAGTCCTAAAATAGATTTAAGCTTAGTTTTTAGACTAATGGGTATTTATATTTCTTTTGTTACATGTAATGTACGTAACGTGCGAGTGAGACTCGCCCGCCAGAGCTGATGAAAAGTTTTCTACTCGGAGACCGCAAAGTAGCGATCCAACTTCTCAAGGCATAAGCTTCACCTGGAGAAGAATCAAATTTTAACTTACCTGTCAATACACAAACAAGGAAAGCGTAAAAATCATGACAACTAGTGAGCAATGGAAAATTGACACGTGTGAGAAATTCCATGTGTGAGAAGGATATGTGTATAAAAATGGACACGTGTGAGAAATTCCATGTGTGAGAATTATGTGTGTATAAAAAGACGAATCCTATGTGTTTTCTTTCAGAAGCAAAGAGCCTATGAGCTCTGGACAATAACTTGAGGCCACAAAGATGGTCGGTATGAACTCTGTAAAAAAAAAAGACTGTAATGAGTATAATGTAAAATGTCCATTGTTAACTTCGTAGATTTACTGTCTTAGTTTTTAAATTTTTTGTGTATCTTTACCTTAAGAACTGTCTTTGTCTATGAATGAGAGATCACCATATTTGTGTAATCCTAATAATCAAATGACAGGAATACTGTGTTTGATCAATGTAAATCTGTAAAGTACTCAATCCCATAATGTTAACGGTGACATGTGAATCTTGGTAATCTCCTTGATTTCCAAGATTCCCATGGAAGGCAATGTAACATTATGTGATTGTCTTATCATTTTAAATCATTCACTAATCGAGCAGTCGCTCGGCAACAGCTACAGTTAGCAAATAATGTTGTGAGAATGTAAAAGGTGAACGACCTGTGACGTAACTTGTTTATTGTCGAAGCGCCGTCAGAGATGCAGTGAGTTATTGACTTTGAAAACCGCGGCGCGAAAAACGGACAGAAGAAGAACACTTTTACACATTTTTTTTTGAGGTACGAGATATTCTCGATGAACAGTTACTCATTCTTCTCTTGTCTCCTGTAACTTGTGTCGGACGCGCATGTCTTGCCGCCGTATTATTATTGTTAAAATTAATATTGTTCTAGTGTAAAGTAAATGTGTAATACTAAAAGTGCGTAGCAGTAGATTTATTGTGCGACGTGTATGTGAAAACGTCAGAGGAATTTTTTTCATTAAGAGAAGTGCCAGTCAAAACGGCATCCATGTTAAATCCGTCATTGCAGCGTAAGTTTGTCTATTACTTGCCATAAATTCAGAGTTAAATGGAACTGGTGTATGGACTATTCATTTACTATAGAATCTATGTCGCACTTCTTCATGAAATTATTTAATTTTCTATATGTTTCTGCCAAATAGAGAGTTCACAGTCACGAATTCTTTCGTCGAGTTCGGACGGAAGTTGCATGCGGCGAAATATTTTCTCCGCGCCATATTCTACTGGTAAATGCATGATAAACTACGGTCCCTTAGGAAATTCATGTTGAGCTATCCAAAATAATTATATTTTGAATAGGCATTTACTCTCCTCTGCAATGCAACTTCCGACTGATCAGACGATCCAACAAGAAACAGCCGCACACGGTCGGCGTTCGCAAATATGTTTCCACCGCTGATTATAGCTATATGTTACACCACAAAAGTAACATATTGTTATAATGAGAGACTACGAACGGGGACATTTATAACTGTATGTTTATGTATACACATTACGTAAACATATCGTTATAAACCTTCCAGTATCGCCAGACCTCTTCCATGTATACAACCTTCGTTCATTATTCTTGAACCAAGTGTTAGCTATGATTAAGTTATGCTCTGTGCAAAATTCTACCAGGCGGTTTCTTCCTTCATTTCTTCACCCTATTCCATATTCACCTCCTACGTTTCCTTCTCTTCCGTTTCCTACTATCGAATTCCAGTCACCCATAACTATTGGTCTCCCTTCTCCATCTGAATAATTCCTTGTATCTCATAATATATTTCATCAATCTTTTCGTCATGTCCAGAACTAGATGGCATATAAACTTGTACTAAGGTAGTAGGCGTTGGCTTCGTGTCTATCTTGGCCACTATAATGCGTTCACTATGCTGTTTGTAGTAGCTTACCCGTACTCCTATTTTTTATCCATTATTAAACCTACTCCTCCATTACCCCTACTTGATTTTGTATTTATTACCCTGTATTCACCTGACCAGAAGGCTTATTCCTCCTACCACCAAACGTCACTAATTCCCACTATATCTAGCTTTAACATACCCGTTTCCCTTTTTAAATTTTTTAACTTACCTGCCAGATTAAGTGATGTGACATGCTCTCGGAAACTCAGTTTGCTTTCGACCAATGGGAATCATTCGCGAATTGCAGTGCATGCGTCCTGCTTTTATGAAAGTGTATTCGCCGTTAGTACGTTACTTCCAAGTGTGTGTGCTGTTACATGTTTTTTACATACATGTTCGTGGAGAGATGACCTATTTTGTCTACTGGTGATGCATGGTGTTGTGCAGATTGTGCAATTAATAAGGAACTGAATGAGCAAATTCCGTTTATTTGCCCTGCAGCAGTTTCATTACTGTGGCGAGGTAGTGTTGGCATTATTAGGTTTCGATCATTGTGCGCGTAGGAACCGGGCGGTGTGCAAACACAAAGTAGAAGTAGGAGCTCGTAGTTTGCTAATACTTAATTGAAGGGAAGCTGAGTACAGCGTCGTATATTATTTTTCACTTCTTCGTACTGTAAGTTCAGATACCTTTCCCTCACCTCAAGTACAAAATATGCTTATGGAAATATTTCGCGACACAACGAAGGAGTTGTGCGACATAAACTGGCGTTGTTAGGCGTATTTCCACATCTGAAAGATGACGTCTATTCTGATGTCACACCAGTCGCGTAATTGTAACGCTGGTGAGGATGAAAATCAGGTTTCATTCAAATACACGCTGTAACGGTGGTGAGCCTTAATTGACTTGGAAGCACTAAAGTCGATGTTAGAGGAGAATGTCTTTGAGGCGAAAAAGACACCATCATCAACATCTCACTGAGATTGAACGAGGTCGTTAGTAGGACTACGTGAAGCTAGATGTTCCTTCTGCGATATCGCAGAAAGACTTGGCGGGAGTGCAGCGGCTGTACTTGATTGCCGGGATCAGTGGTCGCCAGAATGAACGGTCACAAGAAGTCTGAGTACTGACGCCCACCTGGCACTACCAAGAGGGAAGACCACCGTCGGCGTGTGGCTCTTGAGCATCGTCCTGCAGTTGCGGCAGTAATCTGAACAGCAGTTGGCACCTCAGTGACTCAACGAACTGTTACAAATCGATTATGTCAAGGAGAGCTCCGACACAGACCCCCTTTAGTGTGCATTCCACTGATCCCAGACCACTTCCGTTAGCGACTTCAGTGGTGTCAAGCGAGAGCTCATATGATGCCAGCCTGGAGGTCTGCTGTGTTCTGTGATGAATGCTGATTCTACCTCGGTGCCAGTGACAGCCGTTTGTTGGTTAGGAGGAGGCCAGTTGCGTGCTACACACACTGGGCCGGCACTTGGAGTTATGGTCTGGGGTGCGATTTCGTATGACAGCAGGGGCACTCTCGTGCTTATCCCACTCACCCTGACAGCAAATTTGTACGTCATCCTGGTGGTTCGATCTGCTGTGCTGCCATTCATCAACAGCAGTGCAGGAGATATTTTCCAACAGGATAACGCCCGCCCATTCACCGCTGTTGCAGCCCAACATGCTCTACAGCGTGTTGACACGTTTATCTAGCTTGATCGATCACCAGACTTGTCTCGAATGAAGCACTATTGGACGTCATCGGACTACAACAGCGTCATCCACAAACAGCTTTAACCATCACTGTACTGACCGACCAAGTGCAACAGGCATGGAACTCCACGCACGGACTGACATCTGGCACCTATAAAATAGGATGCATACACGCTTGTATCTTTGCATTCTACATTGTAGTGGTTACACCGGTTTTTAACCAACCAGAAAATCACATTTGGAATGGCTTACCTGACGCTAACATTAACCTGAGATATCGCAATCACCAGACTTGTCTTGAATGAAGCACATATCGTACATCTATCTAGGCAAGTATATTCCCATATTTCATTACTCCACGTTAATTATATTTTAGTGTTGAGGTGTTTTTGCGTCAGTGTAATTATCGATTATTCTGCTGCTTCTTTTAAATTTGAATGTCATTGAAATCTAATAGCTGTGGGTTTGAGTACCTTGCAGGACCATAAAATCACTTCACGTCCTTGTATTCAATGGCAGTGAAATTGCTTATAAATGCATTTCTTTTGAATTTTCTTGGTAGTATAGTGTACAGTGTTTTGAATTAAGTGACTATGTCGTGCTACAGTGCATGGGATGTCCTTGTTCAAGACTTTGGTATCGTTATACGATGTACAACGGCTCAATAAATATTGGTAATCAACCACTGAACACCGGTCATAGCGACTCTTCTCTACATGACAAACTGCCTATTGGCTTCTGTCTCGGGTTCTTCGGCCGACGTTCATCTAATGATTTTTCTGACGTTTCGCCAGCACGAGTGGCTGGCATTGTCAAAGCTTCACCCTCCATTGCCGGTGGTGAACTGGAGGCGAGCTCGCGGCCGTAGACTATATGTACCAGGCGCGCCAACGTCCGAGGGCTTCTCCGCGGTCATTTCCGGTGCGGTTCTCCTCTTGCTACCTGCGACGGTCGTTCGCTGCAGTACGGGAAGCCAGGATCCGTTTACCTTAAGGCTTTCCTCTTTCTTGTTGAAACTGTTCGCGTGTTTTTGGATTTCTACAGCTTCTCTGAACAAGCGCGTGTGATAGTGCTTCTCTACAGCCAGAACTTCCGTGTCGGCGAATTTTATTACGTGGTCGGTCTCATTCAGTGCGTGCTCTGCCACGGCCGATTTCTCCACCTGCCCCAACCTGTAATGTCGCTTATGCTCCTTGATCCTGGTGTTAATGGATCGTCCAGTCATTCCGACATAAACTTTTCCGCATGTGCAAGGTATACGGTATATTCCCGACATTGCAAGTGGGTCTCTTTTCTCCTTCGCCGATCTAAGACACTCTTTGATCTTCCTTGTCGGTTTGAAAATCGTCTTTACGCCGTGTTTGCGCAATATACGGCCGATTCTGTCCGTCACTCTGGGAATGTATGGCAGAAAGGCCGTACCCGACATTTCTTTTTCTGGTTCCTTACTTCGCAGAGTGTTTGGCTCTGTTACACTTCTAATGTAATTTGTGGAGTACCCATTGCTCCTCAGAACAGTTTCCAGGTGTTGCATTTCTCGTTTGAGGTGTTGAGGCTCACATATTCGTCCTGCTCTCGTTACGAGCGTATTAATCATGCCTCTTTTCTGGCTCGGGTGGTGGTTTGACAGTTTGTGCAGGTATCGGTCCGTGTGTGTCGATTTTAGATACACGCTGTGTCCCAGGCTTTCGCCGTCCCTTGTGACCAGCACATCTAGAAATGGCAGTTTCTTGTCCTTTTCTACTTCCATGGTAAATGTTATGTTGGCATGGAGGCTGTTCAAGTGTCTCAGGAATTCACCGAGCTGTTCTTCACCATGGCTCCACACCACGAAAGTATCATCGACGTACCTGTACCACACCTTGGGTTTGCAAGTCGCCGAGTCCAGTGCCTGTGCTTCGAATTGTTCCATGAAGAAGTTGGCCACCACTGGACTGAGAGGACTACCCATGGCGACGCCTTCCAGCTGTTCGTAGAAGTCGCCATTCCACGTGAAATAGCTCGTGGTGAGACATGCATGGAAGAGCTTTTTGATGTCTTGCGGGAACATGGAACCTATGTGCTCCAGAGCGTCGCTGAGTGGCACTTTCGTAAATAACGAAACAACATCAAAACTGACCAGGATGTCGTTTGGCGCAAGTTTCAGTTTCTTCAGCTTCTCAATGAAATGTCCTGAGTCCTTAATGTATGTGTCGGTCTTTCCCACGTGTGGCTGGAGCAGAGAGGCCAAGTGTTTCGCCAGTTTATACGTTGGTGAGCCAGGAGCGCTAACGATCGGTCTCAGTGGAACGTTGTTCTTATGGATCTTGGGTAATCCATACAGCCGAGGTGGTAGGGCTTCTGTGTTGCGCAGGTTTCTCTGTATGTCCGCCGGCAGAGAAGATACCTTGATTAATCGATTCGTATTCCGAGTGATACGCTGCGTCGGATCTGCGCTTAGTTTTCGGTACGTCGTCGGATCTAATAGGTCTCGGATCTTTTGCTCATATTCTTCGGTCTTCACATTTCGAGATCGAGAAGTCTCTTCACTCTTAATGGGTGACTGTGTGATGTGCAAGTCCAGTCACAGAAAAATTGGTGTGATATTCCTTGATGGCACAGTGAATACCGAGCTGTATGTTAAGGTTCTGGAAGGTGATTTGATCCCCATTATCAAAAGTTACCCTGATTTCGACAAGGTGTGGTTCATGCAAGACAGAGCTCGACCACATAGAATCAGGAGACTGTTTGATGTCCTGGAGGAGCACTTTGGGGACTGCATTCTGGGTCTGGGGTACCCAGAGGGTACTAGCATTGGCCTGGATTGGCTGCCATATTCTCCAGATCTGAAGACATGCGACTGCTCTTTGTGGGGCTGTAATAAAGACAAGGTGTACAGCAAGGACCCCAAAATGAATGCTGAACTGAAACCAGCCATTCAGGACGTCATCGACAGCATCGATGTTCCGAATTTCTTTATTCGTCTGCGCCACATCATCAGTAATGATGATGATAACCCTTTACTGCACTGTGTGTATTTAAATATACATATTTTCAGTACTCTGTACTGGCTCATGTAGTGTAACTGTGCTACTGACATGCAGTGTATACGCAGATATACACCTGTGTTTTTCGTGTATCACGTCAGATGGCAGCATCTGCTTACAGCAGTTGAGTAAAAGTTCGCAGAACTGTTGGTATGTCTAGAAGGCTGTGGGTCTCCGGGCGTGCGATTGTTGGAATTTATTTATTCATGAGTGACGTGTCTTTTGAGCTTTTCTTTCACCGTGTTTCTATTGGAAGAATCTACAAAAGCTATAAACGTATTGTTTCTTTCGAAATAATTGTTTCTTTGCTTTTTATTCAAACTCTTGTGCGTGTGTATTTGAATGAACAGTGTGCAGTAAAGGTAAAAGTGGACAATACGTGAAGGAAACATGGATACCCGTTTATCTTACGGAAAAAGACGCGGGAGAAGCTACATTCGCCCAGAAAGCAGTGACGAGGACTGTTTTGACAGTGATGACAGTGATCTGGATATAAGATACGTTCGTGAACTGATTACAGGTGAATTAGAAATTCACTAGCAATTTTCATAAAAAAATCACGTAAACAGTTACATCAGTATGAGAAGTTGATTGAATTTCCGCTACAGTGGCAACATTTACTGCTCTCATATACAACTCTTTACAGTTCTTTTCATGTGTGTTCTTTTTCTCGTGACAATATATCAATTGTTGATGTCCCAAATGTGTTCCATGCTTTTTATTTAAAAAATTGTGACTGTGACTTAGGCCAGGATTGAAGCCTAGTTAGCTTTATATAGTTTCCCAGCACCACCCCTTGTTCAGTTTCTGATGACAAATAATTCACACTCTACTTTTCAGGCTCACAATCAGGTGACAGCAGCAGCAGTGAAGAAAACTGTGATGAGCCAGATGAAGTGGGAGTGCCTCGTGTTTCAAATACAGAGCAGATAGTTGAACCTGAAGTTGGTGATAATCTTCCTCAGGCAAAATCTCCATCTCATTGTAATGTGCTGAAATTCAACCTTCTTTGGAAGAGGAACACTGTAAAATCTGTATTTCCTTCTCCTGTTTGGACTGGAGAAATTCCACCATCTACAGAAGTATTTTCACCACTAACGTACTTCAAAAAGTTTTTTGACTCATGTATCATTGACTACATATGTCACCAAACAAATCTGTATTCGAAGCAGTGTGATGTGGCCAACACCTTCAGTGTTACCTCTACTGAAATTGAACAATTTATTGGTATTGCATTCTACATGGCACTGATTGCTATACCTGGGAACAGAAGATACTGGAACAAGTAATGTGGTGTGAAACAAGTGTCTGATGTAATGACGCTACGCAGATGGGAACAAGTAAAGAGATATTTACATTTTGCTGACAATACTCAGCAACATTCTGCACCTGACAGACTGTTCAGGGTTAGAATGGTAAGCGAGATGCTGCGAAAAAATTTATCAAAAATACCAATTGAAGAACACCTTGCAGTGGACGAACAAATTGTGCCGTTCAAAGGTTACAGTAGCTTGAAACAGTATAATACCAAGAAACCAAAGAAGTGGAGCTACAAAATATATTGCTTAGCAGGTGCCAGTGGTATTATTTATGATTTTGAAAACTATTCTGGACCCATCAATCAACCCCGTCATCTTCCTAATGTAAACGCCAGTGGAAATGTAGTGCTTAGATTGGCTGAAAGAATACCAAAGTACAAAAATCATAAACTGTCCTATGATAACTGGTTCTGCAGTCCAGAGCTTCAAGTTGAGCTGGTAAAATGTGGTATTCACAGTCTGGGAACAGTACAGTTGAATGGAGTGAGAAACAATAAGATGCCATCTGATGCTGAAATGAAAAAGCAGGGAAGAGGCACATCTGTTGAATCCACTGCATCAGTTTCTGGATATGACCTGATTCTTGTGAAATGGCAAGACAACAGGTGTGTCAGCCTTCTGGGCACCTTTTCAGGTACATACCCAGAAAGCCAGGTTGCAAGACATGACAAAAAAACAAAGCAACATATCCAAATACAATGCCCAAAGATTGTGAAGGAGTACAACAAGTTTATGCGAGGTGTTGACACTATTGACTCCTTATTATCTCTGTACAGAACGAAAATTAGGTCAAAGAAATATTACATGAGACTGTTCTTCCATTTACTGGACATGAGTTGTGTTGTTGCTTGGCTACTTTACAAGAGAGCCTGTCATGAAAATAGTATTGAAGAGAAAACCAAGATGGCTTTGTTTGATTTCAAGCTTGATATTGCTGAATCCTTATGCTGGTCAGGAAAACCATCCAAGAGACAATCGCTGGATAGCTCACCAGGCAGTGGCACCAAAAAGAGAAGGCAGCCAAATACAACAAATGCTGACATCAGGAAGGACAGAATCGATCACTGGCCTAACTACTGTGAAAAATCTGCCAGATGTAAATATAATAAATGTCAAAAAATAACAAAAGTAATGTGTACCAAATGTGACACCTATTTGTGTTTTGTACCAGACAGAAATTGTTTCTGTAGTTTTCACAATGTATGGATTCTGGAAATATGTAATTGCAAAGTAGTGACATTTTGCTAACTGATGTATACCCAACTTTTATAATGTTATTTATTTTCATTTTTTAAATAAATAAAATTTCCTTTAAAGTCTTAATTTGTTGATATACCACAAATTTTGAACTCTGTTCTCCAAAAATTTAGTACCTTATACGAACCAATATGTACGTACTCATTACATCCGTATTTGTGCAGTGTATATTTGAACATACAGAGTTATATTTTCCAAAATATATATACTAGAAAGTTTATCATTATCTATTTTTCATTCATGGGCACTATGAAGTATAATACCAAAGTTGTTGCTGGAAAATTCTTAGTTTTATTGTCCTTGTGCAACAGAGGGTGTGCCACATCATCAGTAATGATGGCAGGCATATCGAACATATCATAACCTAAATGAGAATATATGTAGTGACGCTTGTATGTTGAATAAAGCGTGCACGCCTTAGTTTGTAATTAATTCACGTTTTTTCGTATAGTTCAATAATTGTCACCCTATAAGAACGAAAGTCTGGATTTGGATGCTCAATTAGAAGATTTAATTATTTCTGCATATCAAATCGATTATTACAAAGCAGAGGAGTCATTCTCACCACACAGCTACATGTTTTAAGTATAACGCTAACACATGTTCAGTTCAATTCACAAGCTGGTCGTGTCAGGTGTGTGTATAAGCCACTTCACTGAATTTATGAAGATATGTTTGTGTGTGTGTGTGTGTGAGTGCGTGTGTGTGTGTATTTCTATTCATTTCAATGAGGCAGACATTGTTCGAAAATTCGTTCTGGGGAATGAAAATCATACATTTCCATACCCTAAAGATATTGGGGCTTGATTATTATCCCCACTTACATCTGCAGGCCTTGCTTTTTGTATCACACACATGGCTTTTAAAGTCCATTGGCTGCTCCACAGATGTTTCTGCATAAGCTCGATGGCAAAATTTGTCTACTGAGATTTTGAATGTACTGACAATGCTCTGTCACTTGTTGAAACCTACCCATCTGCTTACCCAAAGTAACATGTATCAAAACAAATAAGAGGAAAATATTTTTCAAAAATTGATCTAGCAGCTCTGTGGCTACCATTATATGATGGTTTTTAGGAGTTAATGACAATCAGATCTACCTTTGGCATAGACGGATTGCTGACGAGGTATAGTTTTTGATGTATAATACAGATACGGGAGTAGAGTAATTTTAGTTTCTGTGTGTGTGTGTGTGTGTGTGTGTGTGTGTGTGTGTGTGTGTGTGTGTGTGTATCGTATGTACATGTAGTTCAGTGTCCGAATATGACATTCATGCAAATAGTGCATACATTTTTGATATTAAAAGTATGAAGTTTCTTCCAGTTGTCAAGAAGAAGGCGTCATATGGGGTAACTAACAAGTGACAATCTAGCTGCAACTTTTCCAAAAACTTCACATTTATCTTAGTACTGATAAGTTAGAATCTTTCAACACCCACATTCGATGGAAGTGTTGGATAACCCATGTCCTCAATATTTGACATGTCCTGTTCCAGTAAAAAGACAAGCAATTCAGGTGGAACAACTGAGTCTATACCACTCAGCATAGTCTCCAATGGCATGACAGTTGACTCTATACTTTGATGATGATGATTTTTCGATTAACACTTCTTCTGAACTCCAACTCTTAGGTGTTGTCCACTTTTTCCAGTCGTCGGTCAGCCACAGTACTCTGGACACTCAATGCATCGGCTTTTAACTCTGGTGCCGCCAATATGTGCCAGCGAGAACAAACGGCATGCATTCTAAGGAGGGTGGTGGGGGAGGGCGCAATGCACGGTCCTCTTGCTGAGACAGCAGCTGTGGTTGGTGGACAGGCCCAGGGTCTGTGTTGACATACTGCAGTCTAGCGTGTGAGTTGTGGACTATAATGTCAAAACGGTGACTCGTTGCAGGGAAAAGTAGGGCAAACTATGTTTTGCCCCACACTACATGGTTCCTAAATTTATTCAATATGGCGGCCATAGATGTCGCAACATCGCAGTGATGTCGTGACAGGAAGTTCAAATTTTGGTGGAAAAACAGGTAAATTGAGCTACCTCTACCAACATAACTCCTCCCCTCTCCCCTCTCCCCTCCCTTCCTCCCCCTCCCCTCACCTGTCTGGAAATTGACAGGAGTAGGACTCAGATTGTGCTGGGCAGAATTGGAACAAGGTGGATTCTATTATGAAGAACCGTTATCCAAGATGGCGGCGATGACGTCATCCAAGATGGCGGCGATGACGTCATGCAAGATGGTGGATTTTGGCTGGAAGTTTGAATTTTGGCAGGAAAGTGCCATGCCTCGATCCCCAAGTAAAATGGCTCAAGGTTCGAATTCCAACACAATAATGTGTCACACCCCGATTATCTCTACTAATCAAAGAAAATGGTGTAAAAAAACGACGTCTTTATTATTTAACCAATTTCCAGGATGTTTGTTCTCCACTGCTTCTGGACTACAACTGGCTTAGTTCATATCGGTGCTACCAGAGGGTGCTCTCCTGACGTCAGCTGATGATGCAAGTACCGTCATTCAAAATGGCTGCACTCAGTGTGTTCACCGCGAGCTCAACAGCCCAACTGACTTAGTTCTTATTGTGCCCACTAGAGGGCGCTACCATGAAGTTGCATGATGACACAAGATTGTCTGCTCTCTCTCACGAGTGCATGTTATAACCGGACACTCACCGTGCCACTGTCACACAGGCGTCCGACCGCTTACATCACACACCCTCAGCCACAATCTCCATACACGTGTCGGACGTAGTTTTCTGTAAATATGCTAACTAAAGTAACACTCACATCGCGCATTTAACCTATCAATAACCTCAGTAATTAATTCCATTTCAATTTTTATCATATTCAATAAGTCAATTTACAATTTCAATTTTCAATGGTCAAATGTGAAGTTCAACGTTTTCCCACTATCAATGTGGTGTTCATTCATGACCTAGCTCCCCCCCCCCCCCTCCAGAATCCTGTACTTCTATTGGCTACTGCATTAGTCATTTGATGCGACTTCATACAGGTAGGAAAAGGTGTTCACTACACTTTCAACTACCTAGTTTCAATTACTTTTTAAGGTCTAGACGACCACCTCTTCCTAGGAACAGGTGGCGAGTTTGAATTCTGGCAGTAAAGAAAGGTCACATGGGCTTTCACTACCAATCTAAGAAAATAGTTGCAAACAAAGCTCACCACCACTAACCTAAGCCTTCAGGGTGCAACCTCTTCCTAGGGAAGAGGAAGGAGTATACTTATTTATTTGTGAGCAATTTATTTAGGGAACACACTCTCTGACATGCCCCACAGCATACAGACCTGATAACCACTCCTACATAACTCATGTATGAGACTCTACACACACTCTTGCCAATTGTAAACCGTCAAAAATAACACATTGCACAACCTACAGACATGCGAACCACTCATACATAATGCAATACATTTACGTCCAGATAGCCAAACAACTCCTAAATTGTCAAAATAATAATCCATCTAAAAGACTTTGATTGCTAATCGTCAACTGTCAAAATCGTACGCCAGTCTTTATTTAAACAATTACAGGCACCACCACCACCAAGTGTATTCGCCACTGAGTCCATGGCCCAACTGACTTAGTTCATATCGATGCCACTAGAGGACGCTTTAGTGACGTCAGGTGATGATGCAAGTACTGTAATCTAAGATGGCGCCACCTAGTGGGTTCACCACGAGCTCCAGACTCGAACTGGCTTAGTACATTTCGTCGCCTCCAGATGACGCCACCGTCACACCAGTTGATGACACAAGTACAGTTATCCATGATTGGCGGCAAACAGTGTGTTTTCCACGAGGACTAGTACTCAGTACCACCAGCAGAGGACGCTGTCGTCCGTTTCCTGACGTAAACCAAGATGGTTAGGGAAAATGGTGGCGAAACGTCTCAGCCTGCTCTGGGCTGCTGGGGACAGTAAGGATTGACTGCACTCTGTTTATTTTGAAACAACTTATTTAGCGGTAGAGCGTATCTATCACACCGATACAAAAGATCCACCCTGATGTGCCCTGGGCCATGTTGCACAGCCCACAGACGCGCAACCAACTCGTAATTTCATTACTCAATAGCAAACTGCTCCTAAATAATTCTTCACACTGATGTGTAGACTCGCTCAGTACTCATAAACTATCTAAATAGCGCATAGCATGGCCTACAGAGCCGCTCGCGAAATAATGCAATCGACGAGCGCAAGCACAGTCCACTGCCCCCTGTCCAGTAGAGTATACAGCAGGTAGCGATAAGTGACGTATCAGTCAGAGATCAAACCGTGTACAGGCTCCCGCTCGGCTTCCGCAAGCGTGAGGTGGCGGCACCCCCATTCATACGTCTTCTTCTTCTTAAGTTGCCAATCCTAAGATTGATTTACAGCAGCCCTCCATTCAGTGCGATTGTCGGCCAGCCTCTTCAATTCCGTGAAACTTCCGCATCCTAGGTCCTGCATTATCTGGCTTATGTACTTTCTTCTAGGTCTGCCTCTTGCCCTTTTGCCCTCCACAAGGCCTTCCGTTATAGTGTGGAGAAGACTTTCATGTCTCAGAATGTGTCCCATTCATATATCTCCCCTCTTCTTGACCGTCTTCCAAAGAACTGGAACTTCCTCTGCTCTCTGCAGGACTTCTTCATTTGTCATCCTGGCCGTCCATGGAATTTTTAACATCCTTCGCAGACACCACATTTCGAATCCTTCAATCCTTCTTCTTTCGTCCTCTCCAAGTGTCCAGGTTTCGCTGCCGTAGAGAACACACTCCCAACAAAGGTTTTTATTAACCGCTTCCTTAACGACAGACTTATCATATTTGATGTGAGGAGTCCTTTCCTTTTATAGAATGCAATCTTTGCCTGATTTATTCTACTTATTACATCTTTCCTACTACGACCATCTGATGTTATTCTGCTTCCCAAGTAGACAAAGTCTTGTATTTCTTTCAGCTTCTCTCCATTCAGCCTTATATTCGTAATTGCTTGATTATTTTGTTTGCTTGCAACTAAGATTTTTGTTTCTGACTTATTAATTTTCATGTTGTACTGTGTAGCAAGAGTGTTTTCCATTTCCTCCAACACTACTTGTAATTCTTCCTCATTTCCCGCTAGGACAGCAATGTCATCCGCAAAACGCAGCATATCAACTTTTTTCCCTGGATCCTGATTCCATTAGCTTGTCCTAACTTTTCTCTGACCTCGTCCATTGCTTTCTGTATGTACATATTAAAGAGGACAGGGGAGAGTGCACATCCCTGTCTCACACCCTGTTTAATTTTTGCTTGTTGTTGATGTTCCCCACATCTCACTATTGCCACCTCTTCTTTGCATATGTTCCATATCGTTCTCCTGTCCTTATACTTAGCTCCAGTTTCCCTCAATATCTGGAATAGCTTTTTCCATTCAACCTTATCAAAGGCTTTTTCGAGGTCAATAAATGCTATGTAGGTGTCCCTTCCTTTTTCCATTCTTTTTTCTATTATGAGCCTTAGGGCCATAATGGCTTCACGCGTACCTCTCCCTCTTCTAAAGCCAAACTGGTCTTCTGTGAGCATGCATTCCACGTTCCCTTCAATTCTTCTGAGGAGGATGGTCGTCAAAATTTTTGATGCATGTGATGTTCATTCATACGTAACACCTGAGAAACTCCTATCCGCTAGACACTGACGATGACGCGATCGCGCCATACGGTAGACGAGGCCGTCAGCTGTCAAAGCACTCACATACCTCTATTTAGGGCCGCGTGCCACAACACCTGCGAAGTGTGGCAGCTGCAGCTCGGGTCCCGCAGTCCCCGAGCGAACGTCGTCGAACACTGCTGAAAGTAGCATGTCCAGGGGCCGCTTGTCTTTACCACTGAAAGCACAATAGCACAGAGCGTGTTGACACATTCGTTCAACCGCACTTACCCGCCCCAACATGACTGACACATCGCCATCTAGAACATTCTCAATGTTATTCTTACGTCACATGGCTTTGTGAAATAAAAATATCACCCAAGTCCAGCTCTCCGTAATTTTATAGTGGCCCAGAAATAATTAACGCTCGCTTTCTTGTTGCCTCAGCTTCTATGCGCCAAAATCCCTACCCTAACAAAACCTGTTCGCCAAAATATCGCCGAATCCAGTCTTCCTCCCGGACATAATGTGATAGCTTTTCTGGTCTCTACATATACAAATGTTCTCACCGTTCTTATATCCCACCACAATCAATCGAGCATTTTCTCTCTGGGGCTTTCTGTCATTATTTTGCAAAGATTGCTAAATTGCACCGACAGTTCCCTCATTCTATACACCCCCAACCAGTTCTTTCTTTCTACAGACGCTACACTCAGTGGTAATAAACTATTTTACACTGATCACTATTTTGCACCGACAACTAAACATCGCAAACTTGTCTACAGGTCATCAAATACATACGATTCTCGCAAGAATATTGGAGTGTCAAACCGATCTCCAACCAGGGAATACATCACCGAGTACTGTCTCGATCTAGTAAACATGCAGTTCATATCCTCCACCATACCAAATCATCCCCTTTACATCAGCGAACCTAAGTCACTCTCTCAGAACTGATGTGCGAAGACAGGCTCATTTCACCCCAGCAGAAACGCATTACTTTTTCCGCCTTCTTGCTCGCATTTCTACAGACATATCCAGACACGCCGAGTAAAAGAACAACCATATTTTTGCCATAATATTATACAATTTTCGCCGTACTTCTCGATATCAAGCACACAGCAATAGCCTTCCGATCGCTAACCCAAAATAATGCACAAGACATAGACAGTAAATTACTTCTCCACAAACACCAAACTTTAGAGACACGCAGCGTGCTGTAAACCATTGACTAACTAGAAACAAACAGAGTAAACTTATATTTGCACCTCGAATACCGAAGTCGGTGATGTAACAGGCTCCAGATCATCAATATTGTTTACAAACCAACTAGGGTCCTTCCCACGTCTAGAGAACAGGCAAACGTGTGTCCAACCCACCACTATCGATTTTCCCTCAACTAAATAAAGGCACCAAATATACAGAAGCAGTCGACCGAAAAATTTACATGGGAGGCAATAACGCTCCACCGCAAACGCACCATCTTCTCAAAGTTACACCTGATCACCAAAGCTGCCCAGCACATGCTAAGTACTAGGTCGCTATTCGGTCATCTAGAAGAAGGTAAAGTTAACTGTGATACATTCCTACACTCCAACAGGCCTCTGCATTCGGAAGACTGCTACCATTAACATGGGAACGCGAATCAATTCCATCATAGACTGGCGCGCGGCCTCTTTCTTGCAGGCAGGAAAAGCGCCAGGCTACCTGCGCCAAACCTCTGCGCTGACCTACGGCACGGTCTTGTTGTGTTGGAAATACCTGCGGGCTCCTCCCTTCCCATCTCTGGTGCACAGGTAGCCTTTGACGTTGAACACTAACTGCCTCAGGAGTTATTAATCTGATGTTGCGGAATATTGTCACACACATAACTTGAAGATATCACAGGAACTAATGTACCTTTGCAAAAAGAAAGAGAGAGAATAGTGCTTTGCAGATGGCGTTAGAATATCTACACAATTACGCGTTTTATTACACAGACTCTAAAAATATCCCGACACAACTGTGAAACCGTCCCAGAGACACTTTGCGCACTTTTATGGGAAACACACTTGTCTTTGGCCACGAGCTGCTTCAGGAGCTACTAAATCCGATTTATTATATCTCTAAACGCATTTTCCAAAAGATTGCTGCAAAGTACTTTGCGTCAATTTTGCGACGTATACCGCCAAACTCAGACAGTTGTCAACACCTAGCGCAAATACACTATTTTTTTCCTGGTCAGTGAGTACAGTATGGCACTGTACTTGAACGCGTCCAAACAAGTATTTTACAGTTGCGATGCATTTGCTATGGTTTCTGTATGTCTGTGTGTCATGGAGGGTTTACGGGGGAGGAATTACTACATTGCAGGCAATTTTAGAATACGTAGTGAAACGTGATGCCACGATGACGTGGGCAGGGATGACATAAAATTACATATAAATTAAAGGAAAAATTACACGGAAATGTGGGAGTACTTTCTTGTCTTCTGCTTGGTGCAGGAAAATTCTTGTATGTGGCAGCCAGAGGAATACGAGAAACAGTTGACATGGAAGCACAGGGAACTAGGGAAACAGTCATTTTTTCGTCGACTGCTATAAGACAGCGGAACAGAATGTTTAACGTAGTATGCATGTGTCCTTAGCTAGACAACATTGTGAGACTGCAATATACAACTACAGATGGGATCGCATGTTTGACCTTCTTCAGGACTGATTAGGCGTTTCCAACACTAACACACAATATGTTCAATGTGCCTCTCTGTACTCTCCGCCAACCAAAACCTTGCAGTGTCAGCTAACACACGGCTGCTGTATGGCAACATTCTACTGTGTGTCTGTTGAGGCAATAGTGATGCACACGAGTTGACTGCTGTCTTTGATGCTATCCTGGAGAAAAGAGAACCACCTGCCTCTAAACCCACTTGCATCTGCCTTAGAGGATGACAGGAAGTGGACGGAGTGATCGCTTGAGATGAAAAGAGGTGTGATTTAATGGTAGATTGAGGATGCATTCTAGAGAGAGAGGGAGATGTTGCTGTAGGTTTTTTCAAATACTCTAGCGTCATCTGCAAAGCTCTCTCTGTCTGTCTGTCTCTCTCTCTCCCTGTGTCTCTCTCTCTTTGTGCAGTGCTACGTTTAGTTCCTGTGATGTCTTCAAGTTATGTATGTGGGTAAACATGTTGCCTCTTGCCACTCAGAAGACTGACTGACTGGACTTTTATCGAATGATCTATATTTACAGCGCATACATTTATCAGTATGAGTTGCGAAGCATAACTTAACTCATATTCATTATTTCATGAAGTGTAGTTGTCTTCACGAAATATCAATGCTATTGACACAGATCTCAGATGCTAACATACTCCTTCTACTCCAGCTCAGACATCTTGTCCACTAAATACTATAAAGAATTACAACCATCCTCCTAGTCCAGCAGCTGGACTGTCCTTTTCACGCCATTTTTCCACAGACCGCCATCTTGGATTATATTATGGGAGGGGAGAGGGGGACAGACTACAGCGCCCTCTGGTGGTAGTACTGTGAACTAGGTCATTTGGGCTCTGGACCTCGTGGTGAACTCACTGGAGGGAGCTACTGTCTATGATAACTCAAATTGTTTAAATGAACAATGCATGCAAAATTAAGACTTACGTCCATGCTGTCTGGCAGCTCAACACAGACTGAATCTTTCTCCCACCTGTATCCAGACAGGGAGGGGAGGGAAGGGGGAGGAGGGTGGGCAGGGTGGTTAAGTTAGTGGAGGTAGCCCAATTGACCTATTTTCCGACTAAAATTTTAACTTCTCGCCATGACGTCATGTGACATTGCCACATCTATGGCCACCATCTTGAATCCGCCATCTTGAATACATTTGGCAAAAACGCAACATGGGGTGATGCCCACATTTCCTTAGAGTAGAATGGAGAGGTGTGTCAAACCAGTCTCCAGAATGAAGGCTACAACAAGCATCTGTGTTGTAACACCTTATTTTCCAGTTGGTGTATTCTGTCATTGTTTGCAACTCACTGACAGAATATATCTGATGTAAGTTGGAGGATGACGTGTGAGGAATACATAAACATTTGAAGTATGGGTAGTTGAAGGGCACAGGTTGGCTCTAAGGAGGAATTTCGTGGATGCAGTGTATTTTAATCTACTGAGCCTGTATCCAGCGCCTTTCCCTTTAATTTTCTTTGTACTGAAAGTGTCATGTAGAGAGGCACCAGGAAACTAATGTACTGTGTTTTAAGTTATTCGTAGGACCCTCTTGTTGTTAGATATGATCTTTTTAGTTTGATTGCTTGTCATTAGCTATGCCTACGTTGCCTGTTCAAGTTGTGGATAAACGAATATTTTGTGTGTGAACAGTGACAGTAATTCTACACTGTTTGTTTCACTAGTCATCATAGGATGAGTCTACTCTCTGGTTTTTTAATCTGTTTCGTTTTTCATCCAGTTCAATAGTTCGTCTAAGTGAGTGTAAAGCTCTTTACAGTTACTTGTGCGGCAATCTTGAACGGAGAGTAGAATATTTAGCTTGTTTGGTTTCTGTGCTAGCAGATTAATGAACTGCCGCTGACAGAACAATATCAATTCACTTTTGTAGGATAGGGTCTTAAACTCGACTTGCTTAGCAAATATTCCAGCTTGTTTGTGCAGGTGTTGACCTGTTTGTCAATTCTGCCGCATGTTGGGCAGTGATACTGGTGTGCAGACACTGTCCTCTCATTCCACGACCGAGGTTTCGCGATGTCGGCAGTGTTGACTGTGTGTAGTAGTGGAGGCGTGACTTTCCACGTGGCGTCCCTGGCGTAAAACTTGTCGAACGGTGATCACCGATTAGGGCGTATACACTACTGGCCATTAAAATTGCTACACCACGAAGATGTGCTATAGACGCGAAATTTAACCGACAGGAAGAAGATGCTTTTCAGAGTATTCACACAAGGCTGGCGCCGGTGGCGACACCTACAACGTGCTGTCAGGAGGAAAGTTTCCAACCGATTTCTCATACACAAACAGCAGTTGACCGGCGTTGCCTGGTGAAACGTTTTTGTGATGCCTCGTGTAAGGAGGAGAAATGCCTACCATTATGTTTCCGACTTTGATAAAGGTCGGATTGTAGCCTATCGCGATTGCGGTTTATCGTATCGCGACATTGCTGCTCGCGTTGGTCGAGATCCAATGACTGTTAGCAGACTATGGAATCGGTGGGTTCAGGAGGGTAAAACGGAATGCCGTGCTGGATCCCAACGGCCTCGAATCACTAGTAGTGGAGATGACAGGCATCTTATCCGCCTGACTGTAACGGATCGTCCTTCCACGTCTCGATCCCTGAGTCAACAGATGGGGACGTTTGCAGGACAACAACCATCTGCACGAACAGTTCGACGACGTTTGCAGCAGTATGGAGTATCAGCTCGGAGACTATGGCAGCGATTACCCTTGACGCTGCGTTAAAGACAGGAGCACCTGCGATGGTGTACTCAAACGACGAACCTGGTGCACGAATGGCAAAACGTCATTTTTTCGGATGAATCCAGGGTCTGTTTACAGCATCAGGATGGTCGCATCCGTGTTTGATGACATCGCGGTGAACGCACATTGGAAGCGTCTATTCGTCATTGCCATACTGGTGTATCACCCAGCATGATGGTATGGGGTGCCATTGGTTACACGTCTCGGTCACCTCTTGTTCGCATTGACGGCACTTTGAAGAGTGGACGTTACATTTCAGATGTGTTACGACCCGTGACTCTACCCTTCATTCGATCCCTGTGAAACCCTACATTTCAGGAGGATAATTCCTGACCTCATGTTGCAGGTCCTGTTCAGACCTTTCTGGATACAGAAAATGTTCGACTGCTGCCCTGGCCAGCACATTCTCCAAATCTCTCACCAACTGAAAACGTCTGGTCAATGGTGGCCGAGCAACTGGCTCGCCACAATACGCCCATCACTACTCTTGATGAACTATGATATCGTGTTGAAGCTGATTTCTCAGGATCTATCGACTCAAATTGCGTGAAAATCTAATCACATATCAATTCTAGTGTAATATATTTGTCTAATGAATACCTGTTTATCATCTGCATTTCTTCTTGGTGTAGCAATCTTAATGGCCATTAGTGTATATTGTCTGTAGAATTTTCTTCCTGTTCAATTTTGTTTCCAATGCACGTCGGTAATCTTTCTCTGTGTTACATTACATTTTTCTTAGGGCATAGCGGGTTGTATTTCTTGCACTATTTGTTGGATGTAATAAGTTATAAGTGCTTTCAATACTTGATACGTTAAGTTGTGTGCTTAAATGTCTGAATCTGAAGTTTTCTATGATCAGATTTCCTGTCTATGATGGCTTTAATTTTTTTCTTCTTTCTGTGGTTCATAGCCGTAGTTCGTATAATAAATGCAGCTACTCATTAGCTATGCTGTCGCCACATATAGTCTCGCTTAAGTATATGGGTGTGGTGTACATATTACGTGATCTAAGATCGAAGTGCTATTGTGATTGATAAAGCTAATGAGTCATTTCTGATTCTGACGAGATTCAAACTCGCTACCAGAAGTATTCCTTTTTTGCTGTTCGATATTTTTTTTAGCAAATATCGCGGATCTAGCAATGAGTCTCCTGTGACTTTAGCTGGGCTGAGTGAGGGTACCTATTTAATGAGACGTTCAGATATCGTTGTGTGTTTTATAGTATGGTCTAACTTTTAATACGATTGTGTGGTGAATTTTTAGATTTTGCCGCAGTCTGCGTCGTATTGCAGCTAGATGTTTTATATGAAACATCGAAAATCATTTCTTATAGCTTCTACAACAGTGTTATTTGGGTTGGTCAGGTCGGTAACAGAAGTGGTTGTGTTGATTGATTTTCTCTGCCTGGGCATCAGATATTGGCTATGATTATAATGGTAACTTCTCTTCCGAGAGTTTCTTCTACGTGCTCGGAAGGCCAAGGCATTGACAAAGCAGATAGTGACAATATCTTTCTCAGGCTTGAATGGAAACACTAATACTTGTTTCGTGGTGCCTCGTGTAAGGTTTAGGCCTTCTTGTCCATCAACTTGGCAATGTAGATATGGATCCTGTTCCAGGCATGCGAGTTCTCCAAATAATGCCGTAGGAACTTTTTAGAAACTGATTATTATTATAGTATCCGTTATAAGAGCCGCCAGGGTAGCCGAGAGCGCTAACGCGCTGCTTCCTGGGGTCGGGTAGGCGCGCCGGCCCCGGATCCAATCCGCCCGGCGGATCAAGGACGACGGCCGATGTGCCAGCCAGCCTGTATGTGGTTTTTAGGCGGTTTTACACATCCCGCTAGGTGAATTCCGGGGTGGTGTCCACGTTCCGCCTCAGTTACACGGCTCACAGACATCTGAACACTTACGCACTATTCCATGGATTACACTCGATGCAGACAGTTGGGGTACACTCAGTCCGTCCCGGGGGTACGGGGTGGCGGCTGGAAGGGCATCTGGCCACCCATTAACCATTAACACGCCAAATCCGATTAACGATGGCTGACCCTGCGTAACTGCGGGACAAGGCTCAAGCGATAGAATAGTATCCACCATAAGTGCCCACCTTTCAAGTATATTGTTGAGAAGGACTGTGGTGAAGGCACAGAGCAAGTTTTGCGTTTGATTGCTTTCCTGATTTTCTGGATCAAAGAACACTAGCGTTTCATCAATGTACTTAACGTTTTCAGCTATGGTGCCTGAGGAAGACTTTTTTGGGTTTTCTTTGCACTCCTCATCACCGTCAAAGTGATCAGCGCTGCAGATGCCGCATTTTCGTGCTTCTTTTTCGGGTATATTTTGCATTTTAAGAGGTCGATGGTTTCGACTGCGTTTTCGACATTTCGGTCTAATACGGCAGTTGTGCTGGAAAGTGCTGCAACTTCGACGTTATTGAAGAGGTAATGTTTTAGATAGTTCAGTCTCGTGAGGTACACAGCGGTTTCTGGAATGGTGAGCCAGTACCTTTTGAGTTGGTTGTTTGTGACTCTATATAACCAGAATTTTTAATAGTGTCGTAAATGATGTGTACGGAAATTTGATTTAGTTTTTCCGTACTTTTAGGTCCTCCTTAGCTTTTTCTTTTGTTATGTCGAGGTCAACCTCGGTTATCGCAATAGCGAGACGGAGTCTGTGTAATTTCTCTTTTGCTTGCAATTTGTCGTGCTTCGTGATTGCTGTTATGGATGCTTCAGATCGGTAAGTAACACAAACTGTTTTCTCGGGTTTCGAAATGGGTGTGTTGTGATGTTGGCAAAGTTTTTTCGTGATTTTTGGAAAACGACGTGGTGTAACAGGCATTTGGTTTAGTGCAGGTTGATGCGATTTGGCACTTTCTCTGGCACCTTCTTCGTTTGTTGTTTATTGTAAGGTTTGTTAAAGTGGCATAAGATGTGTTAGATGCGCTGTAATTGGATCTGAATGTAACTAGTTGTAAACCTTCTTTCTCGTGAAAGTAGCAGGTTTCTCTAGTGGAAAGTTGTTTGTTTAAAAGTTCTGCATGGGATATAGATTTATGAGGGTGAAGTTTTTGTATTCCGTGTATCGGGTACCATGCTTGTGGTAGCTTTGCCTCTTTACTGTGTGTTTCTTGTCGGGGTTCTCTGCTAGTTCGCATAGTTTTGCAGATCTGGCGCAGACGGTTTTCTTTGCTTCAGTTTTATGTGTGGAAAGCTGCTGTAGCATATCGGGAACAGGACGAGCCTACTCGCTGTACTCGCGAACCCTCGCAGTCAGCCTCGAGCTCTGCGCCTCTAGTCCCTTCAAGGGCGGCGGCTGTGCAGACTGCTGATCCCACATCTGATGCGCTCTGGCAACGCACACGACGGTGCTGCATTTGTCGGTAGCGGCGCAAGTTAGTTGGAAGTAGTTGTGTCTGAGTGATACGTGTGCTGGGGAACAACTATGTACATGTAACAACTATTCACGTAATTTCGCCTGTTAGAATGCGTCTAAAATGGCTCCTTTCTACATATATCAGACTTAATATGTGGATTGCTTTCAGAAACGAATGCTTGATACGCCATGATTGAACACATTGTAACAGACGATTTCGTTGCCGCCCATGCCTGCTAGCTGGTTCGCCATTGAAGACCAGTACATGACAGAAGCGGCGGTAGGTAGCAGCAGGGAGTGGCCAGTCGGCCCCTGGCTCTGACTGGCTGAAACGCCCACAAGTTGAATTTGTGGAGGGGCTTGGTGCTCGGGAAATCGACAAGTTGGGCACCAGCTCTCGTGTGGTTGACCCGGTACGTCGTGGGATCTCTGGAGTGGAGTTTGTGCTGTGATGCAGTTTTCACATCAGAGCTCTTGAGTGAGGGATCCTCTGCGACCTACAGGGTTACGATTCTGGTACGGAAGGCCGAGAAGGTGTTCCGAAATGCGTTCTAGTTTGCGCGAATCGATTACTACTATGGAATTTTCCTCTTATTCTCTGCAAATGTTGCAGGGTAAAGAGTGTGGACTTTTTGGAGAGTTGTAGCGCTAGGAGAGTTGTAGCGCTAGGAAAAGTTGGTGACATCAGCTAAGACGGAGTGGCGGTTAGGATAAAAGTGACTGACTTTGATGGGATAATTTGACAGCGACATATTTTAAATTTGTTATCTTCCAAATCTGGGAGTGATGTTTTCTAAGTAACCGTTTCCCTATTGACTTTGAACGGTATTTGAAATGAAATGTTGTGTGGCGAGAGCCTCCTGGCAGGTAGACCTGAGCACCTGGTGCAAATCTTTTGAGGTGACTCTTCTTCAGTGAGTTGCGCATCGATGAGGATGAAACGGGGATGATGAAGAATACACAAACACCCAGTCCCTGAGTAGAGAAAACCTGCAACCTAGCCAGAAATCGGCCTCGGGCCCCCCCGACATGACAAGCCAGTGTGCTGTCCACTCAGCTACGGTGGCAGACACTTACCGGCAGATGAGCGTGATGTAGTTAACTTGGCTGTGAATCTTCCCAGTCAGGTGTTCGGAACTTAGGATCTTGACCAGAGGTAAGTACGCAGCGCCAGGGCTATTAATCACCGAGTCTCGAGTGATGAGGTTCAATTCAGCCTCGCGGGTCAAGGTTTGGCAGGCGACCCTTGTGTCAGACAGACTTTACGCGTGTATCGGTGCGGGACACTTACCTGGGTCGTCCAGGAAGCGCCTCCAGTGCACCACTGGACCGCCGCGCGCCGCCAGGAGTGGTTCGGAGTTCGGCCTCGACAGTGGGTGTGAGGTGGTTCGGCGCTGACGGCCGGTAGGGGGGGGGGGGGGGGAGAGCTGAGCCAGCGTGCCCGGGCGTGGGCCGCTCCTGCTGCCGGCGCCCCTCTGTGGCCAAACATGCTGTTAGAAGTGACGAAGACATTAGGAAACAGAAGTACAGGTTGTACGATATCAGTCGAATCTAATTTTTATATTTATAAATATATATATACATATTAACATATGCTACGAATTACCATTATGTATTCCTTTGTAACTGACGTCCATAAGTTTTCTTGTTACATGACATCTAACTATGACCTTAATTCATTTACTTTAAGTTTTACACAGCTTTATTATAATCCCATGTGGCATGTAGTGCGACGGTGCCCTTTCGGTGTTAATGCTTGTGTCAGTGTGATATGATATCCATGATATTTATGTGCCTTAAAAATCCTCAAATCAGTTGATTTCGGTATGCATGAACACTTATAATAAGATTTTGCTTCAGCACATATCAGACTTTAAAATCCTCCAACATGTATATATGTCGTCGTCATTTCACAATGTACAGAGCTTTGCACTTGTCTGATGTTACTGTATTTCTATAGCACACAGGTCTATTTTTGACGATGACATGTATGTTTGTCTCTGAATCGCACGACTACTCATTTCGGGATGCAGTTGAAGACGGGCGAGAACGGTAAGAGTACGAGCGTCATTTTCATTGTATTCGCGATGACGAGGTGGACAATTTAGAATAATGTTTTCACATGGATGTCGTCTTTTTGGGAAACGATCCGCATGCAACTGCGCAGCTGCAGCGTAATTGGTTTGGCATTCACCTAAAATTTACATCATACCAACAATCTCTGTAGGAGGATAGTGAGCCATGTTTCACTAAAGAATAATTTACTTTCGTCAGTTGATGTTTACGGTTCACATTCTGAAAGTGAAGTGACGTCTGATCACGTTGCACAGATCTTTATACTGAGCCACAGTTCGCAGTTTGGCCACGGTAGCGCCACAGTCGGGTGAGTAATGCAATTGTGAAGAGTTCCCTAACGACATTGCAATACAATTCCGCCTCCCTCCATCAAAAACTGTGGCGGGTAGGATAGATTTTGTAAAAAAAAAAAAAGCTTAATTTGGCGTAATGAAAGAATTGGTGCACATTTTGTATCGATACTAAGCGTCCTCCTCGGATCATTCTAAATAAATCGGAGTTCTTCGCCAATTTTAATTTTTCTCGATTTCAGCACCATCTGCCAATGGTTTAAAAATATTTCAGACAAAACTAGATTACTTTTTATGGAGAATCCGAATCTGCAATAAAAAATGGGTGTTTCCATTTAAGATTTAAAAGTTGCACCACACCCCACCCAAGGGGGCGCTGATAACCACGCAGTTGAGCGCCCCACAAACCAAACATCATCATCATCCACCCCACCCAAGGGGGTGTGAGCTGGATTTCACGTGTAGTATCATTGGATGTCCCCCTTTGAGCTTACGAACTTGTCTTACCAACAATTTTACCTGATGTATAGTTTTCGAGATAATCTCATCCGAGACTTCAGATGGGCCACCCTGTAGATCTGACGTGGGAAACTGTGATTTCAATGCATCGATAGCTATAAGAGGTATCAAAGATGTTACATGGAAAGTTACGTCCAGTCAAAAGAAGGATATAGATTTATGTGGGAAATTAATATTTCTAAAGCCACAGTCATTAGGAGGAGGTATTTTCAGTACTTCTCTCATTGTACAGTGTCAACAGATTACTGCTGCTATCGTAATATTTAGTTGTAATTAAAATGATAAATATGTGGCTGGTTTCCTAGGACGACTCCGCTTCATATCCGGGAATGGATCATAGATCATGGTTTTAGTGCAGGTTTTTAGGAAGTACCTTGCTCACGTGGTGACTGTTGGTGTGTGCAGCGTTGACTGCTTTTCAATACATACCAGCGGCCTCTGTCTTGTTACTGAAATGTGGTGTGGTATTTGTTAGAA
Source organism: Schistocerca cancellata (assembly GCF_023864275.1). Taxonomy (NCBI): domain Eukaryota; kingdom Metazoa; phylum Arthropoda; class Insecta; order Orthoptera; family Acrididae; genus Schistocerca; species Schistocerca cancellata. Next base: position 14,770,487 of record NC_064631.1, on the reverse strand, counting down.
GGAAGGTGGATTTGTTGTTGTTTCTATCTTATCAGGTGGTAGACCCTTTCCACTCCTTGTTCTACGTGGTGTAGCAGAAGGAACCAACTTTGGAATTCTATAGTGTTTTAAGAAATATAGCTAACAGACCTATAAGTGGTCGGGAATTACTTAATCATGATGACCTAAATTCCTGCCTAAATTTGAAATTACAACTATCATTTTAAACAGACCGCTTCCAATCGCTATATTTGTTGTTTCCGTCAGTGCCATTGTTAGCACCCTCCCGTCAAACCCCTCCCCTTCTACTGCATTTTCTTCAAGGACATAGTGGAACTGAGCTGAAATTTGAAATTCTTACTATCATTTTCGTTTTACACCAGATGGCCTAACTGTACCAGCATCTGCCAATAGAAGATAAGGAAACACGAGATGGGGGAAGGACAGTTTTTGGAATCTGAGCGGCTGCAGGATCGTATCCCAGATAGCCCTAGAATTTCCCATAAAATATGCTAGTTGTAGTGACTACCAATAGGAATCAAGGGAATTTTTTACGCGCTGAGGTTATTGATTTAATTGTCACACAGTTTGATAGTGAGGGAGTGAGGGGATAGCGCAAATGGACTATTTACAAGACATCTGCGGCCCTGGATTTTGGAGAAGTCTGAGGATTTACCAGGTATTATCTACTTTGCTCAATAGAAAAGAGGGGTTAGTATGGTTTCCGGTGGCACGTGCCTGACGCTAACTGGTCCGGAAGTAGCCACTTGAAGGAGGGAGAGAGAGAAGAGAGAGCACGTGTTTAGACAGGAACTTCCCAGCTGTTATTGTTAAAGAGCATCTGCCACATGATAGTTTGTCCAACAGGAAATAACTGGGGGACGAGGGGGAGGGGAGGAGGGTATTGGAGGAGGAGGAATGGGGAGATTTCTTCCCTCATCGTCCTCCTGGTGGTTTTGTGAACTAAATCAGTCAATATCTGCACATCAGGGTGAGCACCTACAGCAGTTGCTTCCACTGAGCTGGAGTGGAAGGTGTATGTTGGAAACAAAACAGACAGTGAATCTGATACCAAATTTCAAAGGATACTAATGGACAGTGACATGCATTCCTCCACTGATAATTGGCGCCTCCCAGAGCATGACTCAAATGGTTGCCAGCGGTCTGGCGGGTGTGGTGCTGTGTGGTGGTCACAAAGGTGTGTGTGTGTGTGTGTGTGTGTGTGTGTGTGTGTGTGTGTGTGGGTGGGTGGGTGGGTGGGTGTCTGTTGTGTTTGTGTGTGTGTGTGTGTGTGTTTGTGCTTGTGTTTGAGAGTGGTTCTTTTTTTTGTTGTTGGTGTAGATATCTTACTTTTGTAGATATCTTACTTTGTCATTGTCTTTCTTGCTGTTTCAGAATCGGTATATGTTCTGAGCCCTTGTCCTTTTTCAGCATATGAAGGGTAGTGGGTGAATATTATCCAGTTAAGTCAGATGCTGGCCACATCATCAAAGTCCACTAACGAACCCCTGTAAGATTACAGCCTTATAGTGACACTGATGGTATTTGTGTGTGTGTGTGTGTGTGTGTGTATTTTTGTTCCCCAATGCTTACAGAATGTTGCTTTGTGTTGTTTGAGAATTGCTTGATGACCTTGAGCTAGCATCCTTGTCATTAGCGCTGTCAACACCTGTGTCGTCACCACTGTGAACAGCAGTGCTGGCAGCCAGAGTGACCCCATCCATGTCAGTGTCCCGACCACCTCTGGCAGTGGCGGCTCCACCTCTCCCTACCAGTGGTCGCACGTGCGACGACAGATTGGCCGTCGTGAGCGTCGCTGACACATATGGGCCCTTGGGATGGGTTCTTCGTAGTGTTAGTAGGATCAGCTGTCAACCACTCAGCCTGTTCTGACAGTGAGGATGAGGATGGTCAGGTATGTCACGAAGAATTACCATTTTCAGTAATCTGAGGTGCTCTTGGAGATATGATCTTGTTTACTCGCATCAGTAACATGTTCGGGTATCAATACCCAGTATTTTTCATGAATGGAAGTGTGCCTGTTCTGGAAAGGGAACTCCAATATCTTAAAGGATCCGCAGTATTCTACCATTAAGTGGCTCACTACGATATGCTGCGGGTTCACTCTCCCAAGTTATGAATTGTGTCGAAGGATACTGCCATACATAAGGTAGGTAATAGGGCGAGGTAACGTACCCCCGAGACCTATACAGTATTAGCGTTCCGGTTTCCAATAAGGAGATTCGGGTAAAGTTCTCAATAAGGATCTGTATTTGGCCGTTCATGTAAGTGCAGGCTTCCAAAGGATGTTGCTGATAAAAATGCCATTTTTAATATCCGAAATAACGAACAGTATTGCTTTATGTGGTCACTTCTGGATTGCGAGAGAAACTATAAGCAACTGAAAAAATACGAAAGTTATGACTAAGTGTTATGAACACGGTGGTAAGTTTGAGAGGCACAAGCCCCATGTATCTATTCATGTGTATGCCTGAGAAATGGAACTCAAATGATGGTGTTGTTATACAAATGGTCATTAAACCCATTTACTTTTCTAAGTCAGCGAGCGAAACATGCAGATTTGTTATTAATACGTGCCAGTGACAGACAATATTGTCACGTAAAATAAAGTGTAATTAGATGAACGACGAACACTAACTTCACTTAACGAAAGTTAAGTCAGAACTTCCACATACAAGAGCGTGGGGCGAACTGCCTCCGGCCAGAACACACACAGTATATATACAGCTACAGAACATTCCAGTACAATGATTCTTGGCATTTGTGGATACTTCTAGAATGTACTCGAACCAAATACAGAAATTAAAATGGTACAGTCCAGGACACTCCATTCAACTGTATCATAACCAAGAAATGGTTCAAATGGCTCTGAGCACTATGGGACTTAACATCTATGGTCATCAGTCCCCTAGAACTTAGAACTACTTAAACCTAACTAACCTAAGGACATCACACAACACCCAGTCATCACGAGGCAGAGAAAATCCCTGACCCCGCCGGGAATCGAACCCGGGAACCCGGGCGTGGGAAGCGAGAACGCTACCGCACGACCACGAGCTGCGGACGTATCATAACCACTACATCACGGTACTACTCAGCTTCTGCTGCGATATTGCTCCCTCCAAGCTATGGGAAGAATAAGAGAACGCCATTAATCGTTTGTAAATCGTGGAAGCTATTTTAAAACTTAATCAATGAGACATATTTTTTGTACACAATTGTTGCTTTTGTAAATAATATATACACTTTTTTAAGTTGGTTTTCTGCGTTTTATATAAAAATTTAAGGCTTATGGTTTATCTATGTTGAAAATTACGTGAAGTGTTCCAATATTTTTTTTTCAAGAAAGCATAATATGTATAATTATTTATTTTAATCATGTTGTTTTGTTTTCTGTGGTCAGAACGATCATATTATTATATGAACAAATGAAATAGGGTAAATATGAGGGACATATTTTTGTAAGATAAAAGACATTATCTGAGACCAGTTTTTATGAACAAATAAATTCATTTGCTAAACTCTAGTCATTCGTTTTCATTCATTCTACCCTGTCACATTTACATACAGGGTTATTACAAATGATTGAAGCGATTTCACAGCTCTACAATAACTTTATTATTTGACATATTTCCACTATGCTTTGCACACACATACAAAAACTCAAAAAGTTTTTTTAGGCATTCACAAATGTTCGATATGTGCCCCTTTAGTGATTCGGCAGACATCAAGCCGATAATCAAGTTCCTCCCACACTCGGCGTAGCATGTCCCCATCAATGAGTTCGAAAGCATCGTTGATGCGAGCTCGCAGTTCTGGCACGTTTCTTGGTAGAGGAGGTTTACACACTGAATCTTTCACATAACCCCACAGAAAGAAATCGCATGGGGTTAAGTCGGGAGAGCGTGGAGGTCATGACATTAATTGTTGATCATGATCTCCACCACGACCGATCCATCGGTTTTCCAATCTCCTGTTTAAGATATGCTTCTGCTTTAGCCTTTTCCGTAAGATTTTCCAAACCGTCGGCTGTGGTACGTTTAGCTCCCTGCTTGCTTTATTCGTCGACTTCCGCGGGCTACGCGTGAAACTTGCCCGCACGCGTTCAACCGTTTCTTCGCTCACTGCAGGCCGACCCGTTGATTTCCCCTTACAGAGGCATCCAGAAGCTTTAAACTGCGAATACCATCGCTGAATGGAGTTAGCAGTTGGTGGATCTTTGTTGAACTTCGTCCTGAAGTGTCGTTGCACTGTTATGACTGACTGATGTGAGTGCATTTCAAGCACGACATACGCTTTCTCGGCTCCTGTCGCCATTTTGTCTCACTGCGCTCTCGAGCGCTCTGGCGGCAGAAACCTGAAGTGCGGCTTCAGCCGAACAAAACTTTATGAGTTTTTCTACGTATCTGTAGTGTGTCGTGACCATATGTCAATAAATGGAGCTACAGTGAATTTATGAAATCGCTTCAATCATTTGTAATAGCCCTGTACATGCTGGGGCGTATGAAAGTGGCCTGGTGAACAGAGTTCCTGAGTACGAAGAAACGATGCAGAGGACAGGAAGCACAGTACTAACCAGTGATGAAAGTGACCACTTTACATCTCTTGGCATCTTTGGCCCTGAAGACAGATGTAAGTTGGAGTGCTGCAGTCTCATCCGAAATGTTCTGCTGCGGTTCTGGAAAACAATGAGGTTTCTTGTAACACAACTTAGATTTGAGGGCTCCCCATGCAGAGTAGTCGCACACTGACGGATAAGGTGTCCTCAATGGCCAGCTAGATCTACAACCAGATTGACCTCTGCTAGAAACTCTGTCAGGCTTGAGGATTCTGTAAATATGATTCAAGTGTTGGCCAGCTGTGTGGACAATTGCTCCATCCTGTTGAAAGTAACTGTACGTATTTTCCTCCTCCGTTAATGATGCTGCAAATGGTCTCAAAACATTAGCAATGTAACCCACCAAATTCAGCTTCTGATGACAGATGATGGGAGCAATAATGCTGCGTGCAGAGGCTGCATGCCAAACCCTAACCTTCTGATCATGTAGTGGCGTTTCGTGGAAGTTATGTAGATTCTGCTGCCCAGAACCTGTGATTCTGTGATTTGACATAACCACTCAGGTGAAACCAGGCTTCATCATTCATCAAGAATAAATCCATGTCCAAGACATTCACTGTTATCTTAGTGAACAGCTACTCAAAAACCTGGTGGCGCTGAGGAGCATCTGCTAGTTTTAATGCATGAACAACAGACACTCAGTAGCGATGCGTGTGCAGGTCCAGGCGGAGTATTCGTGTGCGTGATCGAAGTGACATGCCGGTCTCTTGCAGCAGGTCTTGGATTGATCAGGTAGGACTCTGAAGCATTTTATGCCGAACAGCAGCAACATTTTCTGTTGGCCGTTTCTTGACTTGTTCAAAAGAGATCATGTCTGACCGCACGTAACTTTGCACAACGAACATACGCTGCTCCACTGTACCATCGACCCCTCACAGATAGATGGACAGAGAAGTGGACATAGCGAGAGCTCTGCTGGGAGAGTTACAGGTGAGACGTCAGCTGCTCCAGTGCACTGTGGCTCTGGTGGCTCAGAGTCCGGTGGTATCGCAGAATGCCTGTGCTTTCACAGCTGGTAGGGTGCACACAGACTGAGGGGTGGCGGTGGCCTGGCACAGATGCTCAGGGGTAGTAGCAGAGGTGGCAATGTCAGCGCAGGGGTGGTGGGAGTGGTGAGCTGTCCCTGGTGTTTAAATGAAGATGTGTTTTCCCCAGTGGTTTGTTTAAATAAAGATGCATACAAACTTAGAGTATGCAGTGGACACCTCAGAGTGAATAGTACGACTGAGACATTATCTCAAGTCTGGACTAGAATTAAAATACTGTTACCGAAGTAGATCAAGATGACTCAGCAAAATTCTCATGTCATAAAGCCAGGTCAAGTATTTCATCTCTGGGTCAGTATGAATGCTGAAGATTAGATGGGTAGATCACATAACTAATGAGGAGGTATTGAATAGAATTGGGGAGAAGAGAAGTTTGTGGCACAACTTGAGTAGAAGAAGGGATCGATTGGTAGAACATGTTCTGAGGCATGAAGGGATCACCAATTTAGTATTGCAGGGCAGAGTGGAGGGTAAAAATCGTAGGGGGAGACCAAAAGATTAATACACTAAGCAGGTTCAGAAGGACGTAGGTTGCAGTAGGTAGTGGGAGATGAAGAAGCTTGCAAAGGATAGAGTAGCATGGAGAGCTGCATCAAACCAGTCTCAGGACTGAAGACCTCAACAACAACAACCTACTAACATATTCGCTAGAAGAAAAAATTCCAAAATGACCAACTTGCGAATAGAGCTGTGATATGACTGTCGCGTAACCTGATGTCAGAATCAGCCAGTCCGCCTCTCCCCTCCGCCTGCCGCGTGGCCAGTCTCGCTCTGCGGGGCGCGGGGGCGCTTAGCGCCGCCCTGCCTGCAGCCGTGCTGCGGCGCCCCGTGCCGGGACCCTCCTCCGCAAAGCTGGCCCCGGGGCGCCGCTTTTCATTCAGCCGATGCGGAATTTATGAATTCACCTCACCGTAAATAATACTCCTTCTACGCACTCTGCGCGATAACTCGCCGCTTTAGGGCCGAGCCGAGAAATACTGTGTCGCGATGGAAAAGGGTACAGCAGTTTGTCACGTCGTCCACCATGGAGAGCTGTTGTCGGTGCTTTCCGTATGAGCGAAACGCTGAAAAAATTACTTAACGTCATTCTCATTCCGAAGGCGCCATTTTTACTGTAGTGGACTGACCCGACGGCCAATCCACTATGACTTGTAGCCGAATAGCACGCGTTTAAGGTCACGCAGGCTGGCGTGAGGTCTGGAAAATGACAAGGAATTATAGTAGCCAAAAATAGTACATAGCTTCTGGAATACTTAACTTTAATTCATAATTGGTGAACATCGCTCTGACGGTACAGGCATCCATAGATAAATAACAAATGTGAATGGCGCCTTGCTAGGTCGTAGCAAATGACGTAGCTGAAGGCTACGCTAACTATCGTCTCGGCAACTGAGAGCGTATTTGTCAGTGTAGCTTCGCTAGCAAAGTCGGCTGTACAACTGGGGCGGGTGCTAGGACGTCTCACTAGACCTGCCGTGTGGCGGCGCTCGGTCTGCAATCACTGACAGTGGCGACACGCGGGTCCGACGTATACTAGCGGACCGCGGCCGATTTAAAGGCTACCACCTAGCAAGTGTGGTGTCTGGCGGTGACACCACATTTACCGTGGTAAACTGTAAACTGATATTCCTTCCTATGCAGAAACTAATGACTGATGGATAGATAGGAAGTTGCTCACGAAACTATTAAAAAATCTGTAGGTTACGATTTCATTACTGGCCTCCTTTTGTCATAGATTCTGGAAAAAATGTAAACAGTACAATGAAAATACTAGAAACACTCAAAATGTAGGTGAACGCGTTAAAACAAAACTGACACTGAAAGAGAATGTTAGCAATCCACAGCGAACATGAAACAGCTAACCAGACTTACAACTCTTTGAAATTCCACAGCGAACACGAGACAGCTTAAGTCCAGAGCTACGAATCTTTACTGTTGACAGAACGTCGTTTCAGAAAAGGACAAATATAATTCTAAAATTAGGGAGCGGGTGCCGCATGTAAACATGCCTTCCAGCATATGAGAAATCCTTGAACTAGGAAATCCTGGACATTCGCCATACCCACACCCTGCCATCGAATCACCACATTGCATACCGTGATTCGTGACTGCATGCAACGTTTTTCCACAGTTCAGTCGTCCAAAGTTTACGCTTCTTACACCAAGCGAGGCTCGTTTGGTATTTACGGCCTTGATGTGCGGCTTATGAGCAGCCGCCTGACCATGTGATCCAAGTTTTCTCACCTCCCGCCTAACTGTCATAGTACATGCAGTGGATCCCAATGCAGTTTGGAATTCCTGTGCGATGGTCTGGATGGACTTAAGACCCTCTTCAACTGGCGGCGGTCTCTGTCAGTGAACAGACGAGGTCGGCCTGTACGCTTTTGTGCTGTACACGGCCCTTCACATCGGAAACAGTGGATGGCTCTGAGCACTATGGGACTCAACTGCTGAGGTTATTAGTCCCCTAGAACTTAGAACTAGTTAAACCTAACTAACCTAAGGACATCACAAACATCCATGCCCGAGGCAGGATTCGAACCTGCGACCGTAGCGGTCTTGCGGTTCCAGACTGCAGCGCCTTTAACCGCACGGCCACTTCGGCAGGCGAAACAGTGGACCTAGGGATGTTTGGAACTGTGGAAATCTCGCGTGCGGACGTATGACACAAGTGACACCGAATCATCTGACCACGTTCGAAGTCCGTGAGTTCCGCGGAGCGCCTCATTCTGCTTTTTCACGATGTCTAATGACTACTGAGGACGTTGATATGGAGTACCTAGCAGTAGGTGTCAGCACAATGCAGTTAATATGAAAAACGTATGTTTTTGGGGATGTCCAGATACTTTTGATAGTAGTTACTAAGCAGGTTGGGTGCACTCGAGCATTATTTACTGAGCAAAAACAACCCACCCGCAAAAATAAAATGAACAAAAATAAAATAAAATAATAATAATAATAATAATAATATAAAATAAAAGCTTAATATGTCCATCTTCAAGAAATTGAAAGTACCAGTTACTTATTATCTTATTGAGCCTTTCTGGCAAAACAATTTTAAATTTATCATCATGCTCCATACAAATTTTCTCCTCATTTCTAGTATTTAAACGTTCACAACCTGTAATGTAAAACAATTTATTTACCTCTAGCACACAAATTTTTTTAAACAAATTACAATTGCTTGCACTATTTAGCTTATCAGTAGAATATCCATTTATATAGAATCAAAATACAGTACATAAATTAAATCTCTATAGCATTCTGTATATGGAATATCATTTTGTTTGAGAAATTCGAGATAACAATCTATATTTTGACGCTGTAATTCCTTTTAAAAATGCACGGTATAAAAATTTAGCCCTGGAATTCAGGGAACCTGAAATTCCTTACTTAATAAAACCTTATTTTTTGTTTTTTAATGTTTTATGGTTGACACTCGTCGACCCTGTAATTATGTAGCACTCTGCTAACTTTTCAGGTGTCAGATCTTTGGCACCTGGAATTCCATCTGTAATTTTCTTAGGAGTGCGTCATTATAGATTGCAACTTCTTCTTCATGAAGTGCATATTGTACTGCAAACTCATAAATGAGATAAAAAATACACAGTAAAAATACTAGTCACACGAAGAAAATTAAGAGTGTAAATATTTTATCTATACAACTATCTGTACCACAGGAACAACAAAGCGGATTCATTTATTAAGGAATAATTTTAATTATTCTAATAAAAACTTGTCTCAATAAATGGAAGTGTTGAAGAAGTGTAAAAAATGCGAAGTGGAAAAATGAATTGATAACTTTCATTCACATAAATATAAAGATGGATAAACATTCACATATGTGTAAAGAATGTTATAAAATGCTTAGAAGAAACCTTATAATAATAATAAAAAAGAAAGTTTTAAGCAGCTTATACCTAGTTAAAAGAATCCTTTGGAAAAATTTAAGGACATGAAAGATTTTCTTTGTTTTTACAATCAACAGGAGTTAAACAGAGAAGCACATTGTAAAAAATGTATTGGTTGCGAAGAAGTTAAAGATATTAGTTGCTTTTATTTAAGTCATCCATCTAGGGACAAGCTCTCAAGTAGATGCAAGATCTGTCAACTTGAAGATATGCAAAAAAAGAAAATAGTGTGTACGTGTGGGAAAGAATCAGTTAGAAGTGCTCTCAATAAACATATATGGACAAATAGACACATCAAAATAACTGAAAATGAAAACTTCCATTTTTCGCAAAACTAATGTTTTCTGTCCTTAAATAAATTGAAGCCTCTCTGAGAGAGTTTCAAGTCGCTCGAATTCGTAATTATTGCAGACGGAATAATTTACGAGTTTATAGCTGATTTAAAAAGATGATTTAATTAATTTAATCGTTTCAAGTAATTTACCTCCTCCTGCAAGAACTTTAGATAATTTGAAAGTACATGAACTCAAAGATAGAGCTAAAAATCTTGGTATTAGAGGATACAGTAAATTAAAGAAATCAGAGTTAGTTACTGCTATTGGGTTACAGGAGTTTCAATGTCATCCATAATTATTCCAAAAATCTATATCAAGGCAAAAAGAGTATCTAATATAAATTACTTTAGTTAAAATCTACTGGGTTATTAGGCCATGTCATGTTCCTCCTAAAATGTTCGACGGTTCGACCCCTCTGCTGGGATCTTCCTCAGGATCTTTTGGTGTCCACTACTGCTAGATCACTGTCAGAGACGAGTGTCGCTGGGATCTTCCTCAGGATCTTGTGGTGTCCACCAGTGCTAGGTCACTGTCAGAGACGAGTGTCGCGTCCACTTATAAAGGGGGAGTTTTCTGGCGTTCGCGCTGGAGAAGTGATAGTATTGGTTAAAATTCAAATGGCCACCATTGGTGAGCCATAGTCATAGGCTATTCCCGCTCTGATGCAGAAGAAGGGGCATTGGTAGCTCATCTCCTGTGGATACCATTGACGGTCCATCGTCATTTGAGAGAAAGCCACTATTCCACACTTACGCTGGAGAAGGATTGTTGGTTGAAATGCTTGCTACCGCTATTGGTTGGTCGTCATCAGTGACTAGATTCGTAACGGACAGAGCAGGAAAGGGGTAATGTTTACCCAAAATATTATTGTCCGCCAAGGTGACTTGCAGCGCGTTGTTTATGCCGCTCACACACCGCGGCCGAGTATTTACTTCCTTGATGGCGGGGAGCCACGATGCCGGAAACCTATCTCCGTCCTCTCTAATGAAATTAGATGCATTCTTAGAAATTTCAATCGCTTCTCGGACCTTTCTTTTATAAATGTTTCTTTCTTTATCCAGTACACGTACGTTATTAAAATCGATGTCAGAGCCACAGTTGTCGTAATGTTCCGCTACTGCCGATTTTGCACTTTTTTTTGGCGCATGTGCCGTTCGTGTTCCTTGATGCGTTCTTTAACACTTCTTCCCGTTTCTCCCATATACACTTTGCCGCAGCCCCATGTCACTTGACAGACGCTTGCATTGTGGAGGCAATCAGGTGCCTCCGCTTTCCGTCGGAAAAAGTCTTTTATTTTGTTTTGACTAAAGAAAGATGTCTGAATACCATTTTCTTTAAAATTCTGCTTTTGCGGTCAGTGACCCCAGAAACGAACGGTAACCTGACGGAGTGAGAAGGCGGTTCCTCGTCTTTCTTATTAGCGGTATAAATATTCCGCCTAAAAGCCCTGTCGATTGACTAACTATCATACCCATTTGCCTTCAATGTCCTCTTTAAAAATTCAACTCCGATTCCAAGTTGTCGTCATCGCTGATACAGAAGGCACGTGAAGACAGAGTGTTGAGTACTGCTTGCTTCTGGGCTGGGTGATGGTGCGAAGTGGCATCTAAATACCTGTTTGCGTTAGTCAGCTTTCTGTACACTCTGTGACCTAGAGTGTTATCAGATCTTCTGTATACCAACACGTCTAGGAACGGGAGACCGACCTCACTCTCAACCTAGTGGGTGAATTTGATTTTGGGGTGAATTCCATCTAAGAAATTGTGGAACTGTAGTAGAATTTATGGGAATCCGTGTTCCTGTCATAAAGTATGAACCAGAATATTCACTAGAACTAGAAGAAGAAAGAGTAAAAAATCCAATAATTCGAGTTTCTTTCTTTCAATCACAAACAGTTGAAATAGCTGGATTAGAAGGAAAAAGAAATTTTGTTCTAGACATACTAAATATTATAATTCTTCAGAATTTGATATGCCTTACTTTATTTTCATTGTTTTCCAAATTAATCGAAAAAATATTCAACTAATTGATTCTTCTTTATTTGAGCATGTTAAATTACAAAATATAAATGTGAAAACTAGAAGAAATGAAATTTTTTCTCAAGAATTTTGGAATCTTGATCCACCAAATAATTACCTGAAGGCATATGTTCCTTTCCCGGATTTTAAGAGTCACTCAGTTGAGTGACGATGTCAATGTAAATCTCTTTGGTTTTATTGAGAAGTATCCTATTTTTGTTATAAAAACGTCTAGGAGAATGAATGTGTTAGCCACATAGAAAACTGCAATGAAATTAGTTGCTATTTTTAATGATAAAATTCCAAAGGATACATTTGCCTACATAGTCATGCATGATAAGAAAAATTTAACATATGATACTCAGCATAGAATTTTGAGTGAAAACTTTTAATATTGTTATTTTTTCATTCTATATAAATGGTTTCTCTACTGAAGAAGAAAAATAATGCAAGAAATTCTGATTGGTTTATAAAGATTTTGTATTTCACGATCTATAGTTCATTGTTTGAATAATTTTTTATTGATTTAATTTTTTATATCTCATTTTATTTTTGTGGGTGTGTTGGTTTTTCTCGGTAAACAATCCCCAAGTGCACCCAACCTGCCCAGTTAATACTTTTGATCACACAGTGTAACTGTGGAACAAGCGTTCAAAGAGATAAGTCATGAGAAAATATAATTTTAATTCAAGTTCTCTATTTTAGAGACGTTTTATGGTCGAGGACTACTGGACTTTTAAGATGCCAAGAGAAAATCATGTCAGTTTCCTTTGAGTTTTCCAACGGATTATGAGAAAGCAAAGGTTTTTACGACAAACCAACATTGTTCAAATGAGATGGATCGTTTACTGAGTGGAAAGGCAATTGAAAGTATGAGATATACCTTATGACAAACTAAAAACGTTCAAGAAACAGCATCGTTGTTTAATCACTGTACTCATTTGCTCCGGAGTATCGAGTGGGCTATCGGAAGGCGATTTCCTCAAAGTTATCTGGCTTCCTCTGGGATATACTCCACCAGTTTTTTTTCAAATCTCGAAGATTCTTGGGTTTATCGGAACTTTTCCAATTGGGTATTCTGCACCGGTAGGTAGACGAACGACGTAGTTGCTGGGAGACTTTTTGGTAAGGACGAAGGTGTGTTTTTCCTCTGAATTTATTGATTTGCGTGTTTCATCAAGAACTTTTGCGTCAGATCTGTACGGGAAATGGGAACTGAACGTGAAGTGACTGTCGTGGTGGAAGGGGAAGGATGAGATACGTACTAACTAGAGGACAAAGGAATGCACAAAAACGCAGCGATCTCTAGGAGACCATGAGCTGGCATGCCGTCGTCTCTCGCATGTTAAAGGTGCCATTGTCCGGACTACTGCCCTTTCAACTTGCTAATCTCGGAAACTCGTACTTATCAGCCGGAAAGTGGCGGACGATGAAACGATGCGGCTGCCCATGTCGAACTCGGAAACGCCAACATATAAAAATCGAGTAATCACTGATTACTACCCTTTTAACGTTCACCAATTCAAATAAATGAACGTAACTACTCAAGAACGCAGAATACCTGAGCCATAGCGAATCGACGAGAAACATTTGTGACGGCTTAATAGTGGGGACGAGGGGCGGTTGTGCACGCTTGATCCGAATATTCGGATTCCTGAAAAGAACGAACAAGTCTGAAAGCTGAAACAGGAGACCAGCCGAACTGGCTGCGGAGGGAACGTTCGGTTGCTTACCATCGTGATGATGGCGACGAAGGCAGCCACGGTGACGCTGACGGCGAACGTGACGATCGCGACGACGTCGGAAGAGACGAATCACTGTTAGTCCAGGAATCGTAAAATCGAAAACGTGGATAAAACACAAAGGGCTGCCAGACCTACCTCAAAACCCATACGGAATCGAGACTCTGTAACCCCGACTGAAAACAAATTTAACATATAGCACCTGAATTTGTGAAAATGAGACCATGTTCTGCTTGCAATCTCCTAAGATTATTTATCTAGTATCGCAGTTACAGCTATTATGGTGTTCTCAAGTGACAATAGCCAAAATTGTGATCGTAAGTAAATAACAAACAGTCCAAGCGGGCCATGCTATTTCTAAAATGCTGGAGCACTGTGGACGCAGGCAAACCGGAAATGATTGATGTCGAAACTCTACAAAACTATAGATATTATCCCTCTCATCACTTTTATTACCAGCAATAGTTCGATAGGCTATTGTTCTAAGCCGTGCACGTGCTATTAATATCCGCGGTATATACTTATTTAAAAAGCGACTTTTATTTCGTGTATCGCTTATGTGCCAAACTACTTTTGTCTCCGACCACAAAACTGAGATGATTACTTAGCGACATGCAGTGTTTGAGTGATCCAGGTAGTACTGTTACAAAATGAGTGCAGTCACATGCAAGTCCAACGGATGTAGGCAACATTTTGCCGAGCTATGAGATATTTGCTGTTTCAGAGGATTCACGAGACAACACCGACACGGACATTGTAAGTAGGCTGTTTACGTTTTCTTATTGGCAACATTACGTAGCGCTCGGTATGAAAATCACTGGCTGTGCTGTGTGTAGTCTGTGGCCAGTTTGCATTGTTGTCAGCCATTGTAGTGTTGGGCAGCTGGATGTGAACAGCGCGTAGCGTTGCGCAGTTGGAGGTGAGCCGCCAGCAGTGGTGGATGTGGGGAGAGAAATGGCGGAGTTTTTAAATTTGTAAAAGTGGATGTCATGAGCTGCTGTATATATTATGACTTTTGATGACTATTAAGGTAAATACATTGTTTGTTCTCTATTAAAATCTTTCATTTGCTAACTATGCCTATCAGTAGTTAGTGCCTTCAGTAGTTTGAATGTTTTATTTAGCTGGCAGTAGTGGCGCTCGCTGTATTGCAGTAGTTCGAGTAACGAAGATTTTTGGTGAGGTAAGTGATTTGTGAAAGGTACAGGTTAATGTTAGTCAGGGCCATTCCTTTGTAGGGATTTCTGAAAGTCAGATTGCGTTGCGCTAAAAAATATTGTGTGTCAGTTTAAGCACAGTCTTGTATATAATTTTTCAAAGGGGACGTTTCATATGTCGACCCTTAGCCGAGGATACCTCACTGGAATCTTCTGATTTTTTCTTGTAGTTTGTGTAATTAGTGTAGATTTTGTTTATTGCTATTGCGTAATTGTAGAGAGAATCTCCTTTATAGTTGCAGTCTTTCATTGTTGTACAGTAAATAGTTGTGGCATGCATGTAGACTTGTACCAAGTATTTCGCAGCTGCGCTTGCAATTAACTACATATTATTTTCAGTGCTATGTTAATGTGTTCCCCTATTTTTGCTCTTCAAATTGTGTTTTTCTGTGTTGTCGTGTGAAATATTGTGACAATAATGGCGTGTGAAAAACGTAACACTAGGCTCCAAAGTAAACTGAGAAATGACAGTGAAGACGAAAGCAGTGTGCTAACGCCACCATGTAATGAATTAACTAATATTCAAAGTAGTAATTTGGTAACTGTGCATAGGGAAATGGAGCGGGCGTCAAATAATGGTGTAGACAGTGAAACAGGTAGTAAACAGGGAAGCATTATCGATCGATCGGTCGGCAACATCTCGCCTCAGGAATCTGGAATGACAGAACACAATATTGCAAATACTGTAGACTCAGGTTTTGGGTTCTCACCGTTTTCTCAAATAAGTCAAGACACATTTTCTGCTTGTCAAAATGTGAATGTTGCCGGTGCAAATTCACTGCCGAAAAGCACTGAGGAACATGTTTCAGACACCAGTGCACTGTTATTACAGTTAATGCAACAAATGGGACAAAGGCTACAAAAGTTAGACACAACGCTTGAACAAAATCAGAAACAAATGGGACAAAATCTTCAAAAGTTAGACACAATGGAACAAAAGCTTCAAAAGTTAGACTCAGTGGAACATAAGCTTGAAGAAACACATGAAGATTTAACTACTGAGTTACATAACATTGAATCGAAATGTCAAAAAGTCTTTAATGATGTAAAAACACAAATTTGTGAGCATTTTCAACCTATTTTTTCGCGGCATGAAAATGCATTACAGAATCACGAAGCAGCCATAAAAGAACTCCAAACTATTGTTAATGAAAATCA
The DNA here is from genome assembly GCF_023864275.1 of Schistocerca cancellata. Taxonomy (NCBI): domain Eukaryota; kingdom Metazoa; phylum Arthropoda; class Insecta; order Orthoptera; family Acrididae; genus Schistocerca; species Schistocerca cancellata. Next base: position 14,754,442 of record NC_064631.1, on the reverse strand, counting down.
CGACGCCTTGCAAGCTAAAATTGACTCAGTTGCATCTGCCGATTCCGTTAAGCAACTTGCAAAACCTCAAGAAAACTTAAAGGACACAGTAGATACGATTTCAACACAAATGGACACTCTGAAACTTGGTTCAGAAAAACACACTGAGGAAATAAGTACACTATCGGAGAAAGTAGCCGAACTTTCGGATCAGTTCACTAACTTATCTGCAAAGGTAGATGATGATATGAATGACACAAGACCGGTAGCCATCACTGATACAGAAGAGTGTGAACAAATTAGAAAATTCAAACAAAATCAGAATCAAGTTAATACGCAACACCAAAGAGAAATCCGGGAAGTACAAGATCAGCTGACACAGGTAATACAAGAATTACGTATTTCAGAGGCCACTCGCGCTCCAATACGGGAAGAGGGACATAGAAATACGGAACAGCCACAAAATAATAACTCAGGGCACTTCGGAAATTATGAAAGAAATTGGCAAGGTACACCGAATTTTGAGATGGAACCGCCGACACGACGTAACAATGACCGATATGCGACTTGCCGACACGATGATTTTGACTATAAGCTGTTCATTACTACACGTAAATTCAAAACGTTTAAGAATTCTGCCAACGACATTCATCCACAAGCGTGGCTCCATCAATTCTCTAATTGTTTTCCTCCCAACTGGTCATTGGAGCACAGGTTAGAATTTATGTGTGGCTACTTGGAGAATGAACCAGCTGTAAGAATGCGATCGGTCATTCACGATTGTCACAGGGAAGGAGAATTTTACCATGCGTTCCTCTCAGCATATTGGTCTCAAGCTACACAAGACCGAGTAAAACATAGCATCATAGTGATGAAACATTTCGAACAATCTGAATTTTCCAGTCTTGTGAAATATTTTGAAGACATGTTGCACAAGAATCAGTACCTGTCAAACCCATACAGCCCCTCAGAACTCATAGCATTTGCTTAATCAAATTACCTGAACATTTACGACATATTATTTTGGCAGGACGTTGCAAAGACGACATTGAAGCTTTTCAGGGACTGTTACAAGAACTGGAAATTGACACTGACAATCGGGGAACGCGAAAACAGGAGCACAACAATTACAGATTATATCCATCACAATTCCGCGATGACAGAAATAATGTACGACAAGGCTAATGTATCAATGTAAATCGTGACCGAAACAGACACCACCCGTATGACAACCGTTGGCAGAGTAGTAATAATTACAGGGAAAGATCACCTTTCCGTAGTAATGAATATGACGGAGACAATCATAGAAACAGACAATTTGGCAACCAGAACTATTATTATCACGGGAGACAGAATAACTGTAGACGCAACGGTCCAGTGCGCAGTTACGACTCAGGGAGAAATTCTCCCACTTAACCGACAAGAAAGAAACTACAGAATCTACCAACATGACGACAGACGATATAATCGTAACGACAGACCTGAATTGCATCAGAACTGGCGAGATTTAAACAGGGCAGGGCCCTCTCGTCACGGTGAATTTGTAGAAGTTAGGTCTCCTAATCCCAGTAACGATGCGTGCCAACAAAGAAACAGACAATGACTCGCACCGCAGGCAGCCACGTTCGCCTGCTGGCTGAGGGAAAAATAACATAGACGCTAATCTTGAGAAAAATTCCAGTATTGTTTACCGACGTATACCACATGATAATTGCGTTGAAGTTGAAACTCTGCGTACTAGGAAGAGTAAAGGTTTACACCACATTTCACATGTAAAACCGTTTATTGAAAGATAATCTGCTTTTTAACTTTGTCTTTGCCATAAAACGTTTCACTTCACGTTACTAGTATGCTTTAGAAACTGTTACCAGGCAACAATGTTTGAAGTTAAATATCCAGTCAAGAACCAAGAGAACTTATTTAAACAGAAATTACGACTGCATTATTATTGTGAACAGATGACACAGTGTTATTGTGTGGGTGCATTCTTGCTTGTTAGTTGCACGATTATGTAACGACTATAAGGCTCACATACTTAGAACATTTACCAGTACTGCTAATGAGATTTTAATGCAACATTTTGGTTTACTTGAAAGTACGTTCTGAATTAAAGTAGTTTCTGAGAGATACCAGATGACACAGTGGTTAGTTTATGTGACAGCTACATGATTATATCACGACGTTACTAATGAGTGACAATTTACAATGTTGCTTTTGCGGTGTATCTGTTTTATATCTGCACAGTTTTTCTGAATTATTCTGGAAAGTAAAACATGTTTTAGTAGTAACTTTTGTGGTATAGCTACAAGGAGACAGCCTTTTCCGTAGCACAACAATACGTTACAGCACAGTACTTTCATCATCACAACAATAAGCGTAATAACTAAGATATCTCTACGCAAAGCATTTCACTTTTGTTTATCATGAGGTAAGTACATTGGCTTCTACAGAACTTAGCTTTCGGAGGAAAATAACTACGACACTTCCATAGAGAGTATCTTACAACAAGATGCACATTTAGCGCTACAGGACACGCATTTCAGTGATTAATTTTGTACTTAAACATTTATTTTTAAAGATTTTTGAATTATAAAGAAAGTTTTCCGTGATACATTTCATTCCATTGCTGTAATCTGTAACACCTGAGGGTATAATTACATTAATCCTCAGGGGGGGTACACGCTTACTTTGTGTATCATGTGTTTGGCAAGCACAAGGAGCCCTAGCTAATATGGTATTTGCTTGTACAACTTTACACATCGGTACCATATTCCTCTAACACATAAATTACATAGCTATCTGATCATTTAACTGAGAGATAAACATTTTTTTTACTACATCAGTGACACATGTTTACGCAATTACACAATTGGATAACTTCACACTTATGAAACTGTATTTTGTCTGTACTGTGTGAACTGTTCATATTTTTTTGGAACCATTGTGATACTATGAGAGCTTTGAATGATGTATTTGGTATGAGATCATGATTTTTAAAGTACGTTTGAGGTAGGTGACACTATTGAAATGAGCAGAGAATTTTTTTTAGGTTTTGAAATTATTGGAGGAAGCTACAACGATTTTGAGAGTTGACTGAGGTGTTATGATGTTATTATTACGATGACTATGTGTATTACGCTGTTGCGGTATGTTTATGATCAATAAGCTGATGCTATATGAGGAATTTGATTATGATACGTATTTATTATGATGAAACATGGAAGAAGTGTCAACGAATAAGGTAAGGAGTAAGGAGTAGTGGTTAGGGACTCTGACTTGTGAAAAAGGATGTTGGAAACCAAGAATCGTACTTTAAGAGTTATGAAATGTGTGTAAATGCGTGAATGTGTCACAATGCCGGCGAAAATTTTTTGGACACTGTTATATTCATAAGATTTTGTTCCTACACATTTGCAACGCAAATTCTCGACCCGTGAAATTTTGTATATGAGACTGTCACTGTAGCGGAAACTGCTGTCGTAAATATTTCCGTAAGAAAGTTAAGTGACCACCTACACGTAATGCGTCGTGGGCACCCAGCTGCGTCAGACGCCTGGAGAAAAAGCCATTAGTGTGTGCGTTTTCAGAGGCAAAGGTAGAAAAAAAAAGGGAGGCCATTATCCTCGCTATTGACATTCCTTTGTAGAAAACATCCCAAATACGACACACTCAAACTTGAAAACATATGATTACACTGTGGAGCTCTTAATTTATGATATTTACTAAAATGACTAACTAAACGATGAGAAACATTTCACGGCTATTGCCTTGCTAGTTGAGAGAAACGCCATATGGCTTGCTTTATGTATTTATTTACTCATTTTGTTTAATATCAAGTTTCTAGCTGCAGCAGCATTGGTTAAAATAAAATATAATAGATGTACTAATATAAATATTTTATGCCTACAGATCCAGTAAATAATTTTATGATCTATTCGAAAAAACGAAGGAGCATAAAAAGACGTTTCCCTTCACAGGAATTGCATACGGAATTTTCTTTTCAAGTACTTGGTAATTTCCTTTGTAGAATAATTTGTGGTGCACCACTTTAATTACATAGACATTAAGATGTGAATATACATTTCCCTTGTCTGCATTATTGTCTTTAGTGTAATGTTTTTTTCTGCTTGAGCTATGTCATGTTTAGACATAAGTTATTTCATTTGCTGCTTCTGTTTGCCAGGCATAGTGTTACTGAATTTGACTTTGTGTTACTCTGCTAAGCCAGTTTACTACTGATTTATTTTTCTTGTTTGCTGCTCATTGCCTTATATTACTTGTAATATTGTTGCTTACTTTGCCAATTTGAATTTTTTCTTCATTGCTGTTTGTATTAATTGTTTTATGCTGCTGCATTGCCTCGTCCCTTAGTTTAGCATCTGAGCTCAGTAGATTTAAGTTAGCTTAAGAGGGGATAGACTATATAAGAGAATGAGTTGCGATGAATTGGAAGAAATGGATTGAGAAGTTATACGAAAAAAGTACAGAAAGCAGGTATAGGTAGGATTTTCTTGAAAATAAATAATGAGGTAAGAAATATGTTAAATAAATACAGAAAGCATGCTTGTATAGGATTTTTTTGGTGGAAGCAAAGGTTGAAATAAGACGAAAGATCTATGGAATGAAGTTTTGGGTTGGACTGCAGTACCAAATGTTGCACTGAAAACAAACCCTGTCCTTTCCTTTTGTGTTATCGCACTATGTGTTTGTGTACCCTCATGTATTTATGTTCTTCCTGTCTTTATGTGTTTAGCTAATAAGATTTATGTTGTAGAATTTTTCTAATACTCTGTTATTTACTTTGTAAAGATGTTTAGACATTATTTATTCAGTTTTGTTGCTCACATGTGACAGTGATGTTACAAAAGATATTCTGATCTTTTATGTATGAACTTATGTCATAATTCCTGTAACACTGATGTATATGTTATTTCGATTCTTTTGTAAAGCTTGTACTACAAATGTTATCTGTATTGTTATGTTCTTTAATGATGTCTTCTGTATTTCTGTAATTGTATTCTTATGTTATAAAATTGTAATTGACACCAGTTCATCATATTATTAACTTGTAAACATTCATTTCACTGCACACGTTTCTGTTGGTCATAGTATATGGACAATATGTGAGAAGTTGGGACTTTTAGTGTTTGCATGTGTGTTACTAATTCAGCAAGGGACTGGATAACAGCATTGCTGGTTCTAAGGATAATTCCAAAAACTTTGTGCGTGCACAAGTGGTGGTTTATGGACTTGCTATCTTTTCTGCAAGACTTTTCGATGGTGATTGTGCACCTGCACAGTCGCAGCAGATGGCTGCTGGCCGTCTCTACAAGAACTGAAGTGGGTCTACACCTTTGATGACCCACCAATACCATTATTTCTACAAGGACTACAGTGGGTCTACACCTTTGCTGACTCACCGATACCATTATTTCTACAAGGACTGCAGTGGGTCTGCACCCTTGGTGGCCCACCAATACCGTAATCTCTACCAGGACTACAGTGGGTCTACTCTGTCATGACCTACCTACCAATATTCTTCGAAACTTCAGCAGGCTCTGCTGTGGGTTTGCTCTTTTGTGGCCCATTACCTGTCTGCATGTCAAGAGTCAGCACTGTCTTTCCGTTGGAAGGACAACACTACTTCTTCAAGACTGCATGGAAATCCACTACTTCTGTGTGCAATTTATTTTACTAATGAGACTTTGTGAAAAAAAACTGTAATTCCTATTGTGATGAATGATCAGGACTATCTTTATGGACTGTGAGAAAATTTTAGCTTTTGACCAACATTGTATCAATAAGTGTGTGCATTTGATTTTTTTGTTATTGTAATTATGAAAATTTTTATCAAATCATTATTGGCCACTGCCCAAAACAATTTGTAAAATTTTTTGTGGGGAGCATGGGGGCTATGTAAGTAGGCTGTTTATGTTTTCTTATCGGCAACGTTACGTAGCGCTCGCTATGAAAATCACTGGTTGTGCTGTGTGTAGTCTGTGGCCAGTTTGCATTGTTGTCAGCCATTGTAGTGTTGGGCAGCTGGATGTGAACAGCGCGTAGCGTTGCGCAGCTGGAGGTGAGCCGCCAGCAGTGGTGGATGTGGGGAGAAAATGGCGGAGTTTTGAAATTTGTAAAAATGGATGTCATGAGCTGCTGTATATATTATGACTTTTGATGACTATTAAGGTAAATACATTGTTTGTTCTCTATTAAAATCTTTCATTTGCTAACTATGCCTATCAGTAGTTAGTGCCTTCAGTAGTTTGAATGTTTTATTTAGCTGGCAGTAGTGGCGCTCGCTGTTTTGCAGTAGTTCGAGTAACGAAGATTTTTGGTGAGGTAAGTGATTTGTGAAAGGTATAGGTTAATGTTAGTCAGGGCCATTCCTTTGTAGGGATTTCTGAAAGTCAGATTGCGTTGCGCTAAAAAATATTGTGTGTCAGTTTAAGCACAGTCTTGTATAAATGTTCAAAAGGGGACGTTTCATAACATGTACAAAGCCCTGTACTACACGAAATGCAGAGACCGTAGCAGAAGCAGAAGACCGTAAAGTATGCTGTGAGATGGCGTTCACATTGCCAAAGGGAGCTGCACGTGAGAAACGCCGCGATCTTTTTATGTGTAGCGGCAACGAATTCTACGGATATGGAGGTCATTATATCAGAACCTTATGCGGCCACCGGTAAATTCCTGTTTATTAGCGTGAATCAGCATACTATGGGTGCCTTTCGTCTGCAAATGCGACGCGTGCAGATAGCGTTTGCGTTTTGCATATATTCACACAGAGCGACGCTAACAAGGCAGCCTTTCCCTCGGAGAGGGCCCCATTACCGTGGTAACCACTGTGCTAACGCAGAATAAACATCGCGACCGGGTGGCTGCGGGACAGGGCGGTGGATGAGGGGTTGGGGGCGGCACCCCCGGCTCGTCACAGCCCCGCACCGTCTGCCTGGCTTTCGCTCTCGGTTTCTGCGACGTCTTTTGCTGCAAGTAAGACGAAGAAACGCAGCGTCATTGTGTTTGTGCATGTGTGTGTGTGTGTGTGTGTGTGTGTGTGTGTGTGTTGGGGAGTGGGGAAATGTAGGGAGTTGTATTGCCAGAATGAGAGAAAGCGAGAGAGAGGAGGATGGGGGGAGATTGTGCTGTGGGGGTTGTTACGCAAGAGGATGCAAAACTGACAGACAATATAGTTGGCGAGAAGCGCACTGATTGCGTATTGTCGACGATAGATTAAGTGCGAACATCCGCACGACTACTTCCTTTTCCGTATAAGGGACAACGTAAATAACTGTGAAGCGCTCGGTAATGCAAATTGTGAGATCGTCCAGTGTATAGCCGAACGGAGATTCTGAAAATGACATTCACGAACGTATCGAACAACTGGCCGTCGTACCGTGGAACACAGCCAGAGTAGTCCGGCTGTGTCGCCGTCTGCCGGGCCGCTCAGAAAGTGCAGGGGACGCCGACGCCGCAGGGGCCCTGGTGAGCGCAGTCGCCGAACTCCGTTCGTTTCACTCTTCGTGCCGTCCACTGAATGGCGACTAATGAGCAAGCCTCTACAAATCAGAGTTACGTCCCTACGCTGTGAACTGCAGTAGCTTTATTCTGCTGTTTGAGGCGTTCCCGATGATTGATAGTCAAATGAAAACGAGGCACGTGGAAAAAGGTATGTTAACTATATTTTCAAAACTAATCACCATAACCGTCAATACATTTATCCCAGTGGTAGACAAGACGGCAAATGCCGTTTTGCTAAAATATTTGCGGCTGACTACGGAACCATTATTTTGTAACTAGGCGTGCGCCTCTTCATCCGAAGCACATATAAGGTCACGAATGTCTTTGTTCAGTATTGCAAGAATGTTGAAATCACAAGGTGAAAGATCGTGGCTGTATCGAGGACGTGTGATGACTTGCCACCGAAACTCCTGCAGGGTAGTCAGATCAACCCCGGCAACATGCGGGCGGGCACGTCCTGCAACAGAAAGATGCCGACCGTCAACATTCCTGGGAATTTCAGCTCGATGGCGCGCCTCATTTTCTGTAAATTACCCACGTACCGCTCTGTGCTAATTGTGGTGACCTGTTCCAGAAAGTCAGTGAGCAGCGATTTGATACGCGGCATCATTCTTTTGCCTAATAAAGCCCGCTCACATGTTACTCTTACGCTGCATACGTTTCGCCGCGGAACCCTTACGTATCGTCATCCCGATCTCTTGCCAGAGATTCTGCTATTTTTTGAGGCCTGAAGAACGATATTCGTGGCAGTCGATTTGCTCCGGATGCAGAGTTGCACGCCTGGGTACAGTCATGGTTGGGTAGGTAATTGCAAACATTTTCTCACAGTGAGATAAATGTATTAAAAATATGGCGGTTACTTCTGAAATACTAAACAACTCGTATACTTTTTCCGTGTATCGTTTTCCTTTCACTCCCCTTATGGTAACTACTCCGAAGAATATTCGTGCGTCGAGTCGTATGACGGCGTAGAAAGTGGACAATATTTCAACGCGACAGGTGCTGATCATTTTGTGGTGCGACTGCGAACAAATTTTAAAAAAATAATTTTACTTCTCGTTACCCACCTTTAAAGGTAGACTCGCCTGTTCGAGTTCTGATCCACTGTAGCGTCACGGTCTTTCAGTCAAATATTTGGCGAGGCGGTTTTACTGGGTCGGATGAGTCCCCTGTCAGGAGCGAATGTGAGAGACTACGAGTTACAGCATTTGATTTTCTTCCGAAAACCGTGGTCGGAACTGGGAGTTGCGATCGTTTTTACTTTAATTCTATGGCAATATGACCAAGACAAGAAACAGGCACCATAACATATGTGAATGTGAGTTTGCTTGTGTATGTGGAGAGTAAAGTGGATGCGCTACTCGTCACGCGGCGCTAGAAGTGAGCCCAGCGGCGCGTCTAGAGAGCGCTGCTGGAGGAACGTCCCACGGACCCGGCGGTGCGAGAACATCTCGCGTGTCATCGTACCAGTTTCCATCGCGCTGCCTGGCTGTCCTGCCTATCTGCGTGTTCCCTCCAGACTCGTTTCTCTGCGGTCGACGATCTTAGCCCAAACAATGCCGGTTCCTATGCTTTTCTCAGCTGAAATCTTTCGTCCCGGTTGATTTTGCCGTTCTGTACATGTATTTCGACTGCTTACTAAAGGACCGATTCCAAATAGACCGAGTCGGCTGGGAGAACATTGTACCTACGGATGAGCTAGCCCCTCTTGTTTTTACCTTTACGTACTGTACATCTATTGATCAAAAAGCCATTCCCGGTAGATCAAAGAGAGCACAGATCACACCCGTCACACAGGAGGGAATCAGAACTGATCCACAAAATTACCGACTAATATCCTTGACATCCATTTGTTGTATAACCGTAGAAAATATTCCGTGCTCAAACATGAGATATCTCGAACAGAATGACGTATTTCAGAAAATATTAGTCATGAGCAAGTGAATTCGCACTTTCCTCACATGACAGCCTAAAAGTCATGAATCAAAGCTGTCAGGCAGGTTCATTAATCCTTGATTTCTGGCCGGCCGCTGTGGCCAAGCGGTTCTAGGCCCTTCAGTCCGGAATCGCGCTGCTGCTACGGTCGCAGGTTCGAATCCCGCCTCGGGCATGGATGTGTGTGATGACCTTAGTTAGGTTTAAGTAGTTCCAAGTCTAGGGGACTGATGACCTCAGATGTTAAGTCCCATAGTGCTTAGGGCCATTTGAACCATTTGAACTTTGATTTCCGAAAAACGTTTCGCTTCGTAACACATGTAAACTTATTAACGAAAGTACGATCGTGTAACGTATCAGGTGATATTAGTGATTCAGTTTATGCTTTCTCGGTAGGCGTGACGCAG